>NC_046229.1:23689420-23994420 GCF_009819885.2 Catharus ustulatus
ATCAACAGCTCTGTACTTACTGGGAGCATTATGTCAGTGAGGACTCTAATCAGTGATTTTCAAAAAGATTTAGCCAGTGATTTTTAAAAAGAGCATTTTTTTCAAGAACTGACATCTGCCTGTGAGATATTCCATTTCATAATAGCATATTTCTCTGATCCACTGCTATGTTAAACACCCTACCAAACCACTTGTTTGATTGCTGTGCACTGCAGATTTGTTACTGATAAAAGATACATGAATGTACCACAGGAGTGCTATGGCTTCACCTTGCCCTCGGCTGAGGGCAGGACAAGCAGGGCTGTGTGGTGGCACACAGACTCGAGCCAGCAGGACCAGTGGTCACATCAGTGTGACAAATGACAGAGCAACAGCCCCCCAGAGAGCAACACCGAGTAACTGCTGCAAAGGTGCAGCAGCACTGACAGCACCTGAGCGTCGTGCCCCTCAGCAGTAGCAGCTGGGGACAGAAAGAAGCCAGAGTCCCAAAGCTGCAGTCACATGTGTACCTCTGGCCTAGGAACACAGGAACATAGGAACATGTATAGCTGTAGCTGCACCCTTCCCTGAGTTTTTCCCTTCACCAAGGTGAATTTTAATTGAATTATCTGATGATTGTGCAGTCCAGGCCTAAGGAAAACTAGCGGCTTTATTCCACAGCAGAGAATCCACAAGCCATTGCTCAGTACCTCCAGTCACTGTGCTGGGTTTTATTGTGCCCAGTCATTCTGCCTGCACAGCCTCAGCCTTTGAAAGATTCACAAATCAGAATAAAGATGTGGCACAAAAATTTCCTTTTCCAGTGATCTGTCATTTGTATTTCTGTGACTTCTTGCTCCAAGCTTAACAGGACCCTCAGCACTCCCTGTGCTCCGTGAGCTGAAGTCCCAGCCTTACATCTCCAAGCAGCAATGCTCTAAACTATCCTGCTAGTCTCAGTCATTTCCTATGACCCAGATTTCTTCCAGCATGAAGAGAAGATCCTAACCAGCACTGGCTGATAGACAACTAGCTTCTGTTTCTTGAAAGGATAGAGAGTACAGAGGAAAAAAAATCATGCAGTTCAGTGGAGAACCGTTCCCATACCAACTCTGCCTGCTGGCAGCTTCCTCACCCTCCCGGGGCTGCCAGCTGCAGCCAGCAAACTCTCTTTGTTTCAAGGGACACTGATTTTACTTGGCTACTATCTTCACTTTTTCCTCCAGACATTCAGGCCAAAATTTATCAGAATTGAATATCCTTCATCAAATACGCTACTGAAAAACATTTGGATTTTGTTCATAAAATACTCTGACAGCCAGTATTCACTGACCAACAGCTAAATCAACTGCATACTTGTTAGGGTGCAATTTAAACCACAGTAAACTATACACACAAAATGTTGATAGGAAGTATAAAGGTCAGATTCTACCAGCATTATTCATGCAAAAATCATTTGAAAAGTAAATCATTCAGTGATGTGTACCATTATCTTCCAGAAAATTGCCTGTTAAAATTTATCATTTTTTTATTATTTCCCTGGAGGTGTTTAAGAAATGGCTGGATATGCTACTTAATTCCATGATCCAGTTGACAAAGTGGTGTTATGTTTTAGGTTGGACTTTACGATCTCAAAGTTCTTGTCCCAATTCTGGCATTCTGTGAAAAGCAGAAATTACACTTTTTAAACTAATCAAAATGTCCTATATTTGATGTGCGACCTGAAATCTATCTTGTCTTCAGCTAGAACAAGAAAAATTGGGACTGTGACCAAATTCTACCCAGGAATTCCACTTTTTAGTCACTTAACTGCATGAGTGGTTGGATGCACCCTCCATGTCTGTGCCTCTCTAACATCTCATGCAAAGTGGAGAGAGCAGCATATTGCATTTAGAAATTAATTTAAAATTATGAAGTTCACAGACAAGGGATCTGAAAGTGACATAAAAAATATGCTCACATCCGTCTGATTGCATAAACAGGAACTGGCTGCAAAGAGAGAAACTCCTTGAGCTCGAGCTCTCAGAATGCCATGTACACACTTACGAAAGCCTCTCACTATCTCAAAATCTGGATTGCACAACCTGGGCTCAGTCCCTTCAGGGAAGCTGAGCAGCTGAGCAGGTCAAGAAGGGGCCCTGACTTCATCTCATGTTAGAAGCAATGATGAACGGATTGCAGAAGAGAGCAGAGTCCACACCACTCCTCTGGAATTCAACACAAACGTTCAGTGAAAGTGATTTCTTGATCCCCTCTCCTTCTTTATTTTTCTTTTGAAATCAGACCAGTAATTTTGGTACCCAGTGCTGGGCCTTTCACTGCATTTTAAATGTGTTCTTTTTTTTTTTTCTTTTTTACATTTGCTATTTTCATTATAACAAAGAGGAGATGTGAAATCCAACTTTAACAAACCACCTGATAATCACAAGCAAGTAGACGTAAAAACAGTTCATCTAGTTTTGCTTTAAATCCCGTGCTGATCATCCTCTTCTAAAAGATTGTATGCTGAATGTTTCAGGAAATAAAAATAAAGGCTCAGAACAGAAGGACTTCACTCTGCTCACAAGGTTTGTGGTGTCCCATATTCCAGCACAAATCTAAAGCTAATGCTCCTCAGGATTTGAAGACTGATTTCAGTATCTCTTTAAATAATTCAAGGCAAAAAGAACATAAATAGTCTGTGCTTCCATCTTTTGCCTGTGGCAAGGAATTTTCATTAGCATTTAAAGTTTCCCTTTTTTACTATAATTTTTTATTTTAAAAGTATTAAATGAGAGGTCTGGGAAAGAAAAGAAAAATCAAAGATACTAGATAAGGATGCTAGACAAGAATTCATTTAGGAAAAGAATTGTAAGGACCTTTCAGTGTATAGGGACCCATGGAAAGCCCTCAGGTCAAAGTTAAGAGAACATCCAATTTCATGCTCCAAATAATTTTACACTCTTTATATAGGCACAGCTATGCACAAGCCAGGAAATTCCACAGACCTGCAAACATTTCTTATGTCTAATAATAAGAAATGTGTATATAGCAGCATTACACACGTTATGACTTGGAGGTGGGAGGTCAGAATCCAAATTTGATTTGTAACACAAGCATCAGTTTGTATACACACATCCTCATAGAGGGAGAAGTGTGGAAGAAGTGTGTGCTGTCTGCTGCGATGACAGACGGAAAAGCTGAAGCAGCAAGACACAAGTATGCGCACATGTGGATAAGGCTTTTCTAAGTCTATACTTTTACAGTATTTGGTAGAAATGCTGGTGAATGTATGGCCACATGAATTGGTAAAATTTACTGCTCTTTCATTTTTAATACAGAAATAGATAAGGTTTTTTCAGTTGTATAGATATTATTCAGTACCTATTATTTCGTATTTCATATGTATGCCCCACAAACAAACTAAAAAAGACAAAACCTTCTGGCAGGTGCTCAGTGAAGCACAGAAATTTGTTATTTGTCATTTACTTCAGTGGGAATTAAGTGTAGCTTGAAAAACGATCATAGTTTGAAGAAAAATCGCATGAATCAAGACTTCTAAAGAATCTGGCATGTAACAGATCTCCTAATAAGCCCCAGCAGCACACACAAGCAGGAAGAGGGCACTGACAGGGTTTAATTCAGCACTCAGCTCTGCTGGCTCAGGAGGGCATGTGAGCCTTGGTACCTCCATTCGGTGCATGGAGACCAACTCCAGTCTGGGATCACCTGGATTTCCATGGGCTGCTCTGCACCAGTAAACTGTTAGGAGTACTTGGCTAAACTGAGCTATGATCAAAGCTCTGCACAATCTACAGCACCCACCCCCAAACTCTTTATCAATTTTTTAAGTTTTCATTGTCCTTGATGCTGAAACAGAAGCTTTAAAGGTAGTTTAATTAATACTAAAATTATGAAAGACCATTTTGAATGGTGCCCAACATTAGCAAGGCAACTGAAAGACAGACTGCAGCATTTTAGTCAGGATTATCAAGAATACCCTCATGAGCAGAAGCTTTGAAAAATCTATAAAAAAGGTAAAATCTAGCTTCAGGATTTCCATTTTGCTGCATAAGACCCTTTTGTAGGAAATTCCATGGTAAAGGATGCATGATAGTTGCTCTGCTCATCTGCTGCAAACAGAATAAATTCTGCATAGTTAACACAATGTGATCTTTCTTTCCTTTTGGATATAAAGTATGTTCTTTATACACATTTATGTAACCAAGACCCAAAGTACTTAAGGACAGACCAACATCACCTGCGGTGACAACACCAAAAGCAGTCTGAAATAGTGCAATGAAAGATATGTCAGACTGTTTTTAAGGTTGACAGGGTCACAAGAAAGCTTTACAAAGACTTTCGTACTTTCAAGAAAATAAGGAACATGATGATCAGGGAATGGAACCCTGTACCAAGGATATAATGAATTTCTGTTAGGGTACAAATTGCCAGTCCACCAGGGTAACAGCAGGTGTAAAAGAAAATTGAACTAAAGACTGTCAATTCATTTTTGGCACATGTATGGGGCAGACAGCCACCTCAAAGGAACAGGATTCTCTCATGAATGGAAACAGAACTTATTAAAAAAATTGTCCAATTAATGCAAGAAATGGCACTGAGTTCCACAACATCTACACCAAGCTGATCAATCCCACACCATGAGTGACTGGGGAACTGGCAGTAGCAGAGGAGCTGGCTCTGCAGAGGTGAGTGGCTGGTGGCTCAGTGGGGTCCCACAGCACTTGGTATCATGAGGAGCTTCTCACATTAGAACCATGCAATCTATTGGACCATGGCTTTGGTCTACATTACAAGAGGAATACTGCCCTCTTGCCAGAGCATTGGCCCTCCAGCCAGGAGTGCAAGTGCTTTTACTTGTGCAAAGGTGCACAGTGCTAAAATGGATTAACTGACAAATTTGTTTTGTCTTTCAATCTTAAGTTACTGGCAGCCACTAATGAAAGTCATCTTCTACCTCATCAAAGTTAATGAGATTAGGCACTACACTCCTGAAAGCCATTGTGAGAGTCCTGCTTCCACCAGTGGTTGTGTTACTGCTTGTTCAGGCGCCTCTCTGCCTGGCACTGCTGCACTGTGGAATCGTGTCCTTTCTGGCTATGACTCATCACAGTCAGTCAGCCACATGGTCTAACTCCCTTTTCAGTTTAAATCACCTTCAGGTTAGATTTGAGTGGTTTAACCATGGGAGGGTTCCCATTGTCTTGTTCCTGCTTTCTGATCATAGGGGACAAAGCTGAGAGTCAATGTTGGTGTTTATTCATTAGCCAGCTCAAAGTTTTGCTTTGGCAGAGATATAGAGACATCATACAAAGCAGATAAAACCCACTGCAATCCACCACCTCAGCAGGAAGGGGCAGAGGAATTATTTTAACACTTAAAGATAGATAAAACCCTTGCCACACGTGTTTGCTCTGAAGTAGTAAGTTTAACAAAATGTCTGCCCCTGTTCCTTCCCAAGCTCTGCGTTAATGCTGGCACTAACAGCTCCTGAAGCACGGCTGACACATGAATGGGCTCAGAGGGCGTTGGGGCAGGTGCTGCAGAGCTCCACTGCCTCCTGCACATCCCCCAACAATGCTACTCTCTGTTCTGCAGCTTAAAATTGCAAAAGCCATATGTGATTGGCTACTTTTTGCCCATTCTTTTGCCTCCTACCCTCCCTACCCGCCAATGTTTAGGAGCTCCTGATTCAATGCTCCTTCAGCAGCTGAGCTGTAAACTGCAATGGTCCCATGTTCAGGGAGCTGGTCCCTACCTGCCTGACTCCCCCTTATCTCATCATCGTGCATCTGCTTATGACACGCTCCATGAAACTGGCCCACAACTCTGATGATGCCCCCACAGCACAAATCTCTCCATCTGAAAGCTGTGCTCAGTCTAACTCACTGTCAAAACTGACATGTTCTTGCACCACAGTTTCACTAGGAACTTACAGCTGCTTCAGACTTGCCACCTAGATGGCCGTTTACGAAGTCTTGACAGTTTGTTATCTCTCTGCCAATCTGATCAGAAATTCTGAAATTCAGAGGTCATAAGATCACAAGGATTAGTCCAGTCTTCTACAGAGACAGTAGTTCAGATTTGCTTGCCCAGCAAGCCTGTGATGCATAACCATGTCACTATGTTTATCTTCCTGGTCTTGACCAGTTTTCACAGGGATAGTACTTCAGGTAGACTAAGAAGCTTAATTAAAATTTGTATTTCTTTTCAAATAACATACTGATTTCAGAAAAAAATCCAAAATAGACCCAGTCAGCTCCATTTAACAATTCATTGCTAGAGTTGCTAACATTATAGAGTAATAAAAGGAGAATGTCTACTTCCCTAGTCAATAACTTCATCTGAAACATATATGTATTTCAAAAATAAAACACAGTTGAATTTTTCAATAATTATAAGCTGCATATTCAACATCTTTGGTACAAAGGTAAGAACAGACACAGGAACTAATGCAGAAAATAATGATTACAGATATACAAGAAAAGTTGCTTTATCTATCAGTTCTATGAATTTACTCCTGTTCACCTGCAAACCTAAAATGGTAGAGAAGTAGCCAGGATTGGTTTTGCTCCTCTGCCACCACCAGGAAGAGTTGCATGAGCAGAGGGTTAAGCTCACAAGGCACACTTTCAACTGTGCACAGGCAAATCAAGCATAGCTTTTGAAAGTCTTTGCTGTTTTTTAGCAGTGCTTGGAGCTAATGGACTTATTTCAATTTCCTGGTAAATGGCAGCCTGCAAGACCTAAATGGTGTGACAGGATGTGGGTGCCTGAATTTTATCTCCATTTAGCAGAGCACTGCTCTGTATTTAGCAAAGCAGCTTTCTGCTTGCATTGCCAGCAAGCACCTTCCCATTCCCAGGAAAGGCTACCAGTCAACCCACAAATGAGTAAACTTCCTCACTGAGTAAGGGAATGCAAAGGGTGGCAATGTACAGAAGCATTAACACTGCAGCCTACATTGTTTGAAGACACAGAATTTTGCAAACCTAAAGAACCAGAAAGTGTAGCTGCCCCAATGACTAATTTTTTTTCATTTTTAGCATGCTTTTCTAGCTACAAAGCACTACATAGGCAACCACCACAATGACACAAACCTCACAGTACACTATGAGCGGTGTAAATATCTAAGAGCAAAGACTGGAATTTACCTTCTGTGAGCATTGCACAGAACATCCAGAGACTGTCTTGGGCTAGCATGGTGCGAATTGCCCAGTACAAACATCCAAAGTACTTTTTACTGTTATCCTTCTGCTATTACAATTTCATGTATTTTTTAACTACTGAAGCTTCATTGATCTATCTGAAGTCCAAAGAGTCACTGTTAAAATGATGATCCCCTGACTACCTCTGCTGCAGCAGCTGATGCTCAGGCAGCTCTTTTGTTGTTTTGTTTTTTTAATTGGAATTCCATATTCAAAAGTCCTTCAAGACATGTTGAATGAATTCCACAGCATTCAGCTCTGAAACTTGCTTCCTAAAGACAACATCCACAAGCATTTTTTTTTTAATTAGCTTTTTTTTCTGTAAAAGAAAATCTAGCATTAATTAAAATTATTAAAAAAATAAAAAAAGCAACAGGTCCCATTTCTGCTCTTCCCCAGTGCTCCCAGAAGCAAACACCTCATGCTGTTAAACTGCTGGGCCCCATCCCCACACCACTAACAGGTTGTAGTCAACCCTGCTTTCTCCTGTTGCCTTAAACTTTCCAGCACTGAACAGGAATCTCTCTGGGGCTGACTACATGAAAACTTTGCAAAAAAGGCACTTTAGTCTTCTGTTTTATTACTTCTAGTACTTTTTAACAATCTAGCAGACCCATCGAGTTATTCACAGTTTTTCTCATACAGTGGAATAATTTGTTAATTAATTATGGTTTATGTGGTTTCCTGAATTAATTTTTTTATTTTGGTAATAATTACTTTGAATTTTTTCTTTATCTACAGTAGTAGATATTATCTTCAGTTAGTATCATTTTAGACGGATTTTAATCTTCAGAAAACCACTAGTACCTACACAAACACTCATAACCCAGCTTTTATTTTTTTTCTCTGGCTTTATTGCTCCCTCTTCACTTAGGCTGAGGCAACTTGTGCAGTGTTGTCATAATTTCCTTACAGGTTCTAGGATTTCAGTTTATATTTGTATACTCTCTTTCCATACATTCTAAACTGCTTTCTCCTAGAGCTAACTTTTAAACTCTTGTCTCAGAGAAGACTAGAGCTCATATTCTGCAGAAATAGCACTGGGTATTTTAAAGGAGATGTAACTTTTCCTGTTTAAATTATACCCAGAAGATAGCATATATACTTGCAATACATTGCATTTATGTAACATACATCTCTCACTTTCTAATTCTAAGAGCATGTATTTTTACAAGACTATCTCCAAATACTACTTATAATACAGAAGCTCTTCATGGTATATCTCTGCCATGGCCTAAAACTGTGCAAGAAATTCCTTGGTTAGCGATGCTGGGAGACTGAATTAACTCTGTTTCTTTGTATGCCCAATTTCCAGTCTAACTTAATGGTATTTGCAGTGAGATGCTACAAATGTGTGCCTTGTCCCCACAAAGAAGAATGAAAACTCAATTAGTGTGCACTCCCAAGCACTGGGAATGGAGGATTTTTTCAGACCATTAAAACAAATATGCATCTGCATATTGTTACCCATGCTTTTTTAAAAGTAGAGTATACTCTCTGTGAAAAAGCATCAATTAAAACATGACATTAAAGCAAATCATGGGGTTTTTTTAGATAAAAAGTGGTGACTTACTACAGCAAGAGCAAATCAACCACTGGAAAAATACACACTGCCTAACAGTATGGTGAGAGGCATCCAAATGGCCTTAAGTCCCATCCTTCATGCATCAGTAGAAATGGATGAATATCACTACATAAACAACCTGAAAATGCTTCCAAGATTGCAGGACCAGATCAAGCACCTGAGACCAAAGGGGAAGCACCTCCATCTGTCACACTGGCTCTACATGAAGAAAGCCTAAGTCTGCAGCAGAGATGGAAGCAGCAACGTGTGTCAGGATGGCTTCCTGGGCAGGCAGAGAGCTGACAGCCAGGCTAGGATGTTTACACCTGGGCATGTCACACCATATTTCTCTTCTACCTTATATTTTTTATGGATTTTTTAAAATTTCATAGTTTGCATTATTAAGCTTTTGAAAAAGATCCCTATTAATACAGGTTCTCTAAATTAGATTTCAAAAAACCCCAATAAATAATTCATCTGCATAACAAAATTACAAATATTAGAAAACAGCAGAAATCAGTTGATTTCAATAAAGTTGCCCTGACAGACAGATCAGAAATGCCAGTGGAAAGAAAGACAGAAAATTCATTATGTTAAATTATTAATCTGCCGACAGCACAAAGGTAGTGCAATGGATCTGGGTGTGTCCTTGAAATGCCTCTAAACCTTGTAAGCAGGAAAATTATCAGAATTTGTTTTGCAGAAGATGAACAACCCCTGCATCACCAGAGAATCCTTTGAATCTCCCAGATCTGAAAAATCTGCCTGTTGTGATGCTTAAATCTCTTTTTGGTTTTCTGTAGCATGCAGACAACTCCTATCCCAATTGAGAAACTAAGTAATTTTTCAACTTCTTGTTTTCCTCATAGCAAGGCTTCATCTATGAAGAAGGCACAAGCTGAGATGGTGCTTGCCAACTTGATCATTACATTAATAAATCCATCAAAAACAATATTAAAAAGACTCACCAGTAAGATTGCAAGCTGGACACTAAGACAATGTTAAATCTAATTATTTTTTAGAAAAGAATCATCAGAGAGCTGAAATTCAGAAAGAATTTTGGATGTTAGAACAACAGCAGGAATATGAAAAGCAAGTGTACCATAAAGATAATGAGTAGAGAGACCAAGCTAGGATGTATTTGCAATCAAACTGCTGGTTTCTCCTCCAGTAACTGCATTGTGAAGCATCTAGATGGAATCTGTGGTCAAGAAACATCTAACATTTCAAAAACTCAGCATCACACACTGTCAGCCATTCCAAGGATTATTATGAGTGAAATCTCCTGTCTCTGTATGACAAGAAGTCATAGGGATTTGGGTTTGAGCTTGTTTTTGAGCTAAAAGCTTTGAAGCACTTTTTGTTCTGAAATATGGCATCACAATGAATTTTGTGACAGATCATTTCCCTAATGATCACATTTCCTGTAGTGAGACTTTTCATCTTCCTCTGTGACTGCACCAACACTGTAACAACACACTCTGCAACACCTTCTGCCTCCAGTGAAAAGGCTCTTATAGTCCCATAGATTGAAAAAGGAGTCAAAGAAATGTATCACTCTGACTTAAGTCCTGGGTCAGAACTCTGCATCACCAGCACAGCTGATCTGTTTTGATTTGGGGGTTGAATTTATTTTCTATAACAATCTGCCTTACTAAGACCTATCATCATCCTGATCATGTTAATGCTTGTTTGCATTTGCCTCCTGCAATGCCATGATAATTCCAGATCAGAAAATAAATGAAGCTGCTAAACATGCTGAGCCTTGCTATAAAGTTACTGGGGCATTACTGTTATTTCTCTGCTCTTGATTTACTCTTGCTCATGTCCATTAAAAAATGCTGCCCTCTGATCTGACCCAACTGTCCAAGCAATCCTTTTATTTGTGCTCAATTTGATACCTCTGACTGGAATCATGCAGAAATTTCCTGTTGAAGATGACAGCAATCCTCTCCCAGTAAGAAGGATTAACGCCCTCAAGTCCTCCTGCAATAGTCTTTGCTGAACATCACAATAACTTCTTGTGACCACCCTTACTTGGATGACAAGTATTTTATGCAGAAGGTTAACCCAGGATTTCTACAACTGGCTGAGGTGATGCACAGGCCTCCTATCATGCTGCTGATTGACCAACAGGGTTCATTAAATTAATGGTTCATTTCATACATTAATCAGTGTTATACTCTCAGTTTGGGTTGTTCAATATGGCGTTTTGCTTCTGTTTGCTGCAAATCATGTGACTTCCTTTATGAAATTACAGTCACAAACCATCAACTTCAATGTTTGGATTTAAAAATGTTCGTTCTTTTGTCTTCATTTCTGATTTTTTTTTTCTTTTTTGGCTTCTTACTCAGCAAAAGGTCCAGAGCATTTCTTTTTGTTCAACAGCTTTCCAAGTGACCTTTTGAAAGTCAACTATCTGAATGTTTCCATTTAACAAAGAAATAATAACTTTTACTAGCTAAAGTGTTCTGAGCTCTGTGGAACAGTAAGGTAGTTAGAAAGTTTGAAGTCCATTGATGAAGTAGAAATATTTTATATCAGCTCTATGAGGTGACAATTTGCTATGATGAGCAAGTATCCCAAGGCTCTCTTCTTTTGCATTTCCTTTAATAAATAATGTTTACCAGCATTTACTGAAATAAATATGATTTGATTTCTGCAAATACATACTTTTCTCTCTAATTACATAAATATTATTCAAGGCAATTTGAAAAAGGCCCTAGGTCTTAAAAGGAAATCACATTTCTTTTTCTCACCTAAAGGATGAAAATGACTGTCACTAACATTAAGTTTCACTCAAAACCACTTACGTGTGTGAAATAATGAAGACTCATGTACATTCCTGAAAGCAGGAATCTATTCTAAACCCTTTGGAAGAATCATTGTATTTCTACTTGCATGCAGAAACCCAGATAACTGTAAAAACTGGCAGCCCATTCATGGCTTGTGATTCCTGAATGGTGTCTATGGGTGGCCAAGAGATCAAGCCTTGTGCATCTGATAAATGATGCAGTTTAAATTCTCTATAAGAAATCCCAAGGAATTCGACCAAATTTAAACTAGTAAATAGCTCTGCTTTCTTAATGGCACAGATTTAAAGATGTAAAACACTGAAACGTTACTAACACTGATTTTAAAGACAAGCTATGTTGTCTTAGGCAAAACTCTCACAAACATAGTTTGAAAGTTTCTCCAGGTTAGAATCTTTGGAAGAGACACTATAATCCTTTCTCTGAGCAGAATTCCTTCCCCCACAACTATAATAATTGTCTATACGCTTTCTTAGACTGGAAGAATTACAGTATTCTGCCTACACTTCCTGGAAACTGTGCCTAGGGTTGTGTGTCTGCTTTTATCAAAATATCCATCAAAGGTCAGGTAATTTTCCATACTCATTTAAAGATGCTACCTATCTTGATGAATCAGTTCAAGAGTATTAGTGCTTTTCCCTCAAAACGGATCAGACATAATCACTAAGAAAATGAAGTGCATTATTTCCATGACTGTTTTCAAGCATGCTCAGAATTACAATCATAGCAGATCCCACAGCTTCTTCCACTGTGGCCCTTCAATCAGCTCTCCCCTGGCTTTGGAGTTGGTGTCAGGGGACAAGAGGCTGAGCAGGAAATCAGTCAGGAAGGGCTAACTAGACTTCTGCACTAGTTCTGACAGCTGTAAGAAAGTACGAGTATGCGACAGCGAGCACAAGTTTTAAAAAAGAAAAAAGACAAAAAAGAGAAAAGAGCAGAAAAAATGCTCTCACTGAAGAAATGCTGGAGATAAGCCAGTAGGTTTTCATCCTCTTTAGATTAATGCCAAAAAGTGACTGTGCCTGCAGTAGTAATTTACATCTTTCATAAGAAACTCTCTGATTTACTGAGAAAGAAAACTATGCCATTTGTTTTAGCAACAGGGCCACAGTTGCTACTACAGGTTATCAGTAAGTCAGCACATGCATTGTAAGCCATAACAAAGGTCACAATTTCCAAAACAGATAAGGGATTTAGGAACCCAAGTGATCCTCAAAATATTCACTAAAAAAAAAAAACAAAACAAACAAAAAAAAAAACCAAAAAAAAAACCCAACAACCTGTCATTTTCCCCAGCAAAGAATATAAAGATACTTGACTGAAATCAGTTTGTGCTGCAGGGATCCTAACATGACCCAAAGAAACCAAAATATTTTCTTTACTATTAAATTCTTATCTTGGCATTGCAGCAGTTACACACATTGCTTCACATCTTAGAAAGGACCTGAAATAGTCCACAAATTTGTTTTCCTTTTCTTTCTTCAAACTTTTCTTATACCTGGGCAAAAATATTAAATATTTCTACGCAATATTTTGCACTTATGTTTCTTACCAACATCTACTGTCCAAGTCTCAGAGCTGATTAGCAATATAAAAATAAAGCCTGCAGGTCAAAACAGATACAGCGCAGGTTTTTTTCAAAAGGATTTTTCTCCTATTTCTATCTCAATTCTATGCTCCATTAAATGGGAATTACTGCCCTTTGTCCAAAAATGCATTCTGAAAACTGTAATTCCACATTTCCTGAAGAAACACAGATCTAGTGAAGATTGTTTAAAATATTGTCAATATTAATATCATCTACTTTTAATGTGGCAACTACTTTTAGATGTTTTACTCCTTTTTACAAGAATCAGGAATGTCTCATAAAGGGACATTTAGAGTCTTTTGCAAGGGCTCTTCAAATAAATAACATCAACCAATGCAATGTTCATTTTGACAGTAATAATTGAAAACAATACAAAAAGAATGATAACATCAACATGATACAAGTAGTTTTCATGGTCATAAAGACAACAGAAACAACTGTGATCCAGAAATAAGTAGGAAAAACAGCTACCAATGGGATGCCCTTGGTCAAGGGGTACAGGAATGTGGTAGCTTTGGCACTAAGCTTCTGTAAAAAGATAAATATTTAACCAGACATTAGTATGTATTTTAATGAAAACTAAACAAACAAATAAATTCACATCAAGACACAGAAATCCTCAGAATTTCATTATTAATTTTCAATTCTATTCCAAACTATTCTATTTCTATTCTATTGAAAGGGTAGCTCTGAAGTAACTTTTTTTACTTCATTTACAACATTGGCAGAAGAACTTCAGCACAGAATTACAGCCTGGAAAGTCACAGATACACGTGACTTTTACAGTATACACAATGTACAATGACTTTTTATAATAAAATCATACACACATGAGCTGTTCCAAAAGTCATTGTCCAGGGAGCAAAGGCAATTATTCAAGAGCTGGTAAATATCCATTTGCATTGGATATCCACTGCATATCCAGTGCAGGGCCCTAATCCTTTTCCTTTTCTAACACTGCTGAACATCCACAGAGGTGTTTCATTCTGCGATCACAGACTGCTCTTTTGGTCCAACTTAGAACACAGCTCCAGAGCACGTGGTGAAGATACCTCTCCTCTGCAGAGCTGATTCTGTGCTTGAGCCATGGATTTAGGGAGGCAAAGAATCACAAGAACACAGAAATCTCACAGCTAAGTGATAAAATGGTGGTTTAGGTAATATTCCGGCTCTCATCACAGAATTCTTGTATGATGTTACAAAATGTACTCACAAAATGTACTCATTTTACATGCGGCAAACATTAATAATTGGTCCTCATTTAACAGGTTCTTAATTATATCAGTCTGACTGACCGAAGTCGTGACCTTTCAAAATTGCAAATTAATCTGAGACAAGCACCCCTCTTCCTAAAGCACCCCTAACTTCAGTTAATTTTTCTAATTACTAGACTGATCTGATCTTTGGGCCATTTTATCAGTACAAAAATCTATAAGTGTGTGGCACTTAGCTAGAGAAGATAAGCAGCAGTTTCAAAAAACATAAGAAGAAACAAGTATATCTAGTTGTAGAAAGTTTTCAGTAGCAATTCTGTAACTATGGCCTGAACTGTACATTGAGCAGCACAGATGTTATACACAAAACAGATTTTCATTCTCTGCACAGAAAAGAGAATCCAGTAGAGGAAAAAACCTCTTTCTGAGTTTAGAAGAACTTCTTTCAGTGAAGATGCTGATTGCATCCACCACCACTGCAAAGATTTGGTATCAGCCATATGTCAGCTTTATCACTCTATCATTTCAGTCCTCTTCAAAGACTACTTTAGAGATCTAAAGTGATTTTTAAGAAGTGTGTAGGGTTACTGTACCTGCTTCCTTCCCCCCATGTTTACTCATTATCTCGAGGAAAGGCTGTCATAACAGAGTTCAGATTTTACAGAAAGATATTAATAAACAATTATTACACACATATTGCACAATACAACTGCATTCAAGGCTCTGCCTACAGCTCTATCTTACGATCAACTACTGCACTTGCAAATATAGCCATTCCAAAGGCTTAACATTTCATAACAAAACCTTTTCACCATCTAGAACCTAAAAGTCCTTACGATCCTGAAATCCAACAGGGCAAATTAAAAACAACCAATCCCACAAAAGCCAAAAAACAAACCAAAACCCCCCAACCCTCTGTAGTGTTCAATAGATATATTTTTTTTTAATATTCTATACTGTGTTACAGATCCAGGTCACACTTGAATTAATTGCAGGCAATCTCCAGAGTTTGTATGTGCAGAATTCACCATCTGATAATCAGGAAACATGATTTTTTTCTTTACAGTCTAAATAAATCAGTTAGATCAACTACATGTCAAAATCAATTTATTATTGTTATCGCTATTTCTGAGCACTAAGGTGCTGAATGCAACGTAAAAGTTTTTTGAGCTGAACAGAACAGAATTTGGAACCTCTCTTCCACATCCAGATGTTGTTCATGTTAGCTCATCTCCTGCAGGTACAGGAAGAGCTACAAGAATTGAGAACCAGAAGGATGGGATTCCATGCTCCGTACAAGAGAGTGAATGTGTATGTGTGTTTGTAACACATCATCTACACATTCTGTTGTTTGTTTACTGTATTTCACTCACTACTGCGAGAATGCAATATGTTAATGAAAAGATTAAACAGCTGGAGAAAATGATCATTGTAAATAAATACAGTGCCTTTGTATGTGACCTGATTTTTATTGTTTCCACACAGCAAGAGGAGCTTGGAATACCTAAAGTTTTTACCCACAGTAGATTTACCATGAAGTGTTATCTTCCAGGAATACTTACACAGTGGTTGACATGTATAAAAGTTATAAGAGCACAATGTGACGATATGTGCAATACATGGACCTGTGTAGGACAGTTTATCTTGAATCCTGGGAATAATTTATTGCATGCTGCTTTGAAGGAAGTGTTGTATGTCCCTTTCTCAGAAAAGGAAATAAATAGCACAGGGGATTATGCAAGTTCTCTGGCTGGCCACGTATGCTGCTATCACTTTTTCCATTATCAGTTTTTCCTCTCACTGCCATAGCATTCCCTTTTAAGAAACATCCATGCGGCCAAGAATCAGATTAGAAATCCTTTAAGGACAAGACCATACTTCATCTTACATTTGTAAAGCACCTGGCCCAGCAAGAATGCTTGACTACAGCTATGGAAAATAGCCCTCCTACTAACACAGAAGTAAGGCAGTCACAATCACACAGAGGAGCAGCTCCTTCCTGACTTCCCAAACAGCTCTTTTTTTTCCTTTCCAAGTATTCAGTATTCACAACTTCAGAAAAACTTTCAGAAAATATTAACTTGCAGCAGAACACTACAATTCTTTACATTGTCTCAGTGACCAATACATGAAGGTCCTCTGAAAATCTGATCATTTTCTTCTATGTAAAAACAGTTCCCAAGTGTTTTGGAGCTTATAATCAAAGCCAGGGATATCTCTTCCAAACAGCTTTCTCAGGGCAGCTAACAGGAACTTGAAGACTCCCCCAGTAGGAATTAAAATAAAATAAAACACCCCAAACCAACAAAACTAGAAAAATAAAATAAATTCTATAAGATACTTGAAAGTCTTTCCAGACTTTCCACTGATGTCATCACTGAGGTGAGACTCAGGTGAGCAGCAATTCTATTGTGAAGAGAAACAGAGAGCATCAGCTGCTGTGAGAGCACCTGAAAATGGCATTTCTGACATGCATTTTGTTATGAAAATGTCTTCCTTGCCTGGTGAAGAGTGCAGTTTTTTTGCCATGGTTTGTAAGCAGTCCTTCCCTTGCCATTTAAGGCGCCCTCCTGCAATGACGACACACTTGACGACATCCACATTGTAAATGGTTTTCCTTCCAATATTAACACAAAAACTTCAACCAGCTACTGCACCAAATGTTTGTCTATTTATTCAAGGCAAAACTGCATCTCAGCAAACCATTGAGTCCAGCATTATTTACAGGAGGATGTAGCTGTTGCTTTTTTATTAACTTTTGGAATAACTGATCCACATATCTTGACATTTTTTTCCTGAACTGCTCTATGATTTCTAATTAATTTAATGCATCCTGTGTTGATTCAAAAGGCATCTGTAGGTGAGTTCCATAACTGTATGCCTCTATAAATAATATCTTACTACATATTAAAACATAACTATTTTCTCACTTCAAAATCCTCATGGCCAAACTGAGCAGTCTACGAAAAAGTTTAAAATGCTAAATTTGGCAAGCCACACAACACAGGATTTTATGAAAGTTTCGTGTCTGAGTGTTATAAAGCCTTGATTCGTTGCTGTCAAAGTTAAATAACTCTTTATAGATTTCACATTCATTTCCTTGAGCGGCCTCCCTCGTATTCAGCACCATTCCACTGTAAACTTAACTGTAGAGGAAGCTGACATTGGGTTGTTATTATTAATACATTTTTTCTAAGAGCAAGAGCATTGGATGTCTCTCAGAAACATTTCTAAGTCATTTCATTAGCAGACAGCAAAATCAGAAATGCTACTAATGTATACTAACACATATTTTTTTCTGCTCCTATATTTTTCCCTCAAACTTCACCCACATCTCTTACCTCAGACTAACACACCAGACTGCAGGTGTGTGGAGGATGTAGAAAGATCTTTCACTTCTGTTGAGGCAGCACAGTTGAGCACAGAAGCATTAATGAAGTTGGAAAGGAAGTCAAGCTTTTTTCTGTACTTGTTAGGCAGTCTGAGGTACCCCAAATATTACCCTTCCATTCACACACATTGCACAGGCATGCACATTCACAGACTGTATTTTGGGAGGAGGGACTTTGTGTACTGCATACAAAAGATCTAGGGCAATAATCTCTTACTG
The DNA here is from genome assembly GCF_009819885.2 of Catharus ustulatus. Classification (NCBI taxonomy): domain Eukaryota; kingdom Metazoa; phylum Chordata; class Aves; order Passeriformes; family Turdidae; genus Catharus; species Catharus ustulatus. The sequence continues at coordinate 23,707,397 of NC_046229.1, forward strand.
CCATTAGGGACCAAGTAAAAAAAATCCACATAATTTTTAAAATACATGTTTCGTCATTTAAAGTCTTCCAAGAAAGTATGATATGAATAAAGAAATTCTCTAGATGCTCTATCCAAAACTCATTAAAACTGGAAGATTTCTCTAAGGTGCACACACACATGATTTTGCATTCATTTGAGACATCAAAGGTCTATTTTAACAGATTAATCAAACTGCTGCAGTAGCAGCACTGGCCATCTTTCCTTTGATTTTGTGAGTGTACAATTTTACATTATATGCTGACAAAGTCAACTTGGCCTGCACTTCCCTAGAACAGTTGTTTAGGTTTATAACTGCTACCACTGAGACTCCTAAAACACCTAATTTACTAGACAGGTTTCCTATTGTATTTACCCTTAAGTGTGGAGGATTCTTTATAACATGAAATTTTTTGCAGCTGTGGTATGTTTAGAACACCTCAGCTCATCCACAGACACAGGAAGTAAAAGTCTGTTCTGGTGTCTCAAGAACTCACGGACCAGCTTCAGATATTTCACCCAGATTTCACCCAATAACGGGTAAAATAGAGACTACAGTTGATGTGATCATGTTCTACACAATTTCAGATTTGCTGAGGTTAAGCACAGTATAGGTTGTTCTTACTCAGCACAAAAGTATCAGCTCCCTGTTGACAACACCTGTGCTTTAGGACTGAGAAAAATTAGAAATTTGTGCACAAGTCATTTGCTCCATACTTTTGCTTTCTTTGCTCAGATATACTACCCAAAATAGTCTAATGCACAGCCAGTTCCATCACATTAATTGGTGGTAGTTCACATGTTGCAAGACACAAGCATATTTGTAAATATTTAAGAAATTAGGACTCTACATTTTTCGACAAGGTAAGTGTTACTATCTTCAGCTTGACAGATGATGAAACTAAGTTCTGGAGAAATGAAAGCAACACTTCACACCAGGAGTTTCTGAGACAGCCTAGACTGCAGCTGATTTCTGCCTCTTAGATCTTATTCTAGAAGCCTGACTCTGCTTTCCCATTTATCTTATCTTATTTTTCCCCTATATAAATCTTAACTTACAAGCCTCCAGAAACGGTTCATGGCTTAATACTATCTTAAATATTCAATTCACAGTTTTGCAGTGATTACCAGGAAAGCCCTATATTTTTGTAACATCTCAGCTGAGGTTCTGTATTATATATTTCTCTGAGTGCAAAAACCTTTCAACTCATATAGGACATATGCTTCAGTTAATGAACTACTATTTCCTTATATATTTTACAAAGAGCTTCATTGTATGGCTTCATTTTTCTATTAGACAGCTATTTTGATTATTTCTCTTACTGTCAGGAAAAGGGTCTATTTCAAAAGGCAATTAAAAATATTCCTCCATAGAGTCCACATTTTTGAAACAACAAAAAAGTCATTCATGCCCTACAAAAGGTACCTCTAGAGCTCTTTGCAAGGCAGTGGGATTATGAATGAAGAACAGACAGATTGTAAGAGAAGTCTTTGAAACTAAAGAATAGAAACCTAAGCAAGCAGGCCAGCCGAGAAGGCACTGACACAGAGGGAATAACTGCAAGAACAGTACTGCAAAGTAGTGGTATAAAAGAAAAGAAGTGGATCCTGTTAGCTATACAACACTATGGATAATATAAGCTAGCACTGAAGTGCTCACAGCTAGTTCCTAAAATCCTGGCATTGAAGGCCCCAAACTGCTTTACTTGAAAGGGAAAAAAGCCTGGAAATAGATAAAATGCTGTAACAGTTACTGAAACACCAGTGAAAAAGACCTGTTTGCAAGTCCATGTATAGCCTGGAAATACATCAGGACATGCAGGCTAAAAGAACAGTCAAGTTGCAGGGAAATAAACAACTTTCGTAACTGTATCTGTTATTTTTATATTTGCAGCAGGAAAAAGTTAAAAAATTTCACCAGTCTTTTAAAACTTCAAAACCTCTCACCTTTCTTTTTCTTTCTTTTTTTTTTTTTTTTTTGCACAGAAGTGTTTCAGGGCCTAAACTGAACTTTGAAGACAGTCAACTACTTCCTCCAAATATACAGAATGCACTTCATAAGTTTGTCTGAAATAAAAAACTGCTAGATTTCTGGCTCTATAGGATTGAAGGTAAATCGGTGTGCACGATGGGTGTCTCAGGATGATGCAGAAAGCAGCGGAGTTCGGGGACAATCGCTGTCCCGCAGGCAGAGCTGGCAGTCGCAGTGCCAGCAGCCAGCTGGGCGAGCACATCTGCTCTGAGCAGGCACAAACAGCCGGCCCAGCTCTGCCTGAGCACAGCGCTCCTGTAACACACATGCTCTGCTGGGGCGCAGAGGAACTCACAGCCACAGAGCTGATCTCTTGCTAGCAAACCTTCCCCAGCCCTTCACACCTTCTAAGCTAAACTCTTGCTAGGAAGCCCTGCCCAGCGCTTCACACCTTGCAGCGCTTCTCATTCCTCCGCTGTCTCCGGTTCCATCTCTACAGCCACCCCCGTGCTGTGCTCTCCCTCCTCCCCTTGGTTCTCACCCTGCCAGTGGCAGCAGAGGAGGAGCAGCCTCCCCAGGAAGGGGGAATGACTCAGAGTAAGTCTGCTCTGCACAGGGGGATGCAGAGACACTTCAGAAACACTTGAGCTAACAACAGCAGGTAGTTGGCTGAGTACAAAAAGTCAAGCCATGACAGCAGATTTCAATGTGCACAAATTTCTTTTGCCTTCCTGGTGGACCAGATTTATGCTTATGGATATTAACTCTTCCATGGCTTGCTGTTCTTCCCTAGCTCCCAGCAGGATACAGTAAATACCACAATGCAGCTGCACAGCAAAGGAAAACAGAATACATACAATGTATTCCCATCTTCAGCGTGGAGACTGCTGCTTGTTTAATGCATACACTTTCTTCTACCTTATTATACATTCTCCTGCCAGAGCAAATCCCCTTATACTTTATCCTACACATAAAATAAATCAATTACTAAGTTCCACTGCTTGAAAAATTAGGTTGGCCAGACTCTTTCCAAGGGTATAGACTGACCTATGAAAAAGATTTTCATGGCAAATCAGAGCCATAGGACAGAATAGCTGAAAAGAATTCCACTTCCAGCTGGAAACTTGCATAGGTCTTGGGCACGGAGACTGTATGACCAGAATTTCATGTATGTGCTGGTTTTGACTCGGGTAGAGTCAATTTTCTTCACATTACCTATCACTGGGCAATGTTTGGATTTGGGATGAAAAATGGAGTCAATAATCCAGAGATGTTTTCGTTAGTGCTGAGCAGTGCTTACACAGTCAAGGCTTTTCCTGCTTCTCATACCACCCCACTAAGAGAAGAGATTGTGGGTGCACAACAACCTGGGAGAGGACACAGCTGGGACAGGTGACCCAATTGCTCAAAGAAATCATGCTCAGTATAGGGAGCTGAAGGAAGGAAGAAGTGGGGACATTCAGAGTGATGGCATTTTTGTGCCCAAGTATTCATTACATGTGATGCAGCCCTGCTTTCCTGGTTATGGCTGAACACCTGCCTGCCCAGGGGAAGCAGTGAATTAATTTCTTGTTTTTCTTTACTATTAAACTCTCTTTATCTCAGTCCCTGATTTTTCTCACTTTTACCCTTCCAATTCTCTCCCCAACCCCACCAGGAGGCAGTGAGCATGCAGCTGTGGGGGGCTGAGTTACCAGCTGAGGTTAAACCACAGCAGCCCTCCTTGATGTCCAATGCAGGGCTCAAAGGGGTTGAGATAACAACAGCTTTGATTGGAATGTGTTAGATAGAATTTATAGCTGTTATTGCTGTTTGGCTGCTCTGGGCAGGCTCCCATGCTTGCCCTGGGTTTGATGCCTTACAGTACATTAGTGTAGTGCTCATCTGAGGCTGCTTTCTGTTTTTCCTGCTGTTGTGCTGCGGGTCCCCTCACTGTGCTGTGCTTGGGGACATTTTGAGGACAGCAATGGTGATGCACAGGGACTGGCAGATGGTCGGGGCATTGCTGCTCTTTCTGTGCTGCTGTACTGGACATGCTGGAATTCCAGTGTGAGCTCAAGGGACTGTGACCTGTGGGTGAGTCCACATGGGAGCAGGAGATCCTGAAGCTTCTCTGGCCATGAATAAGTCCATGCCAAAGCAGGTACACCTGGAAGTACCCGTGGCTGTGTCAGTGCCACAGCAGGGGCACCCTGCAGGCATCGGGCCCAAGGCCAGGTCCAGCTGCAGCAGGTACAGCTTGAAGCACCAATGTTCATGAGGCCATGCTGGAGCGCCTGAAATTGTGTGGCCACGGATAAATCCACAGCAGGGCAGGAACACCCGGCAGGGACTGCAGCCAGGGGCAAGGCCCTCTTGGGCAGGTTTGCTTTCTGAGGGGACAGTGGCTGTGGGGGAGCAGGTCTGTGTCCAAAGGCATGGTGGCCCATGGACAGGGCTGTGCTGGAACAGCTGCACCTCAGAGCCACTGTGTCTGCGGATAAATCCATACAACAGCAAGCGTGTCCCTGAAGAGACTGGCTCTAGTTGGAGCAGGTACAACCCTCAAGGACTGCAGTCTACGGGTAAATCCAAGCTGGAATAAGGGCAAGGGAAGGCGTTCATTGCAGTGTTATACCCAATACGGGGTGGGTAAGAGATTGCAATAGAAATACGTTTGAATTGTTGTAATCCATTATTTGAGTTGCCTATTATAGGAATTACTATAACAAGAACCACCCAAACCTATGGAGGAGCAGCCTTACAAGAAACAGAGCAAGTGCATCAGGAGCCCCAACTCAGCTGGCTTTGGTGCCCAGAAACCACAAAACAAACCATCTTTCCTGTCCTGAGTACCACCACAACGTGGAGCCCAAAGTCATGGACCCAACAGACTCAACAGACATGTGGTGGATATCTTATGAACACTTTGCAGTGGTTGATAGACTAAGGGAATAATATCTGTATATTATACCAAAGGAAGGGAAGTCAGGTGGTGGTTAATATTGTATTGGATAGCATGGGACATAAACAGTATGGGGTAAGGAAGAAATCCCTCTATTACCAATAGTTTTCAGCACAAACCCAAAACATAGTAGCTACTATGTCCAAAATTAACATCCCAGACAAAACCAGCACAGTGTGCCTGCTGAACTCAATACTCAGTACTTTTAACTTGAAAAAGAAAAAAAAAGTCACACCCAAAACTATTAAACAATTATTTAGTTTCCTGACATAAAGGAAGTGGCTCAGAAGTGGGTGAAAGCTTTTGAAAGCTGTCAAATTGCTGCTACTTTTGTGGAGGAGCGAGGGAACTTGAAATAATGACCTAATGGAAAAAGTGCTTGGTCTGCAAGCATTTCTTTTTTTTTTTTTCTAAAGGGAAGCAAAGCTGTTTTTCTGACTTTTTTGGCACATTGGTTGGTTTTTCAGAGTGTTTGATTACCACTACACATCTCTTTCTTATCAGAAAAAATTAGTTGGATACATGCTTTTTATTTGAGGGATTCACATAGTGAAAAGGCCTTTGTGCAGGCTCTAACTTTTAATTTCGTTTGGTTTGTAGTTTGATGCTCTTAAAAGTGGCTTGGTGATTACAGGAAATAAGTGATGTTCTATAGGCTCTCTGAGCTTGTGGAGGAAGTAAGACAACCTTAAAATTTCTCCTGCTAAGTTTTCATAATCACTAGGTACAATAGGCTGTTGGAAAATAATTTTAGGAATGACAAAAGAAATCCCAATACCCACCCAACACTTAAATCAAGTGCCTGAAAAGAGACTGCCATAAAATCAAAGTCTGTGCCACCCTTTCGAAACGCTGCCCCTCCATTAACAAATCCCTCCCTAGGAGGCTGCCCAGTGTCCCTTGGCCACAAGGCAGAGTAATCTGAAGGCAAATGTGAAGTATAATGGTTCTGTCATCCTGAAAAGAGAAGCAATCTCTGTGCCAAACTACATCAGAAAAACAAGGTCTATAATGCTGTGTACTTGATACTACAGCATGAGATTTAAGTGTAGTAGAGAGGAGTTAAAATATTTATTTGAGGTTTTTCAGTTTAGTAAATATAGAGAGGAATTGGCTCAAGTCAGACTACTATGTGTGAACAGAGAAAAATAGCTATTACTTGAAATAAAATGCTACTATCCATTTATCTGTCTTCCAGACCTCTCTGTCAGCTAACATGTTGACTGACTGTGGGGGTGGCTGAGAGAGCAGACAGTAACCTGCCTTTTCTGGAGAAAAGGTAGCAGTGGGAAGTCTCAGAAGGACTTATAAAATGGAAAGTAGGACAGCAGAAAAAAAAAGTATAAGAAAAGCAAGAGATTTTCTTCTTTTTCTCTACAGTGCAGCATTCACTTGTTTTCTTATAATCTCCAGCAGCTATCAACCAGATTTATGCAGTACTGTCTCTGTTCAGAGACTTTGATGGACAAGAGAGCTAATGCTCAGGCTTCAAATGCTGTTCTTAGCTGGTTATCAACTAAAGACAGATCATTTTGTTGCTTACATCAGTATAAACCTAAAGCTACCACAGTGACATGAAGGTAGAAGCATGAATAAATTCAATGTAAATGAAGAGATTTCAGCCCTGGATATAACTCGCCGCCATTTCAGAAAAAATATTTCAAGCCACTTTGGGTCTGCCATCAGCTATCCCAAATTAAATTGCTAGCTAAACTGATGGAAGATATATATAAACATAAATATTGCATTTTCTTCAGAAGAAAATGTTTTCTTGAAATGGATACTTTTTTTGACTTTATATTAAGTATTACCTCAAGACTGATTGCTAATCTTGCTACTCTCTTTATCTGTAACATCTAACATGTTTTGCAAGATCCTCCTCTTGGGCTCTATCTTTCTCTCAAAAAGTCAAGCAACAAATTCACCTGCAGTGGGGTAATTAAATATTCCAAAGACTATTTCAGAAGCAGTTTTTAAAATAAATAATGTCTATTTAACAAAATAAATAATTTACCAACAGTAGAGATTAATGTACAACTTTTTGAATTTGTTATTAACCCCTCCACAGTAAAAAAATCAAAACTTGAGGAACTGTAAGCAGATTCTGTGATCAGGGAGTGGCTAACATCGATGGGAAGATTTTTTTTTTGTAAAGGATTTAAACACAGAAAACCAGTACTACATCATGAGATGAAGCTGAATATAAAAACTACATGGAACAGGTTCACATAAGAGACCTAAAAGTATTCTTTTGCAAATTCAGTTACAAATGTGGTTGGTTTTTTGAATGCTTTGTATAACTCTCACATGGACCACGCGGAAGACATTTTAGCCTAGTACATGATGCATCAATCTTCCTGACCTAGGTTCCTACACTATTGCACACAATTGTATTCTAATTTCTGAACCAAGAAGGTATTTCTCCACTTTGCAAAGTTCTTCATTGGTTTTACATCTACAGAGGATGTTGAGGGATCAAAATGAGAGAAAGAAATATCAGTTGTGACCTACCTTTGAGAAAAGCATCCTGTCCCAGAAATGCAACACCAAATGCTAAGAGTTTAAGCCACAAAAACATGGTTATTTCTGGAAATCAGGCGTATCCTTATGAAACAGCATGTGTCTCTCTCTGGAAAGCAAAATAAATGTTATCTGTCTGCAAAAGAAGTTCTTCACAAACTTTGAACCCAAAAGGAGACTAACTAGGCACATACATTGCAGTGCCTGCTTATCTGTGAGAGAGTTGCTTCCTCTGTTACCCTAACTAACCACCCGCAAACTCGCAATGCACTGTAGTGATGTCAGAGACAAATACTTCTTCAAAAAAACTTCTTTCAGTTTCCAGGAAGTCAAAGGGGTTTTTCTTAGGTTCCTGCAGTAATATTTAGCTTCCTTAATTCAACTAAAGTAGATTATTTTCAGCTATTTCTTCCTTTGTATTTAGGAGCTAGGCAAGACTTCACTTTTCATACGACTGGATTTTGTAAAGTCACTGTTTTCTGCAAGGATCTCTTTCTGGATATGACAGGAATACACAAAAAATGGATAGAGGCACTCTAATTCTGTTTTCTGTAATGTTAAGAATTGGAGAACTCAATAAAATTCTTTACCATGATAGTGCAGGAGGATTGTTATCACTTTCATGGACTTGATACAAGGTACAGCAAAGACATTTTCCCTCACTGCATGCACTGAGGCAGTTCTCAACAACTTGGTAACAAATGTCCCCTATATAGGAGACTACAAGGGGAAGAAATGTTTGATTGCTTCTCTTATTGAAGATCTCCAAGGTTCTAAAAGAACCAGCATAACCCTGTCATAAGATAGATAAAGAAGGGAATACTTTTGTGCTGCCTATTCATAAGTGCTTCAGAGATTTCCTAAGCATCACACAGGAGAACGTTGCACAAATTCACATAATAATTCACAAATGACATGACTGAATCAAACTCATACTACACATCTTCTACAATTTTGAATCAAGTCTTACAACACAGGCTAAAATCTTGGCTTGCATTAAGCAATATGTCTCCATACAAAATGGCTGTAAAAATAATTATATTGTAAATGTGTTCAGAACAAAACTGATCCAATGATATTGCTCTAACACTCCAGAGACTCCCATTTTTACAGAAAATAACTTCGTCATCCTGGAGTTGTCACAAAATAAATTTCTACTATGGTCATACATTGCCTGCAGCATGGACATCTTAGTCCCTTTTATCGCAGACAAAAGCAGGATAAGCAAAAAAGCAAAAGCAGCCAGGCTGACGTGTGCCATTTGATGAGTAAAGTGTGTGACATCCTGTGAAGAATCTCTTGTAAAGGTAAAAAGAACCAGGCTCCATTGCCACCTGACCTTCCCCAGTAGTTTTATACAATCTCCACTCAAGTCCTCAAACTGCAATCCCAAGACAAATTCCTGCAGAGTGGATCATTTCTGGCTGTGTGATATTTACAGAGCTTCCACAGCACCAAAATCCCGCAACATACTCTGTTATTTGGTGAGAACATCACACACTCCAGTGATCCCACCATTCTAGGTATACTGCTAACCATAAACCATCAGATGTTAAAATTAATGACCAAAGTTACAAATTTACATAAGAAAGACATGGAACTGCTGGAGCAAGTCCAGAGGAGGGTCACAAAGTTGATAAGAGGATTGGAGTACCTTTCCTATGAAAACAGGCTGGGAAAGGTGGGGCTATTCAGCCTGGAGGAGACCTCATCTGAAGGGGCCTAGGGACCTCATCTAGTGAAGCCAAAGGACTCTTCATCCAGAACTGCAGTGACAGGACACAGGTTAACAGGTACAAGTTGAAAGAAGAGAAATTTAGCTTAGATATTACTGTGAGGGTGGTTACTAGAACAGGTTGTCCAGGGAGGCTGTGGATGTCCAAACACTGTCAATATTCAAGGCCAGGCTGGAGAAGGCCTTGGGCAACCTGGTTTTGTGGGAGATGTCCCTGCCCACTAAAGGGGAGTTGGGACTGGAGGATCTTCAAGGGCCTTTTCAGCCCTTAACATTCCATAATTCTGTTGGAACTCATGAAGTCATTTTCCAAACATAAACTGCAGCCTCCTTTCCCAAGGTTAAGCACAAAACTTTCCTTTTGAGGGAATGGGAGAATTAATTTATTCTCCTTGTACATTAAACAATGGACTCTTAAAATAAATCCTTTCTCAGGACAGAGCCTGAATTTTTAATTGGCCAACATGATTATGTCAGTATGTAACTACAGCAGTATACTTCCCCAGTGCTGAAAGAATCAAAGCCAGAATCATCTATTTGTATTAATAAGGATTTCTAAAATGACATTAAAAATGTGCAGTTGCTTAAGTTACCCACCTCTTTGGTAGTCTTTCTCTTTTGTAAACTATAGAAAGAGCCACAATACCTCCAAAAAACCAACCAAACAGCATAAAATGCAAATCTTTCCTTGTCTGATTCATCTGTCTTGAAGTACATCAGATTTATTAAATTATCATAAATATCTCCTGTGCTTTTGAAAACCAGCTCAAAGGGCAATTCTATCACAACTGCGATAAATGTTTAAAAATTTAAGTGTCAAATAATAATCAATTTTCCTTTCAATTTGCATCTGAAGGCTTTGGAAAATATCACAAAACCACGCCTTCTTCCTCATACCAAAAATTCTAAAAAAAGAGTCTTTGAAATATAGAGAAAAGAAAGGGAACTCAAAGAAGAAAGAATTAAAGCAGTATGCCCTTGCTCCAGATGAGTTTCAAATATTGTTATGAAGTGATTTACATAATTCTATATTATAAATTTTATATTGAAAATGCATTGAAATAATAATAAAATAGGTTGATCCTGTATTAAAGTGGTTTATGACATATTTGTAATACAACACTAGTACTAGTATGGTACTATGTACTATGGTACTAGTATGGTACGCTGAAGTTACCATATCCTTACAAAGAGATTAATCACTCCAGTCTAAATCTAAAAAAAATAAACAACAAAAGAAATATGAAATTATTTGCATTTCAGAACTAGTTAATATTTCTGGCATATATAGCTAATATTTCACAGGCATACATGCAGACACATATTCTGCATATATAGCTTCAACACCTAAAACACACCACAACTGGCTCTGACTCAAAAAAAAGGCTCTTACTGAGACACTGAAATGAAAACATACTATTGGAATCTATATACTCGGATACTTTATTCTTACAATAGATTTCTGAAAGAGATGATCTAAGGAGAGAGACAAATCAATTTATGTCATGGAAAGATTCAGCAAAAGTTCCCACTGGTTTTGATTTGCATTGATTTACACCTGATTTAGATGTCCCACATAGGAGTAATGATTGATGACTAAGGAGATTATGACAAAGGTATCATCATTGCTCATTCCAAATTCTCTTCTACTTCTGAGTCAGTCCTAGGAATATTCACTCATCCCCTGGGTAACCTGGATAACCTAAAAAATACCTTACTACTCTTTGGGGAGAAGCAAGGAGCTGCTTCCTATTCCAGTGAAGGGCAGAGAAAAGTAGAGAACAGCCATAAAACCCACCACTATTTACCCTAAAGGAAGGGAGAGGATGAACTCTTTAACCATGTGATATTATTTTGAGAATCCCCTTTTCTACTCAAGAGCATTCCCCAAACCGTTCCCTATCTCTGCCTGGTACTACTGAGCCAGGAAGAAATAGACTGGAAAGACTATGGTAGCAATGGTAGCAGTAATCAGGGTATAAACAGCATCTTCATACAGCCACAAGCCAAATAAATCTGTGCCTCAGGTTGGATGGTCACAGGTTGCCCCCAAAGATTGGCCCATCCTGTATGTGCCATCAGATATCAACACTGCACTCTGACATATATAGGGCCTGTGCCACCCAAAAATGATCCTTCCTAGTGCTCACTGTGTTTAATGACATAGAAAGTGGGACTAAAAGATGTCAGTGAAACCTCACTCTGTTCTGTCTTCATATGATTTCATGCTGCTCAGTTTCACTCTGTGTTCATTTCCCTAAGAGTTTAGCCAGGTAACACTGCAGCATTCACCTTCCTCACACAACACAACTTCCAAGTACAGATTAACAAAGTCATTATGGTTTCACTTTGGCATTCATCACCAAGAATTTTAACTGGGATGTCTGGGGTTTTTTTGAGGGTTTAATGGCATGGAAGGTGAGAGTTAATTCAGTGTTCCTCATTGGTACCCAAACTTAATGCTGTTTTGTGTTAATGTATTTACAAAATCTAGTATGAATTTGTTTTCTCAAGAAATGTATTCTCAAGAATTCACCTGTGTTTTCCTTTTGTTGAGAGGTCTTGAAAGAATAAATTCAAAGCATGTAACTAAATAAAAAATTCTCTACATACTCCATACATCATTTGGATTTAAAATAATGCAGGCTTAGTTTGGCATAATTTCCCTTGCATTGAAGTCATCTCACATGACTCAGCTCAGTTACAGTGATACTCAGCACACTGCATATCAGAATTAAGCAGTTCTACAGAAACTGAATTCACACGCTTTTGCAAACACTAAGGGACACAGGATAAATTTATCCCAAGGACAACTCTGTTTAAATCAAGGGGGTTACCTGCATTATGCATTTTATCCAGTAAAATTAATTTGACAGTCTTACTGTGAAAACATGGTTCATGCTAGACAATATATCTCATAACAGCCTTAATATTTCACTGAACATTTGCTAAGGAATCTATTTTTTACATACTTTTTCAGGCTTGTTTTCAATTGCCAAGAACTATTTCCCTGAAGAAAGAAAACATTTCTACTTAATGTGTCATATTGGATCAAATTATTTTAAGGTCAAGAGTAAACAATGGAGCTCTTTGTGCAAGCATACTGCTGTGCTGCTATCAACCCTCAGGCAATGATGATTTGACATCTTCACTTCATATGTTGTGTGCATGATCTGTGCTGTACCTGCTCAGGACAGAGAACGTATTCTGGTATCCCTGAGGCACTCTTCACAATCTGGCCCAAAATGAGCAGTAAGCCTATGAGAAGTTCTTGCAAGTGCCAGGCACCTACTTCTTGCTTACACATAAAATCAGTCCAGGATAACAGTGGGCTCAACTATTGTGATATAAACGTTCTTGAATAGCTCCTTTTAACATGCCCACTTAAACAGTGTCAGCATAGCCATAAGCCCTGGAATTTGTTAGATTTGTGCTGAACATCTGCTCTGCCTCCTGGTTTTAAATGAGTGCTGGATGCTGAGAACAGCTCAGGTTTTAACTTTTTATAAGGTGTTCAAATACTGCACAGTGAATGAGATCACTTTACATTATAGAACATCAAATAAACATTTTTACCCATAGTGTCTTTTCTTTGTATCCTTCCATCATTCACTTTGAAAAGGAAAGTGAAAAGGAGGGATGACAATTAATAGAATATTTGCTTCCCCTGGACCACTTCTTGAACTCTCATTCAGAACAGCTCTTCAATGGTGGAAGATTTTTCCTCCTCTTAGCCCAATTCTGCTATTTTCCCCCCAGTTTCATTTCCTAGTACCAACTTCTTGGATTCTATAGGCACTCATATGACTGTCTCAACAAATGAAGAACCACAGTTTTAAAGGGCAGTGAGCTGAATGTCAGGCATGGCATTGTTTTGAACAATCAGGCTGAAACTAAGGAATACCACCCAAGCTGGAGGTACTAAACAAGCTCCCTCTGTGCAGGGTCTCCACTATCACCTTCACCCTGCCTTCAGCTAAACTGGTTACTTACTTGCTGAAGGCTTGGTACTAGCTAATCTGTACTTGCTGGTTAATTTTCCCAAATTATGTGCAGAATTGTACTCTACTACATAACACTCCGAAGTAAATGCTGTCTTACCTGCACCATAAAGTCACAGGTGTTACATATTTGCAGAAGGCCTGACAAGAACACAAGTCAAAGCAATAGTAGAACCTGCCAACACAGAAGAAGCCACACAGAAAAAGGAGAGAATGCTTACAAACAGTTTTTTCCAAAGTCTGTACATTCTGGTTTCATTGCAGATCACTGGGCATTCCCATATCTCTTGAATATTCCTTCCTGTGTGCTCTGTACCAAATACAAAGACCTGTCTGTTTATTCTGAAGCTAATACACAGGGTGGGATTTCCTTTTTTTTATCAATCTTTTTTTTCAATCTTTTTTTTAATGCTCAACTTCAGCTGAAGCAGGCCAGGACCAGGGTCAGGGTAGGATACTGAACCCATGTTTCAGGCTATCTTCCTACAATATGCTACTTCTACACTACCTGCTCTCTAATCTCTGTTGTAAAGGAGCAGATCAGCTTGTCTTCTGTGAGTTCTGTCCCTTTTTCTGTTCTTCCCAAGCAGGTATCTTCCATGATATTGACTTCTGTATTCTTTGCTTCTACTACTGTATCCTGCTTCCACCCAGACTGCTTCTCACCTTATTGTCATACTCTATTTATTGTCATACCCTATTAGCTGTGGTCTACAAGTTGTCCTGTGTTTTACTATGTCAGATGACACTGCTTATAGCCAAGAGTATTTGTGTGCATTTTTTCACTAAAACACAGGATTACTGTATAGCAAATGTTTTTCTAACATCTCAGTTATGATTATGTTTTGGATGGACATGCAGTCCTACAGCTGATTGTAGTCATTATTGTATAGAAGCATAAAATGCCTTTCAGCAAGGTATTTATAAGTATAAACCACAAATCTTTACCTAGAAGGCTGGTCTGTTTTCAGTGATGCCGTTGGTCATCTTCTGATAGCCCATCTCCTGCCCTTCTTCACATTGTGACATGATTTTTCTCTCTGGGGCTGTCCAAAAAGGTTAGAGAGATGTCTCCAAAGATAAGCATGTGGCAGGCATTACTTCTTCCTCAGTGGCTTGTCAAGAAACTACTGCTATAAATCTAAAAGTGTCTGGAAGATTTCTATAATCTAATCTCACAATAGTCCTCCTTGTATTTGTAACAGGAAACCAAACTGATCCCACTGATTTCTTTACCTTCTACATCAGGCTCTATATTTCCCTCCCTCAGTTTCCATGCTTCTAAGCCATTCAGTTTGTTTGTTTCACACACATTACAAGCCATCTTAAAATGCAACAAGTTTATATTGCTGATACTCTGAAAAAATAAAGTCTGTCTAAAGGTGCACTGGATGTCTTGGTTTATTCTCACACTAAAAAAAACAAGAAAATATTTAGAAAAGGTAGTAAATTCTAAACTTTAAAGAAAAAGAGTTATGTAAAAGACATTCATGTAATTGCAAATATTTATCACTTCTTGTTAAGGGGCATAATTAGAGTCAGCTAACAGAGGTGCAAAAACATTGGATATGTAATTTTACAGTAACAATCATGTAAACAGTAGACTCGTGCAAGACAAATTTAGACAGAGTCAAGCAAATATTTGAGTAATTTGTGACAGATAAGAGAAAAGACAGCATTGGGTAGTCAGACACTGAAATAAATAGATTTGTTTTGTTATTTGAATTTTAATGCTAATTTCTATTTCACTATGGGACATTTCGTAATAAATACTCAAAGACATTTAGCACAAATTGGCTATTTTATCTAGGTCACAAAGCCCAAGAAACATATTGCTGAGGCCTTATAAACACATAAAATCTGTGCATACAGTGCAATGAAAGAGCCAAAAATAACAAAAAAAGCATGGTAGAAGGGGAGGAGGGAAAGCTGGCAAACTCATGCTGTGGTATTCCCCAAACACCTACCTGGAATTCTCAGTCTGTAAACCACTGAATCACAAGAGAAGCACAACAGTATCAGATGCATTTATTTCAAGGAAAAAAAACCCTGCCACACTTCTCATAAAACAGGACCCTAAGAAACACCACAATTTCACAACTATTTTATGATACGTGCTCATGAGTACACTGCCAAAAATCTAGTCTCTGTCAAAAAAAAAATGCAAAAACCGTAGTATCACTATTGTTTCTTAAGTTTTATTCTAAAAAGTGATAAAATGTTGTCAATATAAATTATTAGCAAGAATAGCTCACTTTTCCCACACCAAGCTCAGGCTGATATACTAATTTGGTAATGTGCTCTCACTCCCCAGATCAGCATAAAATATTTGCACATCCTCTTTCTGCTTTACTGCAAGTGTTACTTCCTACACTTAGTACGTTAGGAAATATCACAGAAGATGAAACTTCATGCAACAATTATTTAGCAAGAGAGTCTGTTTTTGTCTCCTTCTCATAAGACGATCCCCTTAAGAGTTTATGAGATTCTGTGTTAAAATATAGGAGCATTATTTAAAATTTATTTTGATGCAAACCAAAAATAAAGTAATGGTTGCTAGAACAAAGTCAGTCTGTCAATACTGTAACCTGGTAAACAAAAAATTTTCCTTCAGTCAAAGCTATGCTGAGCAATCTGAACCTCATTTTAGTGTGATACCCCAGTTTAATTTTCAGTTTACTGAGATTCAGAATGTTGCTCCACACTGATCAATAGAGACACATTCTGGAGGGGGGAGTTTTCTGAGAGACTTTACCCCATCCATCAGCACACTGTCATTTTAGGTGGAGGAGACCAACCACCAAGGAAAAATACAGATTCACAAATAAGTTTATCTAAGAAAAGCAAATAACCTGTTCATTTTCCTTTCTCCCTTTTACTGTAAACAGGAACAATTTAAAGACAGATACCAACAAAATAAGACCTGCCTGCCCTCCACTGTCCCTGATCAAAGAATCCTTGGGGCTGTTCCTTGCTCTTCCTTTCTCTGAATTTCCCACATCAGCCTGGAAAAGTCCTGAAGTGTCTCACTACTCTTCACAGACCACCTTCTTGAATTATGAATGTGTAAGGTCAGACTTAACATACACTCCATTCTAGCTGGAAATACCTTTCACATACTACTACAATTTTTGGGCACCAAAATACCAGTCCCAAGGAAAACAAGCTCTGTGCATATTTTTGCATGAGGAACACAAGCAGGGTGAGAAAAGAGAAGTTCAAAAGCAAGGTATGAAGAGCTTTTCTCGGCTGCTTCCACAACGGCCTCTGCTCTACCCCAAGAGGTAACAGGGAGCAGAAGAAGTAGTTTTGAGAAAGTCTGGGTTTTATACATGCCCTAGCTTGTATTAGAAAGTTGAGCAGCCTGAAAATGTACATGTTCTTTCTACGGTCATATAACCACGGGATCTCTCTGAAGATCATGCATCTATACTTATTTACCTATTTAAAATAGTTTTATGCTTTCATTAACATTCAGATTAATTAAGGGGCAAAATAGTTCAGTTTTCATGCTCTACAATAGTTAAATTATGTGAAACCAGTTTTATAAATTATCTACCAATCATCCAAACCACCTACAACTGTTTACTGAACAAGTAAGAGATCAAAAGGAAAAAAAAAAACCCCAAAGTCCTGTCAAATAGATTATTTATCTTGAATCCCAGCAAATACCCACTTAAACTACTGATACTCTTTTTTATGCTGTATTTGTAAAAATTTTATGTAGTGGAAGCAAGTTTTGTTTAACTGCAACATTAGATATATTTGATACCCTTACTGTCATGAAAGATCATCAGCAGTGTTTTTCAGGGTTGTCAGAATAAGACTATTAGCCCAAATAACGCTACAACTGAAAAACAGTAAGAATTTCTGACTGCTGCTTCTCACTCCTGCCTCAGCTTGGCCCATAAATCGATGCTGCTCAGCTTTCCAAGCTGGTTTCACTTTCTGGTTCCTGTATGATAATTACCAAGGCCCATAAATGGTGCAGAGCTGCAACACTGAGGACCTGAATATAACCTTCCTTTCTAGCTAAGTGAAATTCCATCTACATCAGTAAAGCCACTACTTCATTTCTGTTGTCTCTAGTAGCTCTCTTTGCAGATGGACTTTCTGGAGATCAGCTGAGGCATTTTGATGCAGCCCACTGTGGGTCCCTGAAGTAAGGAATACCCAGAGCTGAAAACAGCAGTGTTTGATATCCTGGCCCTCAATATTCAACCTCAATTTAACATACTGAAACACTTGTGATGCGTGCATGTCTTCTTACCTTTAGATTGTCTGGATGAAAAGATTGATCCTTTGGGGACAACCTATCTGATATCTCAGCTTTCATTCTGTACATCAGAGGTACCAAGCTCCTTTTCACCAATCCAGCTGCCACAGGTGCCAGCACTTTCTTACTGAAAGCAGAAAAGTACAGAGACAGATAAATACCATCCATATTCTCATCTAAGGACTACATTAAAGATTTGGCAAAACCTTTTGAGCCAGCCGCTTTCTTAGCTCTTGTCATGATACATTGGGTGATTTGAAGCTTGCACTGAACTAAAGCACACATGACACTGACTCCCAGGTGCTGCAGGACCTACAAACACTGCTCTGGGGCAGGGAAGAGATTGCAGAAGTGTGCAGACATTTGAAGTTATGTCCACTCCAAGTGCTGAGAGCACATCTCTTGCTCTCCCTGGCCCCTGGCTGTTCTTTCAGCTTGTCAATACCTTCCTTTTGACATGATATGACTTGAACATTTGTTTGTATGGAGCAGAATGATCCACTACACAGTTCTCTCAATAACACTTTTGGGCAGTACCTTTGATGGCATGCATTTTACATCCCAGTCTGTCTTGGGCTGTACTTTAACCACATATTTTAATCTACCTATGGTATACACAGTTATCAGCATCTCCTCCTCCCCTTACCTGCTGAAGTGTGAGGTTGAGTTTTCTGTGTTTAAAAAGATATAGCTGTCACTTTATGGTCATTTCTGCAGGATTATTTGAAACAATTTGAACACTTTCATCACTGGATGACACACACTGTTAGTGCAGAGATCTGTGTTGTCCTTCTCCTAAGCTGTGGACAAGCACTGACAGAGGCTTTCTTTTTTTGCCAGCTGTCTCTTGACACACCAGTGTTCAGGGAAAGGCATCCTTTGACAGCCAGCTCTGTGCAGCACACTCATGCTCTGGTTAAGCAATGCAATTTTGAGTGGGAGGGAAGGAGAGGAGAGGAGGAAGGAGAGCAGAGAAAAACAGATCATGGAGCAAGAAGTGGTGGTCACTGAGAGCTCTGTATATACAAGTAGGATGCTGGTAAAAATCTCAGCAGAGAAAGCACGGACACCAGTACAATGCAATGTGCTTTTACTATATCCAGCTCCACCCAGATATCAGGCTGCTGTGCCCCACCCTCAGCTCCACAGGGATTTGTGAAGTCCCAAGGAGTGTTCCAAAAGGACAATGACCCACAGGATTCTCAGTGTATCTGTAGCTACCACACTAACATGTACATGAGCATGTAAGGATGAAGCTGCAGAACAGCTGTCATTTTTCAATGGAAGGGTTATCAGGAAAAAAGGATCCTTTAAATGTTTTGTGTTCCATGCTGCACAAAAACCTTTGAGCATATACTTGTTTTAAGCAGCTCATACTGCCCAGCTCAGCAAGGGTAATGTTCAAACTTGCTGCTAAAATTAATATCAATAACATTTAAAGAATCACTTCTTGGAAGTGACTTTTAATCACTTTTTGGTCACTTTTTAGCTGTAAGAACCAGAGCAAATACATATCTAGCAAGAGACATGGTAACTTAGATTTATAACTTGACCTTGAATTATGGGAAAGTATTTTATAACATTCCAGATTTATGATCTTATTTCCTGGAGACCCTGACTGTAAATATGAGGCTGGACTTAAAGAAGAAAGTTCACTTCTGGTTTTCTTAACAAGAAGGTGTCCTTGAGCTGTGTAATCTCATAACATAAACCAGACAATCTTTCAAGAAATCTATGTTCTTCCTTAATTGTCTTATAGCTAAAGGCTTTAAAACCAAGATGAGGTATGTACTTCCTCACATCCACAGGTGCAGAGACACTGAGCAAAATTCTAGCTTTTAATATGCAAATTTCTTGAGAGTATGATGTTCTTTTTCTCCATATCTAAATTTTACAAGTACCTTTTCTCTTTCTTGATTTGTAGCCTACACAATCTTTACATTATAACATTTCAGAGTGTTCAAATTTACAACAAGAAAAATATCTATTCTTAATACAATAAAAATTCAGACCTAAATGCTTAAAAGTCTTGCAGCCTCACTTCTTCAGTGATGTGTAAACAGACCACTTGTCCTGCAATCATTAAAATTTTCTAGAACAGAATTTCACTACAGAAAACTCAAATATAGCTGTTATTCACTCGACTGCTTGAATTGATAATAACACACATGCTTATACTTAATTATTTCTTCTGTTTAGAAGTCAAGACTAAAACCTACCTATAAGTTATTGCATAATCTCCTGTTAGAGAGTTTTTCACCTCTCACTCATCTTACAAAAATATAGGGAATGGGAGCACAGAATGAAGAAGCAGAAAAAGCAGCTTCAAAAACTGGAAATTTACAGTTACTTCCCCTTTCTTGGTTTTCAGGAGTAACTATTAAAAAAGCTCAGATTTTATTTTATTCTTTTCTTCAAAGGGTTGCTGGGAATAGAATTCAAATTATCATAGGCTCCCTTTCTTTTTTAGGTCCACTGACTGACCCTAAGAAAAATGTATTGAGGCATTAGATGTATTTTTTTGAAATACTTGATATTGAAATGCAAACAGTTCTTCAAGCAGAATTCCTAACAAGAAAGATTTGTGACAGGAAGTCTACAAAACTTACTTTGAAGCAAGAAAAGTGTGTTTAAGAGACCCTTGAACCTTCAAAAAAACACCTCCTTCAAAAGGCCCCACCTCACAGCTATAAGGGATTTTCAGAAGTTAATGTATTTACATGAAGTGGAAAGACTTGCAAACCATCCAAGGCAATTACTGGAAACAGTGGTATAGTAGTGAACAAAATGGTCCCAATTTTCCTTGGTTGTTTTTTTTTTTTTCCCCCAAAGAAATCCACTATTTCTTTCATCAACACTAAAACTATAGACCAAATCCTGTAGTTCTTACTAAAAAAAAAAAAGAAAAAGAAAAGCAATTTTGCAGACCTCCTGCTGGTCTTAGGTGCAAAGAAATCGAATACTCCAGTCAGGTAAAGGACAGAAAGAAAAGGAACTTGAAAATGCTCTTATATGAAAGAAAAATTGTATTTAAAATGCACCAAATAAACACTAAGGACCTATTACCATGTATTTGAGCAGCTTTTTCTGATATTTATATTACTATACCTCTGTCTATTCATACACATATATATGCTTGTATATTCATGCATTCCACACAGAGTTACCCAGATTAAAAGCCTGACCCATCCTTCTTAGTTTTAGTTGGAATACATTGAAACCAATACACTCTTTGCTATCATCAGCTAAGACTTCCCTGAGACAGGACTCCATGGTGTCTAATTGCTGCATGTTTCAAATTGGCTTTGTGAACTTATTAAAATTATATTTCAGGAAGGGAGGGGTAGAACAGCTAGAAGCCACACATAAGCAGCAGGTCTAGCTGGGTAGTTCAAAGTGATCAATGCATTTAATTTTTTGGGGGGTTTTAAATTTTATTTTAAAAATATTCCCCTTATAGTTTATGAAAGACTTTTGCCTTCTTAATCCCACCTTTATGTTTCTCCTTATCTCCACAATCATCCTGAAGACGTTTCAGAGAGAGGGGTAGAAACTTGAAAATTATTTTTGCAACAGAGTAGGACTAGTAGAGCTTTTCATCAACATTGCTGTGGAGATGATGCATGAGCACATGCACACAACCACCAGACGTCCACTGAAGATTCTTCCCTGATCTGTAACTGCCAGCACCAACTGAAAAAAAATTCCACACTGCAAAACATGGTAGAATGGGTGTCTGGTAATTTTGTGTGGGAGCTCTTTAGACTTCATCAAAGAAATCTCCTCCCACTAAACACTACAGAATCATTCAGTCTATGCACAATAATATATTTAATCTGGCAATGCTTGTCCATGTGGTAAGAACACTCAACAAGTAAGATAAGACTACACAATATCTGAATTAATTTCCATTCACCTCCTTTAGCAACAGGAAATCTATAATTAAATAAAAAAGTATTTGTTTTTGAAACTATATTAGATAATTCAAATATATTATTGACCATCAATCAGTTCCAAATAAATCAATCACTCTGGCTTGAATGCTTGAGACTAAAAGTGTTTAAAATGAGTTTAAAATCATATTGTATATTTGAAGAGGAAAAAACATTAAAATCCTTTTTTCTATGCATTCACCCCTCCAGAATCTATCTCTGTTGATCAGTGCGGAGAAATTTTCTGAACCTCAGTAAAATGAAAGTTAAGCTGGGATATCAATCTAAAATGAGGTTCAGATTGCTCAGTATATCTTTGTCTGAATGAAAAGCCTTAATTTTTATATGCCTAGCATACAAAAGCTATTGAAAGAATTAAGATAGCTGCAAAAACTACATAGCTGACCAGGAAGATTACAGACACAAGCATATCCTGATCATTTCTCAGCATAACTGACAAGATAGCTCTAAAATTCTAGGACTCCAAAGTGACATTGCTGCTTGTGGACAGTTGGATGATGAATTCTGAAATTTTAAAAGTGATGCAAAGGCTTCTGCTTAATGCCACTCTGAAGTTATCCTATATGGGAATCTGAAACACTTCTGTGAAATATTCTCTTTAATATGAGGATTTTCTCCAAACATGGAGCCTACTTCCACCTCACCTACTACTAAACCTCAGAACTTTCAGAGTCTGTGTAAACACTCCAGTAAATGTAATGAAATCTTCAAGCCATTTCCCAATATTCAGCTTTTCCTCTGTTGGACTTTTAAAGCCTGCTGCTGTATGGTTACTGTGATTCAGTAACATGACTGAAAACCATGAGCCTGAAAACATTTAACTGAGCTCTTGGTGATTACAGAGGAAGAAATACAGCCTCTAAGGCCTCTCCATTTTCCCACATGGATATCAGTGCAAGCTAGAGTACACTAACTCTAGCAGTTACAGCCTAGATGTATGCAGCATTTTCCCCCCTTTATATGCCTTGAACAAACCTTAGAAGTGAAACTTCACCACTTTTTCCCCACTGCTGCCTGCAGCTTTTGGACAACCTGAGAGACATCATGGGGTGCAGGAAAGCACTGGGTCATCACTGTATCCTCTCTAGGCCAGGACACAGACAGGCTGTCCACAGACTGCAGCAGAGGTCCTGTCATGCCATAGCACTCATGGCTCTTGACCCTGGGGGCTGAAGATGCCTCTTTGCTGCTGCCTCAGGGGTCAAGCAAACTGTTGGTAGATGTAGAACTAAAACATTTTCATTCTCAAGTAGGAGTCAATTTGTTCAAATCATGCTCCTACAGAGAACACTGGGGGTTTCCCTTGCAAGATTATTTTTCAGGTCATTTTTCTAAAACAAACAGATTCTTTGACAAAGTAGGCTGCAAAACTGCTATGAAGATTTGTAAGCCAAATAACAGGATAACACACACCTAACTACATAAGCATATTTTCACACAAACCTTTGATTTGTTGGTAACAACCTTATCAGATACTGTCTGAGGAAGGGGAAAGTTCCCATAGCCAAGTCATCCCTTTATATATTTAACCAGCAAACTTCAAAACAGCAAAATTTTATATAGAGGAAGTCAAAGTTACTGTAAAGAGTCAGGTTTCTGAACTTCTTACCGTCAGCTCCCCTCCCACCCTCTAATTCACATACCTATTGGCACAGGTTTCTGTGCTGTAGAGCCTTGTTATTTCTTCAGTATCATCAATACTTATAAAAACAGGTATTTCACATACTGCAGAACTGCAAAAACAGAAATGTAAGAGAGTCAGAAGAAAACAGTGATATCAAAGATATTACAATGAGAGGAAGTAATTTATACTTGGAAATTTCAAGGAAATGATAGTGCTTTACCTACAATGCTTCAGAGCAGTCCCCAGGGTAACAGCACACATTCCTGTTGGGGGTTTTCCTGGAGTACATGGGTCATAATATACACATTATGAAAAATATATCAACCTGTTGCTCTTACAGTCAGTTTGCCCAACATCCACAACTACTTGACACTGTAACACAACATTTATTTGACATATGCAAGTGAGTGCCTGCCCCTGCATCTCACCAAAGCTCACATGGTAAAAGCCTTGTCTTTTCATCACCACGTCTATCCCTCTTCTTCCCATGTGGGATTCATTAAAAACCCTGGCTGTAGGAGCCAGCAAAAAGGCTGGCAGTGCTGCACCTGCAGCTGGGGGCAGAAGCCTGCCTGCAGGTCAGACTCAGCATGAGGCCCTGGGCAGGGGCATTGAGAGGGAGCTGCAGGCATGGGCAAAATGCAGGAATGGCTGCTCTGACTATCACAGCTTATCTCATAAGAGCAGAGCTGGTTTTGTTCTGAAGGCAAAGAGGAGTCAAGTGGCCAGAAAGAGGCAGAAAAGGAGTAATTTCTGAGACTCTCAGTACTTTGCATACAGTGCTCACCCCTGGATGGAAAAGGGGGAGAAGTGAAATGGACAGAAGTACTGCTGTAATGTTGTGGATCCTGGGACACATTTTACAATCATCTCTGCTGTTAAGAGGAGGATATCAGGTGGCTTAGAAGGGAAAGATCCAGTATGGCACACTGACAGAAAAAAAGCTATTACTTCTTAGGCCCTTACTAAAGCATTTCAATGGATTTAATTTAATTTCAAGAGTGTTTTGAGAGCCAAGACTGCGTAGCCTTTTATCAAGGGTTACCATACCCATAAGCATGAAGCTTCTTTTTTTAATGCATCTTTTGAGGTTTTTCAAAGCATTGATTTTTTTTTCTTTTGAGAGACTTCTATTACAGCCTATGCCATGCTCTGTGAGAAAGGTTTAATCCATGCTGCCTGTGCTATTACCCATAGTGTCAAAAAAGAGCAATGCAAATATTCACAATATCCTCAGACAGAAATAGAGAGAATACTTTCATGCTTTCATAGTAGCCTAATTCCATTTTTTTCTCAAAAAGAAAAAAAAATCTTTCCAGGCATTTATTTCAAATATAAAATAGGCAGCTGCTCAGAATTCCCAAATTGATAATAATTTGCGTTTATTTTTTATTCCAGCAGCTCCTATCAGACCACACATTTACTAGAGCAAACTTTTCATATTTACATTAACTGCATGTAAATAAAGTTCTATTTCATATTAAAAATAGATATATTTTAAAGTCATTCACCTCGTTCTTGTTGTGACTTCAGAACAGCACAGATAGCAGTGAAGCTCCCCTTTAAATGCTGTGTGATAGCAAAAGTCCTGTGGTTCCCTGCAGGGCCAGAAAATATTCCCTGGGATCTTCCAAAATGTTCTGTAAAATATTTTGTTCCTCTTTGTTCTCGCAGACAAAGTTTGACCCCTGGAACTTCTGTGCCACAACCACAGAAGCACAGAGCCCACACAGGAGCTGTGAGGGAGGCCCATAGGGAGCACTCTCATGTTGGCCCATGCTGCACACTTCACCAAAAAAGCACAATTGTTGTCAGAAATGCACCTATTACACATCCAGGACAATGGCACCAACCACCTCTGACCTATCTTTGGATCATTACTCCTGTTATTTCCTATATCACACCAAGGAGAATTAAAATGAGCCCAGGGCTAAAGCACATTTAGGAGGCGAGTTTTGCCTTTCCTCAGGGAGGTGTTTTGAGGGCCCAGCTCCACTTCCCCCCAGTGCCCCCAGCTGCAGCCAGGCCCTGAAGGCTCCTCCGGCCACCTTCCCTCGCTCCTCCTCCCCAGCAGCCGCCCCAGGCCTGGGGTTCTGCAGGATGGAGCTGCTGAGGGTAGGGGGAGTCCAGGTGGAGGCACCGCCATGGCCGTGTGGAGAGCCCAGCTTCCACAGGGGCCATGAGCCATGGCCCTGCACACACCATGTCCATGGGAGAGCCCAGCTTCCACAGGGGCCATGAGCCATGGCCCTGCACACACCATGGCAGAGCCCAGCTTCCACAGGGGCTCAGAGCCATGGCCCTGCACACACCATGGCAGAGCCCAGCTTCCACAGGGGCTCAGAGCCATGGCCCTGCACACACCATGGCAGAGCCCAGCTTCCACAGGGGCCATGAGCCATGGCCCTGCACACACCATGTCCATGGGAGAGCCCAGCTTCCACAGGGGCCGGGAGCCATGGCCCTGCACACACCATGGCAGAGCCCAGCTTCCACAGGGGCCGGGAGCCATGGCCCTGCACACACCATGGCAGAGCCCAGCTTCCACAGGGGCCTGGAGCCATGGCCCTGCACACACCATGGGAGAGCCCAGCTTCCACAGGGGCTCAGAGCCATGGCCCTGCACACACCATGGGGAGAGCCCAGCTTCCACAGGGGCATGGAACCATGGCCCTGCACACAACATGGGAGCAGCCTGGCTTCCACAGGGGCTCAGAGCCATGGCCCTGCACACACCATGTCCATGGAGAGCCCAGCTTCCACAGGGGCCCGGTTCCACAGCTTGGGAATGTTTAATGCTGTAATTAATGGTGCTCTGCTTCACTGAGCTCTGACCTTACTGGCAAGTGGAGTGTTTGGAAGAAAAGCAAAACTAATGATGAATTCTGACCGTCTTTTCAAGCTTGGAAGAGGTACAAATGCTCTACATTAAACATACAGAGATCCTCACCAGCAGAATTACCTTCTGCAGAGGAAAACCCAAGTCCCTACAAGCTACCAAGAAAATGGCAAAAAGAAGAGGAAAAAAGGTATTTACACTGCACAAAGGCTTGACAATAAAAATCCTTCCCCCTCTAAAATGAGGAACTGCCTGAGACATGAGACTGACTACTCTCACAGCCACATGACAAGCAAGAGAAACAAAGAACAGAAATACCAGAGATGTGATGTAAAGTGCTGGATAGACTAAAATTAGTTAATGTTCTGATTTCTTCTATTAAGGGAGGACGAGTTCTATTTTTATTTTTTTAATTGCACCAAAAATCCTAGAGTTTACTGGAAAGTAGTTAAGTAGAAAGTTTTACATCACAATACACCCATGTACTAACATAAATACATATACACATTAGTGTTTAGGAGCACTAATTAAAAGCTGATTTTACAAAGTAAGGAGAAAAACATCCCATTCACTTTCTGAATTGTATCAGAATAACATCAGGAAATTTTACAGACTACCTTAGCTAAAGCAACTTCTACTAGTATTAAGAGAAAGGTTGGCAATGTTTTTCATTTTTTCCACCCCATTTTTTCTCTCTTACCTTTCCAAACAAAGCTTTCCTTCTTCCTATTGAGGTATTAACATTTTCACCACAAGAAAGGAAATTCTTATTCCTTTTTCTCACTTTCAGTTTAAGCAGGAGTTGCTCACAGCTGGAATGAAATACAATGAAATGACTGAGTAGAAAATTAAGATTTTGTTAAAAGTCAGAAAATTGATTAACAACTTCATTCTATACACAAAGCAGCAGCACTTAAGTACAATGCAGAGGACCAGAAGTTCAGCTCCTCTAGGCTGAAAGTTGAACTATTTTCTTTGTGGTATCTTTGTTGATCTTGTTAAGTTTAATTTGAGACAGAATTGAAATTTTGTGATACAGTACACTCAGTTTTCTTCAAGTGAATGTTGAGCTGTGACACAGATATGAGCTGTTGGTTAGCCTACACAGTCCAAAACATATTTACATGGCTCCTCACTTGCCGTCCCTGCCTGTCTACATGCACAAATACACTGATGAAGTTACAAACTTCTTTTGGGAAAGGTAGCAATGTGAAGAATCATAAAGAGGATGTAATAAGAGAGAAGGCATTATCACAGTGCAGAAGGATGGGAAAGAAGACAGCAAATAGCTGTACTGGGGAGAAAAAAAAAAAATAAAACTCTTTGAAATGAAGCTGTTTACTGGGGCTGGCTGTGATGGGGTTAATTGTTCCATCACAACCTGCACCTTGCCAGCTCACAACTAAAACTGTGCTGATAGCACTCAGTGTTCCAGGTGTTGCTGAACAGGGCTTGCAGGGTGTCAAGGCTTTCTCTGCTCCTCAGCTCTGTCCCCCATGGGGCTGGCAAGAGGCTGGGAGTGGGCACAGCCAGGACAGCACCAGGGGCTTTGTGTCATGCAGTGCCAGGCTCAGCCACAGAACTGGGGGCTTGGCCCTTCCATGGTACCCTCTCTTTGAAGGCTGACTAGGCACTGGTCTGCTTGTGGGAAAAGTGACTTCTTTTGCATCAGTTTGTGTCCTCCCACCCTTTCCTCTCATTTTTAAACTGTTTTTATATCTTGACCCACAGGCTTTCTCACTGTTGCTCTTCTGATTCTCTCATTCTCTCCCCTATGCCACTGTGGGTGAGCATGTGATCTGCTGGCTGAGACCATCACACCATACACAGAGAATAGGAAATCACCACAACCATAATGACAAATTATAAATTAATCTGGAAGTTAGAGAAACAGAAACTATGGCATTTTTCTGCTGCTTACCCTTTTGCACTTTTTAAAAATTAGTATTTACCTGAATTGTCACATGGGTAGTGAGATTAAAAAAGAAAAAAGATGCTTTAATTCTTAACTTTTCTTCTGGATGTTGAAAAGATTTTTAGGAAAAGTAATTAAATATACAGCTCACACTGGCTGTCTCTGAACGTGAAACTGCCTATAGCTGCAAACAAAATTACTTCCATTACTTCCATAGGCCAAATTTAGGAAAAAAATGTGAGCTCGTTTAAAGTAGGTGTTCAATATAGGGTCATCAGAGTGCTATGCCAGCTGAAGCAGGGGCTGTGTTGCAGACTTGGCCAGTAGTCAATAAGCTCACCTAGCCAGTGTAGCAGCAAGCTGCCTCTAGCAATATTTTAATATTTATTCATCTTCGCATACCTCTTTGTTACCATATTTTTCAGGGCGATGGGTGAAATTCAGGCTGCTGTCAACTGTGGTGATGTCAACAGAATGAAACTGTCACTGTCAGAAAATGGTTGCAGCAAGAGCCTTAGCTAGCAGACATAATTACAACTTCAGTACAAAGTTCATAACTTTTTCTTCTAATGTAAGCAAACAAGGTTTTTGTATTCAGAGAAAAAAGGCCAGGATTTTCAGATATGTGTGATGGCTTTCACTGTATACTTAGTAATTTGTGCACAAATACCTTTTGCTGTTGATGCTACAGGAGCCCATCACTCTTTCTCATCATGACCGATCCTACTGCATTTGAAGGTGCTCCATTTTCACAAGGAGCAGCCCCTACCATGCTGCAGGAAGCCATGCAGGTGTGCACCCTGCTTTTCCTCACTTTGGTTTTTCTAGAGCAACAGAACAAAAAGCACACAGACCCATAAAAGCAGCCGAGGCAGCTGCCCTGCCTGGCACATTGCTGATCTTAAGGCTTTATCAGTGAATCAATGTCGCTGCTTTGAAGCTGGATCCTGAGCAGAGTGTGTTACTTAGCAGTCATAGCAGCTCATTTGGAAAGTATTTGGTTCATAATTATTTTAAAAAGAGAGATATTTAAAAAGTCTGTGCCTTGGGAAATACACTGTGGAGAAAATGCATGGGAGACCTTCAAGTTAAACACATTTCAGTGGAAACTCTGCCTGCTGCCCTTGTACATACAGGAGAGTCTGTGCACATTTAAACCACAATAAAAGGATGCCACAGCACAACCTTTACAGCTCAATAGTAGGTGGATTGAGAAGGTGGCAAACTCGTGCTAGATAAGGCTCAATCTGAGTTACAGCAAGCAGATTTTTTTCCCCAAATAAAGTAATCTGAATTACCTGGGGTGAATTCAGCCACTAGCCGTGGCCTTCTCACTGCAGAGATAAACAGCAACTGCACAGCCTGCATCTAAACTCAAAATGCCTGATTTAGAGTGCTTCTGCTGCTCAAGCTGTGGGTGAGCAGGGAGAGCTCATCAGGTCTCTCCTCCCTTATAACACTCTTCAAGAGCTCTTGTTCTACAGCTTTGCTTTGAAGGAATAAGAATGCCAGAACTGAGCCCATTTTTCCCTTTCTGTCAGTGGGGATAACCAGAAAAAGCACAGGAAATTCTGGAGGCCAAGATAGATAGACAAAATGCTGAGAAGAAAAAGGAGACTTTAAAAAAAAAACCTAACAGCACTTTTCTCTGCCCTCTCTCACTTTGGTAACACCTCTCCTGCCCCCATCACCACATCAGCTTCTCTTTTCTAATTAAATGAGTCTGGAGCTGACTTGGAAAGAAAGTCAGCAACTACGACACGGAGAAGTTTCTCACTGGTTTGTGTGATGAAGTAGGAGCCTGTTTGGCCTGTCAGTGGCTTAACCTACTTTATTTTAATGAATTATCCATGAGGTGGGATACATAGAGGTGCCATGTCAGCATAGTCTGAGGTCATCACCAACATCATCAGACAAGCTTTGAAATTAGTTTTAAGTGGCAATACTTCATGGGGAGTCTAACAAAATGTGTGTAAGCACCAGCCAAAATAAATTATTGTCTTCTCCCTTGCAGATGTGCACTAGTGCCTGCCTGATGCCATGAGGGATGGCATGGCATGCCACCCCAAACTAGCCATCAGCTAGGAAAATTATAAACTGAGACTTATTTTGCAATTCAGAAAAATATTAAAAGTGTGAACTCTGACCTGTGCAGCTCATATGATCTGTGTAAGGAATATATTATTTTTTTCACAATGAAGGAGCTTCATAATCTCTTGAAGATTGGATCTTTTTGCCATAAAAATTCATCATGTAGAACCATTTCCTGTGAAATATTAATTAACAGATTGTAAATATCAAAATTC
This sequence comes from Catharus ustulatus, assembly GCF_009819885.2. Taxonomy (NCBI): domain Eukaryota; kingdom Metazoa; phylum Chordata; class Aves; order Passeriformes; family Turdidae; genus Catharus; species Catharus ustulatus. The sequence goes on from NC_046229.1 coordinate 23,737,499, forward strand.
AGATCATTAGTGAGGCCCAAATAACGTAATTACAGTTTTGAGAATTGCTCTGAAAATTCAAAGGGTCTCACCCATAATGCTTTCAGCCAAGTCCAGAAACTGAAACTGTTTAATTTGTCAGTAGTTTTGTAACATTCCTCACAGCAGTAAGATTTGCTTGACAAGACTCTTTTGCCTGGAATATACTTTTAATGTCTGAGACCAGCCTGATATTTCCACTTCCTATTTAATTTTTAAGTAACTTCTGCTTTAAATTTCTGAGCCCAAGCTTCCTGCCCCAAGTAAACCAGTTCTCTTCATTTTTTACTTTCATTTTCCACTTCAGCTTTTCTTTGCCAGTAATATCACTTGTAGCTGAATCCCAGTGGCAAATGGCTTCTAACCCTACGGTTTCTACATTTTCTGTAGGAAATATATAAAGTCATATAGATTTTATTTATAATATATGCAGAAATCATATCACATGTATTAATATATAACTATGTATATAAAATTGCAGCACAAAAAACCCATTTGTATCAGGAGGTGATCTCCAGTCCTGGCAGAGCTCTATCAAGAACCTGTAATAAACATACTTTACTCATGCTGTGAGGTATTTTTTTACAACAATAGATCTATTTTAATTACGCAACGTGACATGTCCCTCTCCTAGCAATGGCTGAAGTACCTGAAACAAGTGGGATTTTTTTGGTTTTTAAATGAGGATTCAGAATATGAACATGCTGCTTATTCATGCAGAAGCTCACAAACCACTCTTTCCTTCTGTAGGAAATGGGATGTGCATTCACAGCCATGCTCAGGCATTCATTTGACTGTTGTGTGCATTGTGACTTGGAAGTAAAACCTAGCCCACCATTCATAGAAGAGTCTGAATCTTAGAGGTAATCCCACAGTTTCTCTCTCCATCTCATCTCCACTCACCTCCATCATGGCAGATTAGAAGGCAGAGCATACCTCAATCACTACATGCTATTTTAAACTTTAGTCCACAGGGAATTAACTCCTACTGAAAATTTTTTTAAAGTGAAAACCCTAATAAGTAGTATTAAGAAATAACAGTAAATAGAAACCTACAACCAGTTCTTGGTGTTCAACCAAAATTAATTTTTGCTGAGCCTGATTCTTCACTTTGAGGGGAATTTTTATTAAAAGGAAATGCCAAGAAAATATTTTTTCTCTCAGTTCCTAGACAAGATTAACTGCATTCTGCTTCAGAAATAGGAGCCTAAAAGAGAAAAAAATTCCCCATTAAAATACAAGCTCTTTTTCCCCCAGTGTGTTACTCAGACACTTTAAGCTCTCTGTGACCCTGAGGAGAGGAGGACATTCCTTTCAGCCTCGCTGCTGTGTTTTCCTGACTGCACTCCCAGGCTTGTGCGCCCAGCAGCAATCCAGGCACAGCCGGCTGGGTTGGTACAATCTGGAAGCTTGTTGCAATAACACACAGAACAAAAAACACAAGGAAGCGCCTGGCAGCTGTATAAAACTCCCTCTGAGCTGCAGTCTCCACAGAAGTTTACCAGCTCCAGCAATCAGCATGACCAGCCAGTCTCAGGGAATCCAGCAGCTTTTGCAGGCAGAAAAACGTGCCAAGGACAAACTGGAGGAAGCCAAAAAAAGTAAGTAGTTGGCCTGGTTTTACTGTACTTCTCAAGTGCAGGCCCTTCAGAATTACAGTAGCTCACAGAAAAAGATTATTTCATCTGTATACACGCACTAGTGCTGTGCCTTGGCTGCAGCCAAGCATTTACTCAAACCTGCACATTCAGAGTTTGCTTAAAATCCTGTGTGCTTGTGTGTACGTGTACACGTGCCTTAATACATTTAAAAAGATTTTTTTTTGTTATATTCATCCTGTCAGCTGCATTTGTTCTTCCTTTATCTCAGTGTTGATAATATCATTACTGCCTTGCTATTGAAGTTAAAATCCTACATGCCTTTGCCTGCCAGCTCTGGAGGACCACATTCCAAACTTTTTATTTTTCTTTATAGGTCTTGCTAATTTTTTTCAGTATTCCTCTTTACTTGAAAAATCCAGTAACTTGTCTCCTAATTGAAGCTGGGCTTCAAAAAATTATACGAAAACTAAGGGGACACTTCACCCTGATAGTAATCAAAGTCACAGTAAAACCATGAGCACTCTCAGTACTGTAATAGATCATTCACAAACGTTTTACTACAGGGTACAAGTAATTATTCTCCTGAGTGCAGGTACAACCACATGAGTCATTGATTTGTACTAGCACTGGAACATTAATGCTGTCTTCTAGAGCGATCTTGCTTTAGAAACCAGCAGCAAAATGCAAAGAAAATGGATGACAATGATGTCATATGGAGCAAGAGCATGATTAAAGGAATATATTTTGTTTTCCAGGGAGGAATGGAAGCTAAACAGAATAATTTGTGTAGTTTCCATATCCCTTCAACACGTGAATTAACATTGCTGTGTGTTCATTAATTTTTAGTGTGATGTGTCAATTTATACAGCAGCACACAAGAATAAGTAGACAGGCAAGTCCCAAGTCCCCTCCCTAAGCACCCAGCCACTGCCTGTGCCTTGCAGACACAATAGAGATTAAAACAAATCCTCCTGTCTTCATAAAACAGAACTCTCTCAGGCAGAAACCTGAAAGCAAGGATAGTAAAGTAGTATTTTGACCTCTTATGCAGCCAAAGTAGGAGCTCTGGGAGGGATGTTTTTTTCCTTCTCATGTAGGGCAGGGGAAACATACTGCTCCCTCAGAGCAAGAGAGCACACTACCTGGAAAGGCACAGCCTCAGTGGAAGGAGAAGGAGTTTGGCCTGGACATAGACAGCAGAATCAGGCCTTTAACTATCATAGCTTGCAGTGGATTACCCTTTACTTTTAGGGGGGTTTTTTGGTGTTTTTGGTTGGTTGGTTGTTTATTTTTCTTTTTGTTGCTTTAATTTCATTTGTGTTTGTTTGTAAAACCAGATGAGTCACTTTAGCTTTTTCTATAACAGTCAGTTACAAAGGAAACTTCATAAATTAAGGAACTCCAAAAATGAAAAGAATCATTAAAATGTAAAAGCAATGACCAAAGATGAATGTCTTGCAGAATCCAGACACAGTTATGGATGCATTTACTCTACTCTGCAAAAGATACCCTCCCTTGTCATCACCTCAGCCTCACTTAGAGGGCTTGTGGTAAGAGCAGGATTTCTTACAGATAAAGTATCTTAAGACTCCTCTGAGTCAGAAACTTGAATTAAACCACTACCAGTGTTTACCTCAACACTGACACACTAGTTATTAACCAGCTACCGAAAAACAGCTATTAAGAATTTTGCTATCAGTAAAATTATTCAGAGTAAAAACATATCATCGCTATGTACTTCTTTTCCATTACTTCTAAGACCACAATTTCCTTGCATTTATAAAAAAATCAAGGAAAATTAAAATTTCAGTACAAATTTAAACGTAAGAAAAGAACCCAGTGCCTGTGAGGGAGGAACAGGTTGCCCAGAGGTTGGGAAATCTCCATTCTCAGAGACATTCAAAACTCACTGGATATGGTCCCAGTCAAGCTGCCCTTGCTTCCATCTGGGAGTGCACCCTATAGACTCCTTCCAGCCTCAGCAGTTCAGTGTGATTCCATGAAAAGCCTCAAGAATTTCCAAAATTAGCAGATCAAGGGCAAACAGTTTCAATAAACCCACCCTGGATTTTGTGCCAAGCCAAGCATTATAGGTAACCTACCAGCATAATTATACCTAGACAACCATTATATTCAACATTGCAAGAAGTTTGCAGTGAAGCTACAAAACAAAATTTAAAATTTCCATGTTGTCCCTAATTTAAGTATTTTTAATAGCACTGTCACTACATCACCTTAGATAACTATGCCAGCATAACTTAAATACTGTGGGACAAGGGCAAAAGGGATTCTTTTAGAGGCAAATCTGGCTATTCTAAATTGGGATTACCTCAGCAGTCTCTTCCCCACATTCATTCTGCAGTTAGATCAAAACAAAGGATTGCAGTTTGAGCATAAAAGCTAAGCTAAAAGGCAATCCATGAAATGCAGATCTGCGCAGTGCAGTTGGCTGACCTGTGCACACACAGTTGGGTGAAACAAGGAAGGAGGTGCTGCTTCACCCCAGAATGGCCAGCTCAGATCCACCCAGCACCAGCTGGGATCAGCAGCTGCTGCCCAGGCCCTGCACTCTGCAGGTCTGGGCTGCCAGGAAAGCACTGAGCCCTTCCAGCCCTGCCACGCCTGCCCCAGCCCTGTGACCTCTGCTGTCACCCAGGCATTGCACAGCACCAGTGCACCAAGGGGTCTGGCTGCTGTGCTGACACTGGGACATCAGCTGGCAGCTTGTTCATGGGACACACCAGGAAAAGGCATTTGCAAGGAAATGTGACTGCAAAACTGCCCTGATGCAAAGCCTTCAGTGTTTACAGTTGATACTCACATAACCAATCAAAATGTAGTGTGAACACACATAATGTTGTATATAAACAGTTAATGGGCCTCGGTTTTGCTGACATATGTGCAGTTGGTAATGCAAAAGCCTTGAAATAACTGAAAAAATTAGCATATAAAATTATATTGATTCACACAAAACAAAGCAAAAAATATAGTGCTAAAGCTCCTCTGTACATGTTTTTTCGTATTCCTTTCTCAATACCCTTTTTCCTGGCATGATATCATTACCTGGTATCATTTATATCTGAAAACTTATTAATATTTTAAATAATTGATTAAATGAACACATGCAAGGCTAAAATTATTAAACACAAACCAAACCAGTCTGCAATCCTTTGGCCATTTGAACATGGGGCTTCTTTATCTATCATTTTTACTTTAAGCACACTTTGGATCCCAGAAATAACTGAGCATTGTCAGTGCCAAGACACCAATTCCTGAAAATCCTTTTGGGTAAAACAAGGGAAACAAATGTGTCATGAACACTGAGCTTAGCAAAGCTTGTTCTCCTATAAATTTTTATATCTTCCCTTGAATTTCTCATGCCGAATAAAAAGAAAACTCAGATAAAAGATTATAGAAAATCAAATTAAAACCAAATGTTAATCAAAATCAGATACTGTAAACAGAATTTTATCCATGGTGCTCCCTTGGATAATAGCCAAGACATATTTTATCTACTGAGAAAACTATACAAAATGCTCAGCTGCTTGTATTTTATTAAAAGTACAAAATAGTTTTCTCAGAATGCACATCCCCAAAATCCCATTTTTCAAACAATTTAGCAAAGACAACTGAAGTGATTCTATTTTAAGAAAATATGATTAATTTTTGGCAGCTTCTTCAAATGACTTGATTTCTATGCAGAAATTCAGCTAGGAGCCTAGATGATATGTTTGAAAACAAAACTCCAATTTTAGCATTGCAGTTTTTGGAAAGTAAGATGACTTAGTGTTTGAACAAATCAGAATGCAACATTCTTGCAAGAATGTCTTACTGTCTTTCTTGCAAGATCTAAAAAAACCCCAACAACCTAAAAGACACCAGTTCCTGTGGATCTAACCAGAGCAAGGTGTTTCATTAACATCACAGAAATACCTAGAAAGAAGAATACAGCCTTTATCCACACTAATAACACCTCCCCATGTTAGGCAAGAAAATCCTATACAGTGCTGACTGGTTACAGGGAGTTTTTAAAACTTGGCCAATTTAACACAATGCTTAAAAATGTATAGGCTGTGGGCAAGGAAAGCAGGCATAGCACAGCTGCTTTGCTGCTCCCCATCTTCAAGGGGGGACAGAGGGCCGGCAGCAATCCTGGCCCCCACAGCATGACCTTCCTGGCAAAAAATCTCTTCAAACCTGGGGCTTTCTGTACCTCACCTCTGTGATCCTGAGGAAATATCATAGGGCCAGGCTGGCTTGCCCATCCTCCTGCATTTCTTGCCCTCTTTTTGCATGATTTTGGCTGAATTTCAGTGCTCCACCATCCTTCAGTGTGTTAGAGTTGATTTCAGCTTGGCTGTGCTCTGCAGAGAACCCAGCCCAGCAGATCAGTAAGGCTTTGAAAAGGCAGTCCTGTATTGCACAACTACGGTAGCAGACAAGTGGTTAACAACAGACTGATTAATTAATTTTGGTTTGTCTCTAGTGGAACAGCAGGTTAAGCTCTAGTTTCTGCTTAACTTAATCAGGTGCAGCATATGCACCATCGCATATGTTGGCAGTTGCCGATTCTGTCCACAACGTTGTTGAACTAGCAGCAATTTACTCACAGCTTTTCCACTTAATTAAATAGGAAGCAGCAGGTTCCTGCTGTGCCAATCCTAAAGGCATCATGGCAAAATGAGATGGCTGCCACCCTACAGTTACACCCTATGTATTGTGCTTACTCCAGAGCACTGGCAAGAGCTGACATGTATGTGTATATATACTCTCTGGTTCACTGTCTACATTGTCAGAGGCAACTGAACTGTTGTTTTATAGTTAATCTCTTTCCATTTTGTGCATTTTAAATGGATATATTTATCTATCTGGTGGCCAAATACGCAACATATTTACTACAGATGGCCCCCCAGATGGAATTTGAAATTAAAATCCCACTGATTTTGAAATAATTTAATTTGCTGTAGAGATCCAGTTCCTCAGCTGGTGAAATTGGCAAAGCTTCATCATAGTCACTCCCCTGACTGCCAGCTCCAGAAAATCACCCCCAGCCCCACTCCTACAGAGTGGAAATCTACAAAAGGCTGATCAGCTCCAAATTTGGAGGGGAGAATAAGGGAAATTTCAAAATACAGACCTAAACCTGGTCCCAAATTTTGTTGTCCAGACTTATGTCAGACTCTTACACAGATCTGTCAGTTCTCTCATCCTGGTCCCAACACTTCATACAGTGAGTGGCAGAAGCTGGGGGATATCAGCCTTTTTCAAACAAATACAAACGCTGGAAAAGTACCCACTAGGTTTTAAACAGCCTCTCTCCTCTTTATACATAAGCACAGGGGGAGAAAGACTGAGAAATATAATTTCCCACACAAGAGAGCCCTGCACTGATAGACTGGGAGTCAGTAAAGCTATCTAGCTCCTAGCAGGCTGCTCCTTCCTGTAAAAAGCCTGTACACATGCCACCCCCAAGGTTCTACAATAAGCACCCACAAAAACCAACAGTCCAGGAATCAAGACTTAAAAGGTAATTCCCATTTTGTGCATCTCTCTGCTTCTACTCACCCATCTGAAAATAATTATTTTGGAAGGAGCAATCAGCTGGAGAAGTAGTTTCCTGCTGAATCAGGTATTTTACCCATGTGCTTTCGCTGGATCTCAGATGTATTAAAACAAACAATCTTCCTCCCAAGCTTCAGCTTCCTCATTATGCCATGCTCAGTGGGAGCGTGTTGCTATATGAAACACCTGATAAGTCTTGAGAAGCCCAGCTCAGGTGTAACCAAACCAGTGTAACAGCTTGGAGAAAGAAAATGAGAAATATTTATGCTCATCTTCCTAGTCTGGGCAGAGAATGTTTCCTAGGATTTCAGGAAAGGAGAAAAGGTACATTTTGTCTTCTGTGCTTGAATTAAGAGCCAAAAAAAAAAAAAAAAAAAAAAAAAAAGGATTCTTATTGCTCAGTCTCAGTGGTGTTAAATAGGTTGTTACCGTAAGTAAATAAATCAATGTGCCACAGGAGATCAAGATGGCTCTTTCAGCTGCCTAGGCCTCCACTCTCACATTCTTGTGATATCCTAATTTAAGCAATTAAGCATTTTTTTCCAGCCACTGACGATATTTCTCCTGTTAAGGAAAGGGAGCAACCTTATTCCCCCTGCTCCTAAAATTCTGGCTGTACAGTAGCAGGCGACCCCAAAAATCAGCATTAGCCCAGGTGTCTCAAGTATAACATACCAACATTCCTTAGAAAATTACTGTTTCCTCAAAAGGTACCGTAGCAGAACCCTGAGCAGTCCATGCAACTTTACTGACTTTATAAATGACAAAGCCCAAAGCCAGCTCCTTCATATACAACCTTAAACATCACAGTTCCATCAAACCATTTACTTTATTCTTTACATGACAACCCTACTAGATCCAGGAAGATCCTTATGTCCAGTCCTGCAGTGACTTACATGCTCTTAATTTGATAAGCCTGTTTTTAGCGTTTTACCTAAAACAAACTATTCACAGCAAACAAAATTAGGTATGTAAGCAAGCCTGGTGAGGAGGAAGGCTCTAGTTTCTACTACACCCTAAAATGTCGTCTTATAGATCACCTTGTTCAAAAGGAAAAGCAAAAAAAACAAAATTAAATGCCTTTCATGGTTTCTGTGCACTGGCAAAGAATACCATTGACCTTCTCTTATCACTCACCTCTGCATTTACAAAGGTTAGTAGAAAAGGGTGGGGGAGAAAAGGACAAAGCCTGAAAGTTGCAACTCAGTTTGGTAGTGGTTAAGACATCTTGCATTGTTTTGGATATCTGCCAGCTCTGAGCAGAATCCAGTTGGTGTGAGATGAAGGGATTCTGGCAACCAATCAATACAGGAAATCTTACAGAATAATGTCTTTTCCCATCCGTGACAACTAAAATCTGTTATCTGGCTGCTACTATTGCTGATGAAGAAAAGATAGATATTTATTTAAACACCAAGCTGTGATTAGAAAAAAATGCATTTGTGTCACGGGAAGATGTCTACTTGCAAAAAGACTTCTGTTGTCAGCAAACCAAGAAGCTCTTCACTTGATGTGTGCTTCTGCACAGGAAGTTGTCTCAGAAGAGGGCTACTTGCATGACTGGCTAGTAGTCAAAAAGTATTCTAAGTGAATCCCTTTGTCTCTTCTCACCATTGTTGTGCAAATAGATCTGATGGACAAGACTTTCAGCACAGTCAGTGTTCTACTATGCCAGCTAAAATGTCTCTAATTTGGAGAGATTCATCTTTGGGGATACAGGGATGTTATGAAATAAATGCCTCTTTCTTCCCCCTCTAGGAAAGGGTAAAAGGCTGAGGCAAGCCAAGGAAGAAGCCACAGCTGAGATAGACCACTACAGACTGCAGAGGGAGAAGGAATTTAGAAACAAGGAAACAAATGTAAGAAAGCTGTGTATGTTCTTTTGTCATGCCAATCTGCTCAGTAGTAAGCCAGATTGCTTCCAAGAGTATTACATGGAGACTCCTGCAAACCAGCATGCTCATACTGATTAAACACTGGGGTGTCATCTACAGTGTCTATATGCTTCATTTGGGCTTTTTCACAGGCTTTGAATGCATTTATAGGAGACATTGTGGATATTAATCACTAAAATAGTCCAGATTCCATATTTGGTTCATGCTTATGCTTTGAGGGTATATGTCCCTTGAGGAAAATACTTTTGGGTCCTTTTTCTATAACCACAGACAGACCTAGTTCCTGTCCTGAGACTAGGGGATTCAGTAAGGTGTATGCATCAGTAAAAGCAAAAGTTTGAAATGTTTCTTTCCATTCCTGTTCCACTTCAGCTGTCTCTTTTCATTACATATAAGACTGCCTCCTTTATCAAACTGAAATCACCAAAACTTTGGAATTTTTCACTGTTTCTATAGTCAAAGTGGTCTGACTCAATATTTTAACATCTGAAGAAAGCCATTTCATACATTTATGGCATCTTGCATTTTTCTCTAGTATTTCATGCAATTCACAAACCGTTCTCTTTTTACCAGGTGATCTTCCTCCTCCAGTTTTGGTCTTGTTTTTTCCCTCAGTTTGTATTGTGTAAAGACAAGGAAAGACAAAAATGGACACAAAAATAAAATAACCAAAGAGGTCAAACAAAATCTGTTTTACAAACCTGTCATTTCAGTCACAGTTCATATAAAATGTTTTCCATCAGGGATCACAAAGCCTTAGGAACATCTGTACACACAAAGTCCCTATCATACCCTGCCAACCCCCAGACACACTGTCACACAGGCAGGCCAGTGTCTCAAATGCACAATTTCAGTTGTTTACTGACACCAAAATAAAGTAAAAACACCTCTACAATTTGTTCACCTTTTCAGTCAAGCCAGACTTCCTGTTCTAGGTCTTGACAGCAGGAGAGTAAAGATGTTGGTTTTTTGTGAACTCATTTTTTCCATCACAACCAAATGAAAGCTGCAGGGAAAGGCCACTATTTGTCGACTGGAGGTTTCACAGGAGCAGGACAGAGCACATATTGCTCCTCAAATGACAGCATGTTGTACAAGATCACTGCAGTGCTCCTCCATGTTCCCTGACCCCATTATGTCGAACGTTCATCTGCCCAGACAAATGCCATCATTATTAACCTGTGTCTGGGAGGCAGTCAGGAGCTCCTGCAAAGCCAGTTCAGTTTCCTTTCTCGGGGATTTGGGCACAAGTATTTTTAATTCTCCTTTTAAGTCTCCATTAATGCCATTCTTCCTCTTACTTTGTGTCACTTGAATCTAAACAGAAGGAAATTTTCTCATACTATGAGATGCTTCATATCCATCCAGAATTAACAACAGCAATGGGAAAATAATGCTTGAGGTTAGAATGACAATATGCAAAATCTTTTTTCAAAACATGCAAAATTGTTTGCTGGATCTCAAACCAATTTTGCTAGAGTTCAGAGGGTTTTCACTCAGTATCTGAGGTCCCCTAAATCTGGAGATGTGCAGCCTAGTTCTGAATTTTGTGGCTTCTGAGCCAATATAATATTTTAGCAGCTTTGAAATAACACTAGCATAAAAGTAGGGGAAAAATAAGGGACAAACCTTCAAGGTCAGCAGAAGTCATAAACTAAGGAGAGCATTGCTTGCATTCTGCAAGAAAAAGATCCTCAAATTCAGAAGCAGAGAAAGAGAAGGAAAAAAACGTAAAAGAGTAAGAATTTACTATCTCAAATTACAATATTAGCATGAGCTGAGAAAGCAGGTCTGCAGAGGCTCTTCTTAAAATTATAATACTTTTCTTGAGGCTTTTCAAAAGTACTACAAAAGCTGGATAACATGCAACCATCTGGGATCTCTAGAAAGTTACTTTCCTCAGTGGAAAAATCCAGTGCCATAAATCTGGTCTAAGCTGTACAACCTTTCCCACATGCAACCCTTGCAACTTGCCTAAAAGTTAAAATAAAATGTCAGCTAAAAATAGTTATTATAGAAAACTATAATCTTTTCCCAATACTTAATACTATGTCTACCACCTACATTTCTTTCAAATTGAAAAATGGTTTACACGTGGATTATGGACAAATGTCTTACTACGTTGCCAGGTACTGATAAATGGAACAGGGAAGATGGCTTATGCAAAAGATGCTTTTCCTTCTTTTAAGGACTAAGTTGGGCTGCAACCACATGGAAAATAGAGTTAATGACTCCTCCTTTGTTTCTGGTCATGCTCTAGGAACCCCACTAATACACCCCAGGTTAGCTCTACCTGTTAGTCCACCCCAGAGAACTGTGGCAGGAATAAGAACAGTATGTTACTTATTCCTTTCTTATTCTGCCAGCATGCAGAAATGTCTTCTTCTCTCCACATGGAATTCTTTAGCTGGAAACCAATTTCTCTGGTATCTGAAGGACTTTTCCATAAGGGAAGAATTCAAGGGATGTTGGGGCAGTGGGGGAGGAGGGAGCAAAGTCACAGATTTGGAACGTGTGCATCTGTTTATAACATAACCTTGCTAAAATGTTCAGTGAGTCTAGAGTCAATTAAATCCTAAGCGAATGTCCTGATATTAACTGTGCCAGAAACTGTCTGGTATTTCGCCAGATAAGAAAATGTAACATTAAAAGACCTTGTCTGAGGCCTGTTGAGGGTTATACATCACTAACTGCTGAAGACATTTCAAGTACTCTGAAACTGTAATTATGCATTTTCAGGAAGGCTTTTCCATGTTTGGTCCTTAGCTGCACTCACAGGCATTCTCAGTGAGGCCAAACGAAGGCACACAGTGATAGAACTTAGCTGACTAGTCATTAAAATAGAAAACAAATTAAAATGAGCCATATAAAAGACAAAACATACACAATGTTTTTCTCATAGAGAGCTGGGAAACTTGCATTACATAGGGAGATTCCCATTGCTAATGAGCATATGAGAGTTGCCTTTAATCCTGATTTTATGCATTCAGTTCAACCCAGATCAAACCCTCAGTGTTTGGAAGCACCATGGTGTGTTTGTGTTATGCTTGTACTACATGATGAAGAAAAGTACAATAAACAGGATTATATATAACCTCACATTTTGGTCAGAGATCTTCTGCTTTTCAGGTAATGGGCTCCCAAGGTAACTTCTCTGCCAAAATAGAAGAGCAAACAACAGAAGCCATCCGAAACCTCACGAGCAGCTACCACAAGAACATGGAGAGCATGATGAAAAAGCTCTTGAGCACAATATGTGACATCAGCCCCGAAATTCACCCAAACTTCAGACCTGCAGTTTAAAATTAATTGAGGTGCTGCTTGTAAAAAGTAGCCTTCTTTCTTGATAAGCATAAATACTTCCTCATGTATTGTTTCTGTATGTGTGAGAAAAAAAGAGCGCTGAAGCCAAAAGCACACAATTCCACACAGGCTTTTGATGTGACAGGAATTATACAGGGTTTCACAAGAATTTGTTGGAATATTGTTTCCTGTAGCTAAGCCTCTGTCATTTAGACAGGGGCAAGTCAACAACAGCAGAATAAATGATTTTTTGACACCAGCAGGTTTTCAGTGGGAGTCTTTGTTCCTTTTGTCTTATAAAATGTTCTGTACTTGGATGTTATGTTGCATAAGGTCTGTTTATCCCAATCTTTACTATACTTCCAGTCACATGGAATAGAATATCACAAAAAACTAAAATGGAACATTTCTGTTTTGTTTGTGACACACAGAGTGGTCAGGTTATGGACCATACAGGAACATCTGATTTTGGTCAAAAAGAATAGCTCAAAGCGTTTTCAATTTTTCTATGCTAGTTTAAAGCAAAATGTAGTTAACTTGTACAAAATTATGCTTAAAAGCTATACTTAAATTATTTTCCTAAAATTAACTACACCACAAACTTTATATAGCTTTGTTAAGTCTGAAAAATGAGAACAGGCATAATCATTATTTACAAAATTGCTACGGTGCAAGAGGCAGGCTAGCACATCTATTATTTTCTATACAGTTACCCTGAAAGCACGGGAACCCAAGGGCTCAAACTCTACACCAGCTATGCTAAATGGTACCTGAATCCGCAGGTTGTTCACCAGAAATTGCATCACTACAGCTCATTTCTGTTACCCTAAGTGACCTGGGATAATACTTCCCTCTGCAACAGCACAGATTTCCCTTGGAATAAATTCCACTGAAGTTAGGAAAATACAATATGATCTGTGCTCTCAAGCTGATGCCTATTCAGTCTGATGGGAGGCACCGATGAAGTGGGGATCTGACACACCTGCACCGTGAGCTCCTTTAATGCCTCGTCTCCACTACAAAATTACATCAAATTAGAAAAGAAGCTTGAGAAATTGCAACGATTAGCAAACAATAGCCACGATTTTCAGTCCACGTAGACACAGACAAATCATTTGAATTTCACAGCAGCTAGTCAGGGGCAATCTCCTGCTCCAGCAAGGTTTACACGGCTGACATGCTGTCATGTGTAAAATGACCATAAAGCTGTAGTCAACCTAATGTCAGCAAACATGACTCCTCAAGGCTGTGCCTGGATACTACATAATTGTCCTGATTGTTACAGTCTCCTGTGCTTGATTATATTCTCTGGGGAACCAAGGATGGTGAGGAATGGGAAAGAAACTAGAAATCCTATTGACACCAGCTGAAAGGCTCATTTATTTAGGAGTGCTTTGAATCAATGTGTGATAGGTTTTGATTTACTGAGGGGATGAAGGCACTCCAGTCCCAGCCTATGTGCAGGACCCAGTGCAGGCACCTTCCTGCACAGCTTAGGGCGGTCAGGGCTGCCTCACACCCAGGGGCAAAGCCTCCAGCTCGGGTCATGCTGCAGCCCCAGCACAGTGCTCAGCTGTGAAACACACATCTGTGAGCTCAGACAGTCACCAGGGTGGGCACTGACACCTCACAGGGTGTCACTGTGGTGCTCAGGACAGCTCTGCTTCCCCTCTGGGCTGCCTCAGCACCCTTGCCTTCAGCTATCTCTTCTAAACATGCAGAAATATTACAGGTCAGCTGCAGAACTGAAGCAATGGGGCTCCCATTGCCAGCTGCACAGGATAAAACACCCCCTCCCCATGGTGAGAGCAGAATTGCCACAGCTGGTGGGCAGCAAAATCCAGCAGCAGCTTCTCAGGAGACAGCAAGCCAGGTTACATGAAATAAAGGTTTGTCTTCCTTGTTACCCTGCTTCTTTTCATACAATCCCTCTCTCCCTCATTCTTGCCAAAATCTGTCTTCTCTCACCAACTGCTTCCCTTGCAAAGCCTTCAAGGCTGTCTGCACCCTTCTGGTCCTACTGGACATGCACACATCTCTTATTTAAATATGACCTGCCTGCATCCTTGTTATCACCTGCATACCTGAGGTACACACTGAGTCTCAGGTTGTGAAGCTTTTTTGAACATGATTACGTTCTTGAACTGTGGCTAGTCTGTGGCTACTGCTCATGAAAAAGGAATTTATTTGATAAGATTAGGTCTTTGATCTCAAGATATAAATCTGAGAGCTTTTAGCACTCTGAGCATTTACTCTCTTCTACATTCAGCCCTACTTCTGGACATAAAAACACTGATCACATCATCACTTTTAGATGTACAGAGGTAAGGGTCAAATTAGACTTCAAATAATTTGGCAAGATTATACTAAATGAAGAGTGTAAATTACCAGTTGCAGTTGGAATATTGGGATACCAAGAAAGCACATGCTGAGTTTATAAGTGCACAAAATACCTTGTGTGTGACAGTTACATACTCCTGATAATGGCAAATAATTGTTCCATGCAAAAGAAAAAAAAAAAAAGGGCAGGACAGTTAATTGCAAAATTTTTAAAATACATAAAAGACAGGTAAAAATGGTTACTCTGAATTAGCAGTCACCTACCAGGGATGATTACACATGCCCTTTAATCTCCTGGGGATATTTCCAGACCCACAGGAGACCCCAGTCCTCCTGGACAGTGCCCTGACACTTCATTACCTAATATGCACCAATGCAGTTGCCAAATAAAATGGCAACACCTCACATGTCACAACACAGATTTTAAGAAATAGAAAGCCACACATAAATGGCACTCATAAAAATCTTTGTCTTCTGTTTCATAATTACCATTGAAATTAACTGCAAAACTCCCACAGTGTGACATATTAGGACTGAAACAACAAACCTGCGTTTCCTAGATTGGCCCAATTCTTCGCTTATATAAACAATTTACAATAAATTGTAAATCCACTGATTAAAGTATCTCAAATAACAACTAGTGGAAAAGGTCTACCAATGGAAAGTATAAGAATTGATACAACTCATG
The DNA here is from genome assembly GCF_009819885.2 of Catharus ustulatus. Lineage (NCBI taxonomy): Eukaryota > Metazoa > Chordata > Aves > Passeriformes > Turdidae > Catharus > Catharus ustulatus. The sequence goes on from NC_046229.1 coordinate 23,752,906, forward strand.
ACATGGATTGGGCTGAATTTCTCTGGCTGCTCTCCTTCAAAACTCTCCTTTGAGTTATAATATATGAGAATGTAGCAATGCAGTTCCCATTCATGGGTGATGAGGGAAGATCTCTGAACTCATGCCAGTAGGACAGAATATCTTTCAAGTCTAAATAAAGTAAAATGAAACAGACATGAAGAATTAGTACTATGCTCTGTGTTGAAGCTGTCTACTGACTTTCCCATTAATTTCTGAAGAGTTTGGAAGCTGAGGTTTGGGAAATCAGAACCAGATGTTAATCCATTACATGGATTATGATATTAACTGAAATTTTTCCATATTAAAATATACTTGGAAGTTCATACAATCTGTAAAACATAAGTTGTTCTTGTAAATCATCATATGTAGGGTATAAGTGTGTGTGTATGAAGTTTTAGCAGAACAAAATATTTCAGTCCCTGACTTTAAAGATTTTGTAGCTCCAGAGCTGTGAGGAATGTTTCCCTGCAAGTTGGGACAGGATGCTCTGCTATTGCAGAGCTCAGGAGCCACCACAGGACAGGTGACAACAGACTGCCATGACATACAATCACAGGAGATGCAAACCTGCAGATCTGTACTTTCTTGCCCAGAAGCATCCTTAACTGGAGACAAAAGGGGAAAGATGTTCGTGTGTAAGGATATATTGAGCATCCCTGCAGCAGGGAACTGTGTCAAACTTTGGGTGCAAATTTGAGTCTAGGACTGCAATATAAAGACATTGTTAGGCTATTAAGCTATACCTTCCATAATTCTGCAGTGGCACTGGCTCTCAGTCATACTGACAGGCAGGTAATATTGCCATCAATTAAAGACATGAACAGTAACAGTTCTTACAAAAGAAAGAATCAACCTTGCTTGCTCCTGTGGTCCATCAATGGAAATACATTATGCTCAACTGAAACGCCTCTTAACTGGATGCATCTCTGAACCATGGATTTGTTTTTCTCTCAAAATAACAGCATGCAGAATAATCAAATGTCGAGACACAATTCTTCCTCAGTCTCAGCTACAAGTCAGGCTCACACTCTAGGATGTCCTCACCAAAAGACTAACTCATGGGAATGGTGGCATCTCATCATCACCTTCTCCTTCCTCTGGGGCAAAGAACATGGCCCTGACTGTCCAACAACTCAGCACAGAGCCAGGAGCCATTGAAAATAAACATAAGGGGAGGAAAGGATACCAGGCAAAGATTTTGGGGTGAGAGCAGCTATTCCAGGCCTTTTCTGTTCCAGAAGACCCCACGGCCACATGTTGATTAAGTAGGAAACTTGAGCATTATGTAAAATTACGTCCTGCTTCAAGTATACAATGCATATTCTTCAAAATAATTTCCTCCAGCTCCTCATTGAAATAGAGGGAATGCCTGTTCCAAAATACACAAGCATCATATATTGCTGTCAGCTTCACTGTGGCCTGTCCTTCACAGATGTGATTATTCTGCATTTTATGGTACTATAAGGCACTTCATACTCTGAGTCGTCCCCGAGGAACATTAACGCTTGTTAGAAGTACATGACCCAGCCAGTATTACTACAAAACACTTGGAAAATGTTACATTGGAGTACTATTAATACACTCTACTGCACTTGCACTACATGACTGCATGTGGAAAATCTGATGACTCGCAAGCTTATTAACTTACTGAGATTCCTCATTACTTTTATGAAAGATATGCCACAACTGAACTACCTGACCCTGGGTGATTCCTGGAAGTTCCTCTGGCCCCAGATCTGATTTATTTCCAGGGACATCAGACTCCAATATGTTACCAAATTTCATATCACTTTGGAAATACAGGATTTTTGAGTAGAGCTGTGCTCCAAAAACAAGCTTTCCACAAAATATGCCAGAAAAAATACCTCAAAACTTGCTATTACATAGACCTTGCTTTAAGAAACACAGTATTGATAATTCACTTGTAACAAACCAAAGAGCATAAATATTAACATAAAACAGATCATCAGTATCCCTAATAATCTAATAACCCTATAACCTAATTTGTATAACCTTCTCTATGTATTTCATGCAAATATTTATTTAACAATCCTGTGGCACTGATTGTAGAAAAGAGACAGATAGATGAAAACAGATATATAACAAATGTAACGTATGTGTCTTTGGCAAATAAATCTAGCATTTTGTGTCAGTCTCATTTCCATGCAGACTTACTCAGGGAAATGAGCAATCTCACTGCTGGCAGAGGGATGACTCATACCTGTGTTTTAAATGGAGTAAAGGTGAAGTGTGGAGGCAGCTCCGAGTGCAGAAGTGAGATGTAGCAGCAAGGACAGACTGCCAGGGCACTTGGGATATGTCTTACCTCTCACTCGTGGCTTCCCAGCTGTTAGCAGCAGCACAGAATGTTTAATAAATGAAATAATTGTGTCTTATAACAGATTAACACTTCTTAACAACATATCTACTAAGATGAGTTTCAAGGAAAAAAAGTATTGTTTCCTGTTAACACTTAACTGCTCTGCATGTGCTGTGGGTAATGTTTCTTATAGCACAGGCTGCCAAATCCCTCCAGAGTATTTTCCCTAATGCCTTTTCCATTCAGCTCTGGAGTAAGTAAATCAGCATTCAGCACTTGTCTCTTGTTTTTAAACACATCTTTTGGAGTCACCCACAAAAGTGACATGGATGCAATAATTTACTCCAAGGTGAAGAGTCTGGAGAATCCTCACCCCTTTCCATAAGTACACCCATTTCCAATTCCTACTAACTTCTACAATTTAAACTGATACATTCTTATATATGAGCAAATATATACATCCCATATGAATCCTTTGTATTCAAGAAATTAATTTTCATTATTCATTCAGTTTCTCTTTCTGAACATAATTATTTACCTACCCTGGAAAAATAAACAAAAAATTCTTTTCTACTTTTTTGTGTCAAATTCAAGCCTGAGTGATTCATCAGTTTCCTCTTAATCATTGCCTAAAAGAGACAATATTCACCATAAAGGATTTTAGACCTGGAAATATTCCTTCCAAACTTTTGTTTATGTAGTCTATTGTGAGAAAACCACCACAGACCTGACTGCCAGCTACTGGGAATCACTCTAAGTCAGATGATACCAACAGGGTAGCAATCAACAAAGTGTAGTGAAAATCTGTGAGCTCTGCATCTGTCTCTGGCACTTTCTGTGCTGTGCTGTTCCACAATGTCCCAGCACGTCTGCTGCTCTGCTGATGCTATTGCTCCTGTCTGAAACCAGATTCAATAAGAAAAACACCTTGTGATGGAGGAGCCTAACAAGGCACAAGAAAGATGAGTGCATGGTCACAGTTTGTGCCAGGTCTGTGCGCAGGCACTCTCCTGCCCAAAATAGCCCACTGTCAATGGCATGGGCTGCAGGGTACACTGGAGGACTAGAGGGGATTTCAAAGAGGGAGTGCCTCTCAGGAAAATTAGTATTTTCTGAGAGAACTTTCCATTAAAAGTTTTTCAATCAGCTCAAGCTTAAAATTGTCTGCTCTATTACTTTCAATGAGAGTAGCTTTAACACACTGCAATACCCTCTGGACCAAGTCTGCTTGAACTGAACAAATGGATACAGCCATGTTCAGTGAAACATGAAAAATTGTCACAGCTTTGATCTGCACAGAAATTCAGTAAATCCACAGTAAAGCATGGTGTTTAGAAATGATTCACTTGTTTGACATGTGACTCGTTCAAGCACTAAGACCAATATTTATACTCTTTGGTGGTTAAGAAAGATGTCGTATTCAGAAGAAAATATGTTCTACACAGAAGCATGTGGACTTGTCAGCAAACACTGAATGTAGTCATATATACTAATACGTTATTAATTGCTTTGTGGATAGTAAAATCAAGTCCCTGATGTACTTCAGAGTGAAAATATCTTTCCTCTCCTTGAAATGGAGAGCGAACTTGTATCCTACGTACTAACATGGATGCCAGCATTCACCAAAAACTTTTGCAGCTTTTAAATTAAACTTGAGATTCATTCTCTATCACCATGTGGGAAAGGTAAGATGAAATGTGCACTAGTTAAGACAGCACACAATTAAAATTCAAAGCATTAACAAAAAATGGCACTGTGCAGTTTACAGTTGACTTGCAGACAAAGTTTAATGAACCTCTTTGCTTTCTCACCCCTCTGCAACTGGTTCCAAGTCTGTTAACTATTCCTTTGCCTTGTAAATTCAGGTCCATGTGAGGTGAAGATCAGTGTGAAGGTGCATGTAACCTAACAAGCCTGAGTTTGTTTCAGTGCCCTGCTTCCCCTCAGCTGCTCGTGTAAGACTGGAGCATGCAGAGCACCAACAGCAGCCCAGGAACTGGCACTGCAGGGCTTACAAGTGTTTGTGGAGAAAAGAGCAGTGGTACACACACAGGTATTTGCTGACCTTATGGGCTACTCCTGGTGTTCAGACTTCAGTGTGTCTGTGGAAGAGCTGGAATTGAAAGAGCAATCTCAACACAGACTTATAAACGAGAGGAAGCACAGTCCAGCAGCATGGGTTTGTAGGAGGTCCAGGTCCTGACTTAAAGCCTCAGCTGCTGCTCTAAGGAAGTTGCTAGATATGCAACATCCAGCTCCTATGCACAGTGGGGGCTGTCACCAACCACTGGGGTACCCTATGTGTTTTGTGTACTTGTTCTAATACAAATGAGTCAGAGAAGGCTTGTTTACAAAGATCACACTGCTGACCTAACTGAAAAGCTTCAAGTCATCACTCCATAATTCTGTATACAGATTTCACCTGCCTTTCACAGGATCTCTGCTTAAACTAAGCATATCTACCTCACCAAGGGAGTGCAGGTATGCTGTAGCAATGGTTTGTTGGTTAGTTTCTTTCTTTCTCACAATGCCATTGTGAAGAGTGAAAAAATCCAAAAATATAAGGTCCTCCAAAACTTTCCTGGCTTCTCACTTTCATCAGGCCAACATTTTTCTCACACAAAATGCAATCTGCTTTTCTTTCTGTCTAATGTGTACCATAATTTATTCCCATCATAACCTCCTTAATTTCCACTTACATTATGCATCCAGTTTCCATTTTCCTCTAATTACTTTTTCAAATAATTATCCTCATGTTTCTCCTTCTCTAACAGAAATTCATCATAGGTACACATAACATTGCTTCATTTTCCTTCTTTACTCTCCTAGTAATCCTACCAAAAGAGCATGACAATCCTAAAACAAATTGTGTTTTGAGGCCACTACCCAACAGCATCTTAATTTATTTTCTGATTTCCTTATTCATCTGTTGCCACATTGTGCTACAAACTCCTGAAGACAGGAACCATCCACCCTTCTGACCTCAGCTCCAAGTCCCACCCTCAGTGCAGCCCTGGTCCACAGCTGTGATACCCACGAGTCATCAAACACAAATTATTATTGTCAAACAACAAAGTTTGTATAGGCTTTGATACAATAGAGTGGCTGAGGAACATTTTAAACTGAGAAGCCATTGGTAATTCTAACTCATCCCTCTTACACTCAGTAGAAGGCAAAAAATATTCCACGTGTTTATCCCTGGGGTGTGTTTTAAAAGGCACATTATAAAAAAGTCCTATTTGCATTGTTTTTACTGAAAGACTTTAATTTAACAGATCTGACCTGGATTAAAAATAATGACCCTCCAAATTCCAAACATTCTTCATGTAAATACTGGCTGTCCATTTATAGCATAATTCAAGCCTGTTCTTAACTTGTAGCTGGCTCACCACCACCTGCCATTAACAGCTCGTTCAAAGTTGAACCTAATTGTACAAAGAGATAAGGAAACCTTCAAAGTTATTTCTTAACCAATCCATCATCTTTTATGCCCGTCTTTAAGCATGCCAGGGCACTGTTGGTAGGCAGACTAATCTCTCAGGTATATAAAGGGAAGGGACTTCTGCTTTACCATTACTGCTGGCTAATCCTATTAAAATAACAACACGTATACAATAATTAGATGTCAGAAATAATAGGTGCTGCTCCAGTTCTACCCTCTCTTTTTTTTATTTGACTCTGTGTTTCAAGAGAAAGTGATCTGGTGGCCTCTAGTTCTGACCTTTATCAAGTATTCCCGAGATCTGCAGCTCAGCTTTTCTAATCTTACCTTGACTTCTCCTCAGTGACCCCCCGTTCCCCATTACAGACTTCCCCAATTACCTCAATATTCACAGTATTCCCTAAAGCACCGCTACATGGAACACTATTATCTCTTATCTATTTTATCTATTAACCTTAGGAACACTGGCAAGCTATTATGGGCAATCACTGTGCCTACAGAAAAAGGACAGGAAAGGGGCTGTGCTTTAAAAGTCTATGTGGAAAATGTTTGCCATTTTGAATACATTTTGTGTTTTCTTCTAAAGGAAAAATAACCAGATACATCAGAAACAAAGCCAAAAGTTTCTCAAGTCTCTCAGCTCTTCTGCATTCAGTGAAGTACTTATATTTTTTTAAAGATGTTTCCCCCTGATTCCTGCATATTTCCTATTGCTCACTCTGCATAGAGGGCCTGTCAAAAGGCAACAGCCACCTGGGGATGGAGGTGTCCTGGATCTCTAACTCTATCCCGTACCGTGTTTTCCAGGTTGACTGCCAGACTCTTAGGTTGGTGGTGCTGTGACTCCTGAAGAGCCAGTTGCTTCAGGAGAAATAGATAGTTTGGGAGAGAAGGAGCAGTCAGCTCAGAAGCGACAATAACAGCATGAGACAGCTGGAGGAGAGATCTGCAGGAGCAAAGCTCATCCCTGTTCATGTACCATCAGTAGAACTGGAAAACTATTTATTTGTTTCTCAGTCAAGAGGTTTGGGGCTTTTGGAAATCTGAAATTTAGAAATAATATTTGTAAAGACAGCTGAGATCAATTTTTCCCCACTCACTGGTGGTTTGCTTTTTTGGGGTTTTTAAGTTGTAGATTTGCCCATATTGTGTAATATTGCTGATTTCAAACAAAAGGGGAAAGAATTTTTGTGCTTCACAAACAAACTCAAAGTATACATTTTGACCTGCTGGGTTTTGCTACTGTTGGGGTTTTATTTAAAAAAAGGAGAAAAACTCATAATCTTCCCTCTTTCCAAAAAGCTCAAAATGTTTTTGAAATCTTTTTCTAAATCTACAGGAGACAGCAGGGGCAGAAATACACAAATGCTCTGAGCAGGGTGGCAAGGAGAAATCCTTCAGCCTCCACTGTACTTTTGGAATGACATTTTGGAGGTAGGGATCTAATTCCAGTTCCTGCAGAGATGGGAATATATGCCAAAGTAGTCAAGGCAATTTAGAGGTGCTGAGATTTTCTGGTGATGAAAAAAAAATCCAGTTATTTTGTGCCTTCCATGTAACCACAACTAAATTCTACTGTGAATTGTAGTGCAGAATGCTATCCCTGCCCAGGACTCAGTGCTGATTCCCTCTCTAATCAGCAGATGGCACCATGAATTCGTCAAACAGGATGGAGAGCAGAAAAGTATAAATTTATCCCCTGAAAAGGAGCGGGGGGAGGAAAGAAGCATACACCCAACTTGACACACATAAATCAGGAATTAAATTCAGAGGGTGTAACTTTCCCCTCACGCCACCCCTCCTAAAATAGGACGGGCTGTGGAACACGCTGTGTGACACCCTGATGCACAAAGAGCAGCTACACCTATAATGTCCCCAGCCTTGCCCTGTCACTGACCTACATTGTCTCATGGCTGACTGGGAGACTGGAAAAAAAAAAAAAGAAAAAAAAAACAAAAAACCAACCAAAAACTGAAAAAAAAACCCTCCAAACCAAATCTGAAATGATTTTTTAAAAAATAAAAAATATCCCAACTTTCCTTCTGACCTCCCCTTGCTCTGAACAGCGCCCCTCTGGAGCAGGAGGCCTCCCCTGGGCTGGAAGGGGGACCAGAAGCAGAGGCAAAGGCAGCAGGGAGCTCAGAGAAGCTGCAGGCAGAGCTGCAGATGCAGAGGTCGAGCTGCTGCAGCATGGGCACAGTCACAGGGGTCCAGAGCCCACCCAGCAAACCACAGGCTGACAGCAGGCAAGGGCACAAGAGTTTGCAAGACTTTTTTCTTCCACTCAAACAGTAAAATTTCTACTTGGAATTCAAGGGCTGGCAGAGGCAGCCTCCCCATGTCCCTCAGCAGTGCCCTACATCCCTGAAGGAGCACAGCATGCACCCACAGCTCTGGCAGAGGCAGGAAGCAAGCTCTGCTCAAAGGAGCAGCTCGGTGTGTCTGGGTGTGTGCCCTTCCCTGGCCAGCCACGCACATCCCAAGCCTGCTGGTAGGATAACTCTTGGCAGACGTGGAGCTGGCACCCACCTGGCACCTCTGCATGCCCACCTGGCACCTCTGGGCTTTGCCATGGGAAGGTGGCTCCTTGGCACGGGCACCAAGGGCTGTGCAAGATGTGCTCACCCCCAGCAAAAGTGTGCTGCCTTAAATATGGGCTTCTCCATGCTCTTACATATGAACAGTGAGTGTGAAAATGCTGCCTGTCCATCTGTTCCTTAAAGGTTTCTTTCTTTTGCTGTGTGTTATAATTTCTCCCCAAATCTTCTTCAGCAGCACAAATCACATCAGTGACATTTATAGGTTAGGTAAATGGTATGCTGCTGACATCATCTAAGCACAGTAACAGGCACAGCTAGGTTGTCTGTGGATAGCTTTCATGCTATGGACTTCAAGCTACATTTATCCTGTTCTCAATGAGCAATAATTAAAATGTGCAGTAACAGAAGTATTGCTCTGAGAAGCAACAGCCCTACCATGCAAAAACCAGAAATTTTCCCAACAGAACAGAGTATTCAATCAACAGTTTCAACCATGGCACAGAAGTGAAAACTCTGATGTTTAAAACTTAGAGAGGACAGCAGCACAAGAGTAAAAACATGAGCTTACCTTGCATTGCATGGAGTCATCTTGTCTCAGGCCCAAGGAGCAGACGCTGTAAATTTTTGCCACTTCAGGCTCTGCACTTCTGGCTGTTGCAAAGTGATTTTTCTTCCTGGCCATTCCTTACTATTTCCCCAGCCTGCCTAGCCGGCACAACTCAGGAATTACCAATACCTCGGCAGTGACACAATTGATTAAGTATGAGCAATACCAGCTTGGGTTTTGCATTCAGTCAGAGCTCTGTAATGGCAGCACAAGGGGCCTCTCTTGTTGAGCAAGAAGGGCTTTATGTCACTTGTCCCTAGAGCAAGGCACAAGTGATCTTGATGGAGAAGGCAGCGAACATACTGTCAGAAGCCATATTCGCAGGGAAAAGGCAGAACAATGGAGATTAAATGACAGGGCAGAAGCAAGGAATTAAATCATCCCTGAGGCTCAGAGATTCCAGGCTTCCCCATGACACCTGCTAGAGGCACAGGGGAAGACCTTGAGCAAATCCCTGTGGAAGTCTTACCGTCTGTACCAACACTCTGATGGAAAACCTGCAAAATCGCTTGTGGCTCTTCTAAAAATCATGGGCCATACAACCTCGTGTCCAGCTGCACACTCTCTTTTCAGCCAGTTTCCAGTCAGAAAACTGGACTGGAAAACAACAGTAGAATTGTTTTGAATCCAACTCTCTTTAACTCTTTCTTTCTGTAAAAAGCATAACTCCTGCCTGCCCTCCTGCTGCACTAGCATGGTTCACTTCCAAGTGGTAAAAAGAAAGGAAAATTGCAGGAGGGACCCTGAACCCACACCTGTCCTTTCAACAATGCACCCAAACCACCACAGCAGAGCCCTCTGCACATGAGCATCTTTTTCTCCAGATGCTCTTCTATGCGTACACAGACCCACAGAAGAGATTTTGGCTGGGAAGGCAGAAAGGAGAGATTTTGGATTGTCACCTGAGACACAGCCACAGTTCCAGGCCCAGTGCCAGGGAAAAGCTAAGTTTTCCAGAGACAGGGAAAGAACTGTGAGGAGAAAGGGATAACTAGAGGTCTGCTCTGTCTTTAGCAGCCTGATAGCTATCTCCTCCTATACCAGAGGAAAGACACCTTTGTTTCAGAAATGAAGACAAACTCTGGTCTGAGTCAGATGGAAAATTTAACCCTTGATACTGCCTTTCCCAGATTTGTGCTGGAAATGGCACAATGACTGCACAAGGGTGAACAGCAACATTTCAAAGTCCTGGTGAATAAGTTCCAGATCAAATTACAGCAACTTAGTGCTTCCTTATATTGAATAAAAAACATTTGCTCCTGTGGAGCAATGGTTCAGGCTGGCTGTAGGTTTGTGAAGTTCCTTGCTCCTTTCAATTCAGTAATTTATGGAGATGATGGACACTGCTCACTTTACAGCTCTGTATGCCTCTTCTGGTGTGCTGCCACTACCTCCCTGCCTCTTTGGACCATCCCTCAGGTTGGTGCAAAACTCAGGGATCTTTTCCATCTCTTGCCTGTAAAATAGAAGTCACAATAGTAACTATTTAATACAAGAAAACTAATTGTATTTGTAGGCAGTCTCTCTGTGCCCCATTTTCCAAAGAATTTTTCCTCCTCATTATTTACTTTGCTTTCAAAACATCAGGGCAGGAAAGGTCACAGACAACTGGCATAGTCCTGTTGCCAATGTCCCATTGCCAAACCTCTAAGCTTGCAAGGAGGTTCCTCTGATGCTTTCCATAGTTACAGAACCCATGTAGAAGGACACTTATGTTTGCATGATACCAAGGATTGTGGGATCTTAGTTGAAACATGAGGCCTCTAATCCCCACCAGTACAAAAAATAATCTTCAACTGGTGCCAAAGAATCTGTAGGCCATGCTCAATTTCACTAAAACAGCATCCTGTCCCTGCTCAAAACAGAAGAGAAAGTCACAGAACAGGAGCCACCACCTGCTTGGGAGTGGCTGCAGCTGCCACTGCTCAGACAACAGGGAGCTGATGTTACACAAGTCAATCACAAGGGAAAAGTGACCAGCAGCAATATTAAATAATTTATTTCATTCATTCACATTTACTTCATTCATTGTCAATATGAGACTGTTTCCCTTATACTTTTCTCCTCACCAAAACAGGTTCTCTATGGAATTTGCTCCCAGCTTTGAGATGGATACAATCCTTTTAAAACTAGCTGCTTAAAAAGGAGAAAACCACACTCTTTGGCATGGCTTTGGGAAATTAACATTATTTGTCACTAGTAGGATATCACTGGGGATTTTGTTTAGCCAGAAAGGTTGTGTTTAGGCTAGTGACTGAAACACATCTTCGAGACCCCCAGAGCACGTGTCCCTCACACAGCTCCTGCTTTCCATGGGGGAATCGTGAGGCTGGCACCCCCCTGCTGCCAGCACCACACCTCAGCAGAGAGGGACGTGCCTTTAGCACCACTCCATGGCTTTCTTAGCTGCTGATACTGCCAGTTTCCCTGTACCTGCAGCTGCTTGCTGTTTAGACAGCTTCTATAATATTAGAGAGCTGCAATGACTGGTCTTGAGCCTAAAGCAGTATTTTCACTGCAAGCATTGCTGCTCAGCCCTCTGAAGTGGAGCTAAGTACTTCTGGGAGAATTTTATCTGACAAATATAAACATGGTATGCATGAGTTTTCATTAATATTTCACATGAAGAAAACAAGGCTGAATCAATCAGATTGTATTGCAATCTAGCCACTATCTCTGGTGATAAGCAACCACACCAAACCCCCAACTCTTTTCAGTTCCCCCAGTTTAAAATTATCCAGGATACTTCTTTGTGAACAGTTTTTTGTTTGCTAGACCTTCTCTCAACAGCTTACTCACATATTTTGATTTAGAACTAAAGTCTAAAAAAATTTTTTTTAAAGTGCTCTCTCTGCGTTCTGTGCTCCAAAACACACCCAGGCCCCTCCAGGGCCCTTCTCAACTCTCCCTTCCTTCCCCTCTGCAGCTGCCCTGGCTTTGCTGCCCCTCCTCTTGCAGGGCTGCACAAGGCACAGGAGCAAAGAGGTCACCTGGCAGCAGAGACATCCACAGAAGGTGATGGGAACGAATCCCACTAGTCTCAGAAGGGTTCATCTCTACCTGCTAGTTACACAACAATCCTCCAAAGGTACTCAGCTGTGGGTTGAAATAGATTCACCAACCTGCTCTCCCTCAGATCAGTACCAGAGTCTAGTGATTTCAATCTGAGGGCATGGACACCTTCAAACTGTGCAACCACAGAGCTGTGGACTATCTGACAAAATTCTGCATTTCATTGCAAAGAAGCAACTCCTCGAATGGAACATTGAGCTAATGCCAGCATTAACCCAGAAACATAACAGCAATTTGAACTGATTTCAGAAGCAAGCTGAAAGTATCATACTAACAAAATGCACTTTATGACCTAGTCCACACCTAGTTTTAGACACCTCAGAGACCCTTAATGGTTTGGGGCTTTTTTTCTTTGTGGGGGTTGTTTTCTGGGTTTGGTAATATTTCATTTACAGGAAGGTTGAAGACTTTATGCCAATATATGCACTTGCACCATATTTCTTTAAATATGTTCCAGGAAATGCCATACTGATGAACTGCTCTGTAATGTAATCCTTCAGACTGGAGCAATTCATAAGATCCCAAGAACAAAAAAGCTTTTTCAGCAGGTATAGTTAATCAGGAAGTGAGTACATGCCATATTAGTATCCCCTCAGGGTCTCCAGTCCTCAACCAGAGCATGGCCAGTTTGTTGTTTTGCTGGGAAAGCTGTCACAGGACAGACAGACTCATTAGAGCTCCATTTCCACCTTCTCTGGAGTTCAGAGCAGAAGCTTTGCCATGTCTGCCCTGAGATCTTTATTGGTTGTAGACCAGGATAGACTCGAAGGAAAATTCTCAGCCCTACAGTCCAAAAAGTTCACAGTGTAAGAAACAATTCACACCAAGGATAAACTGTGAAATACATTCCTTAAAGTGTTGTATTATCATTTTTCCTTTGAGCCTGCTGCTGGAGGTGGATAAATCTTTGACACAAAGCCCTTTGTCCCACAACCAGTGTAAGAGCTCCAGGGACAAAACTGCAAATTGGTTTCCAAGTCTATTTTAGGAATGGCTTAACAGAAAAGGAAATGTGATATTCAAATCAAATGGCTAAATTTTTCAGTAATGAAGGAGATGGGGCGAGATCTGCTCTAACAGCACAGAACAACAAAATGCAAATATTCTAGCACTGAGCAGATTTGCAAGGGCCACCCCTGCTGAAGCCACGAATTTCTACCTGCTGACTTTGATAGGGAACAAGGCTGTAGGGGAGCTCCTAGGGGACAGAAGCCCAGGGGGCTGAGGTCCCCCCTCAGCACAGCAGTCCACGGTGAGCAGCACTCTGGCTGCAGCTGCATCCCCCAGCACATCACCATCAACTCCAGCCACACAGCAGCCTCAAACAATCATCTGCCAGGGAACACTAATTCCATGAACACCCCAAAAAGCAATACTTGGGGGACACAGCAGCTGTAAATACTGCACCTTCCTTCTCCCTGCTGGAGTAGGTTCCATTTGAAGAGGATAATGAATTCCATCAGGCTGGCACATTGGACAATAACCACCTCAGCACTGAGGCACATGGCTCAGGAGCCTGGCAGGATGTGACACAGGCACCTGAGCAGCACTGCTGCACATGGCTGCTAAGGGTGCCTGCACACACATTCAGTCCAGCTCATCTCAAACACCAGCATTTTCAAAAAATCCACTGATAAGAAAATATTAATGTACACATAACTTAAGAGAACACAAATATACATATAGCTGAACTCAGGTTTGTTTGCAATTACCAGAGAAAGGTTTCTTAGTGATCATATTAAGCTATTTTTGAACTGGTACAGTTACCTAGTGATCACTTGCAAAAGCAGAAGGCTTTGTAGGTTTTTGCCAGAGAAGTAAACCAAATGTTATCAGGTGACAGCATAACACAAAGGCACCAAAGAGAATGGAGCCATGCCTATTTAAGGAGGAGAGGATCCAGCCTCCCCTGCACATTCAAGTTAAATGGACACACCACAACCTTTTATCTGGTGCAAAAAGAGCTGGAAAATCACTGTTGGTGCAAAACCAGTTCTGCTTGTCCTGTGGAGCACATTGTGTCCATTTGCTCGGCCTGATTCACAAAACAAGGCACCCAGCCATACAGCACACCACAGGTGTGAAATCCAGCCACGTGCTGCTTTAGGGGTGTCTGCATAAACCCCTGCTCAAAAATCCAGCTGTCGGTGTCATTGGCACTGGGGGTAAGTCACTGCTCTGAGATGTGGCCACTTACAGGAAATGGGCATTACTCCACTTGTCTAAGGGTCTGTCAACATGGGGGAGATTTACTGAAGCAATTACCCTGCCTGTAACAGGCCACTAACCTGCTACAGTCACACTGATGCAACTCCTAGTACTGAAATACTTATCTGCAGTTCAGGTTAAATTGCTTTGAATGCAATATAATTGTATTACACTGACAGAATTACAACAGCAAAGATCGCTTTGCAGACAAGTTCTAAGGAGCAAAGGGCTTTTCTGCCCTGGAACAGATTAGGCAGATACAAATAATGAATCATCAGATTCTTTTTCTTGCTCCTATTATCTGTCTCTGCTAACAGCCTACATGTCAGGAAGCTTGAGCTAATGGACTGGGCATGGGTTTAGGACAACAAGTGTCTCATCTCTGGTTTTCACATGCCGAGTGACAGCAGGTAAGTCACCTGTTCTTTTTGCCTTTGGGTTTGTTAGTAGCACCAACATTTTTTTCTGGCAAGTCAGTAGAGGCAAAATGCCAATTTAATAGTCACTATCTAATTTTCCTATTTCAAATTTTTTTTTCTTCTTAACACTGATTAAAATAAACAAGATATCTATTGCTCCAGCATTCCACGTTACCACATTCCCCACAGAAATACAGCTCCTCTGCTCAATGCACCTGATGCTGACAGTTGCAAATGTTTTGCAAATTTAGAAACGCTCTGAGCTCAAAACTCACATCCTTTGTGTGAGTCTAACCAGTGCAATTCTCTGGAGACAGACCAGGAAGAGCAAAACCACATTTGATACACTACTGTTACCTTCAAGCCACAGAAGTTCTTTGTTTCAACATAGCATTTTACCTGCAGTGCTGCATGTGGTGACCTTCAGTGATGCCATGTGCTATCACAGATCTCAAAAAATAGGTCTTTCTACATTTGCTCACCCTGCTAGATGGCTGGGACATGCAGTAGGTCACTGCAACTTCTGCCTGAAATTACCTCAGAGTGTATTTGCCTATAGGTCGGTGTTGGTCTAGTCTCAAACACCACAACCCAAGAGCTGTGCTGTGCCACTGTTCCAGACCGTGATGGGCTGCAGAGACAGACAAGTTGACAGACAGCACCTGCCAGACAAGCCCTGGATCAAGGGACCCTGTGTGCCTCTGGAGAGCCTGATGCAGCATCTCTGATTTCTTTGTCAGCCATGGCTCCCTATTCCCAGTAAAGGCTCTATATGGTCTTCATAGGCATCAACCTAACTTCAAAGTTCAAAATAATGTATTTGTAGCCCTCTTGTATTTGAGGGCTCATGCCTGGACCATCAGAATGACTTCAGCCTTTCTTTGGGGTAGCTAAGTCAGAGCATTCTTTTCTGAGACTGATTTTCTTTGCTTGCTTAACTGACAGGTGAGAGCTAGGGGCAATCTACCTTTTGATTTCCAGGTGCTTGCCAGCACACAGGGATGTGGGCACAGCTGCCAGAGGCTCCAGCAGGTGCCCAGTTACAGTGAGAAGCAGAAAAGCTCCCCAGCCCCGGAGGTGCTCTGGTAGGGAGTTCACAGTGGGGATGCTCAGCCTGGTATGAACCATGCCATGCTCCCAAATGACCAGTCAAGAGCTCGGCTGCCCTGTGCCCTTCACTTTGGGTCTGGACCTGCACAATGCCTGTACTGAACACACTCTGCACCCTGCCCATGTTTCACTGGGGTCCTGGCATGGAAGAAGTATTTCAGAGCCAAAGAGTCATGAGAAACTTCTGAGCAGATAACAGCTTGACATAAATGAGAGGAAGACAGTACCCCCTTCAGACCCAGCCTGCAAATGAGTGAAAAAGGACAGTGCTCCCAAGGCAACAGCCCGAGACAATTCAGATTAAAAGCCACTGATGTGCCATTTTACTCCCGAGAACACCTTGGGATGTGAATTTTTCCCCTTGTATTTTTGAATAGCAAAGTGTAAATCGTGTGAAAAGGTATGTGTGTCCTTCTCCACCCAGCTGGCACAGGCCACAGTTAGCAGCTAAAAGAGATGATGTGTCCTGTGAAATGCCTGTGAGAAAAAATCATGGTGAATGTGCCAGCACGTGAAAATATCAACCTTTTTGTTTCCTCATAACATGGAAAATGCTTTGTTTTCCACAAAGCAGCAAAAATGAAAAACACTAGGAACATCTCACAGGGGAACGGTTTTTGATAAATAAAAGCAAAGGTGGGGACACACAAATGTAGCATTTGCATGCTACCCATTGGCCTGTTTCACACACTGAAATGTCTCCATGAAGCCCTGGACTCACTGAGATTTGAAGTCAGGAGAAAAGGAATTTCAAATTTAAGTGATGACAACACCTGGAAGCTTTCTGCATTATCACATCTTTGCTTTTTTACTCAAAAGTATCCTGAAATACTTAAATACTGAAACAGTATGTCTCTGAAATACTCACAGCTTAATAAAGTATAACTGTCATATGCTGCAAATACTTCACGTAATCAAATGACCAGTTCATGATCTTGCAGGTACTAAAATGTGCACACCCTTACCTGACAAACAGAAAAAGTTTGATTTCATCCATGTGGACCACATTTTCAGGCACGGGATGTAATTCTTTGTGTTGCCTTCTGCAGGGCCAGGAGCTGGGCTTTGATGAGCCATGTAGACCCCTTCCAGCACAGGATAGTCTATGATTCTATTGGCAGAATGACACATTTTAAAATCAGTATTCCCAAAGCATCTAAATGTATGACTCATGTAAATATTGCACTGTACAGCTTCCTACTTTTGAATGCTGTTGTCCATATTTGCTAAACTAAACAAACATACAAGTCTTTGAAGGCATGGGGGAAAGTTTGAGACATGAAGCTGTACAACAGAAAAAGAAAGAGAGATCACACAAGCAGAGATGACAAAGATCAGCATGACATGGCTACCTCCCTTTTGGGGTGCTTTTAAGAAAAGTATGAGATATTTAGGAGATGCTGAGTACCTTCAGAGAAAAAACAAGCCCATCTGAAGGTGCCAGACAATCACCCTGCCCTCGAGTTTCACTTCTACTGTGCCAGAGACATTCTGCCTCACCTCAGCAAGCCTCCCAAAACCTGTAAAGACCACAGTGGAAGGTGCCTTACTCCAGGACACATGGGTATCACAGCACTGGGAGTCCAATAAATATCATGAAAAGTCATCGACCACAGCGGGAACATGGATTTCCTTCAGGGTTTTCCTGCAACTTGTTTTCAGTTTGGTGCTTCCTTAATTTTTGGTGTGTGGCCTGGAGCACCAGCAGTGAGTGGGGAGCAGTGTGGGTCATCCCAGGCAGCATCTGGAGCTCCAGGGCTCTGGGCAGCTGCTCCAGGCACAGGGAAGCTGCAGACGAAGGGCATTGTGCACTTTTTAGGCGGAGGTTGTCAGCCAAGTTGCTACGCCTGACACTTTTTTGGTGCGGGCACTCGTTTCCAGGAAACACTTTGGTAAACAACTTTGAAGTCAAAATGAAAAATTACAGCCTGAGTGCTTTTCTTGCTTTTATCCACCGTACCTTCATGACTGTGCTCGTCCATTTAAATGGCAAAGCAGTGCTGAATGCAAACAGCCTCCTTCTGCAGGTTGTCTCCACAGTTCAATTACCAGTGCTTTAACAGTGCTAATTAGCATTCCTCAGAGCTGGATCTCTTTGAGTGACAGGTAACCATGGAGAGTCACAATCCTGTAGGTGATCAGCAAGAGTCTGACTTTTCTTTTTAATTAAAAATTAGAAATGCCTTAAACAAAAATAATAATTCACTTATTTATGCTATTATCCCAGGGTTGCCAAGCTGGTGAGAAGAACATTAGTGTAGTAAAAATGAAACAATTTTTAAATGAATAGACTAGGGTGACAGAAAGGAGAGCAGGTTTATTATCTGTAACAAGAGAATGTACTCATAATGATGGTACAAAATAGTAGACACTTCTCCAGAGAGTTGGCATGGAGACCAAAAATAGGACACTCTCCTGAATGTGGGATGGGATTGCCCCAATTTATTTTAGATTTTAACAAGATAGATAGATAAAATACACAAATAGAAATTTCATAGGGATATCGTTTCAGTAAAATTTAACCATGAGTTATATTGAGAGATAATATTGCATCTGGTCCAAGTGGGAGCCAAGACTGGAAATTGAATCAGCCAGATAATCAATTAGTGAAAATTGTTTTCAACCTAACTATGCCATTTCCCATCAGCTAATGATCTAGGTCTCCTTCCAGAAATGGACTACAGCAGCAAAAAATTCATAGCCATTTTTTGAAAATGGCAGTGGGTCTAAGTCAGCAGTGTTGAACCAACCAAATCTGAATATTATTCATCAACAAATAATAAGGAGCATTTTTAAGCTGAACGTGCCAAAGATAGGAGGATGGATATATGAATATTTGTAATTATGAAATATTTCCCAAGACCAAGTAATTTCAACTCAGCAAAGTCATTAATTGTAGATTCCAATGAAAATAAGTGCATAAAAGACAATAAAAGGAAACAGATGATTGAGCAAAAATTAACCAACAATCCCAATGCAGAATTCTAGCCATTGTTCATAGGCAAAACCACGGCTGTTAATTGTGAGGCATCTATTCAACAAGGGATTTTTAAATAAATTATAAATTTCCTTCTTATATGCAAAAAACCCAAACCCCCCCAAACCCCAAAATCAATATGGTTTGTTTTCAGGTGGAGGTATTTGCATCTTTAATCTAAATGAGAGTAAGATTTAACCTTAAACAGGAAGGAAATTGCATCCTTATAAAAATTGTCAGATTGCCTAGTACTATTTCCATTTAAAATTGAAGTGTTAACCAAAAAGTTAATTTCTGCAAGTCCTAGAAGGAACACTTTCCTAAAAACACAAGTAAAAAAATCCAGACAGCTTTTCGATTTACCAAGTATGAAGGCATAATAGGGAGCAGTAAAATAAATACTCCATTTTCAGCTCATTTATTTCATGTTTTAAGCTTACAAATGGATAACAAAGTATTTATCTACAGCTGTCAAGACATGCAAACAGACAGGGCTAATCACAGTTTTACTGAAGTTTATAACACAGTCAAAGAAAGAAAGAAAGAAAAAATGATGAGACATCTCTGAGTCTAACATTATCTTTCATTTCTTTCTGTATTTACGAAATACAGAATATCAGTCACTGACAGATTTTTAACTCCACTGAATGCTCTGAACTTTTTGTTTTTGAAGGAGAAATTTTACAAGCAAACAAATCAGAGATGAGGCTTTGTGCTGTGAAGAGACTCGGGAGTCTCATCCAGAGAGATCTCAGCACGGCCGGAGCATCAGGCTGGCTCAGCCCCAGCAAATTCACTTTGACTCTTTCCTGGTTATCCACACACTCAGGCACACGTCTCCAAACTTTCAGGTCTTGTAATCTTCTTACTCTCAAGGAAATAATAAATTCAGTTTTATGATAAAGCCATTTTGATCTAAATTCAGCCTGCCTGTGTATCCATGTAGAACGGTTCATTCAAATACTGCAAACTTTAGTCACCGGCATGGACAGAAAATTCTTAATAAAAGACAAGCAATTAGTAGAAAATAAGTCTCAGAATAAAGGCAGCCTGCTTTGGAGACCAGGTCTGTCAGCTTGTTTTGAAAGCTGTTCTGCTTTCCTTAATCTCTACTGCAGTGCAAGGGAAGCAGCAAAGGGAAAGAGACGCCTTGTGCAGGAATGGAGTAGGAAAATAAACCCTCCACTCTCTCCTGCCACAACTGCTGCTGTCCTTACTCTTGGAAAGAAACTCGTTTTTATCTGCTAAACCATCACCTACTTAAAGAAAAAACAGATTTGAGCAACTACAAAAATTACAAAGATTCCTGCCAGTAAATTTCAGATTTAAAGAGGTAACAGAAATAACCATCATCTCACACGCTGAAGAATTTTTTTAAAAACAAATGTGTTCGGTTCAGAGTTTAATTAAAATAATTGAAAATGAAAATTGCTAAAATATTATTGTGGCATTTAACAGTTTACATCCTTTTTGCTTCACTTGCCTAAAAATCCCATCCTGGCAAGTTTAGGGTTTCAAAAATTAATTGTCCTATCCAAAGAGGATTCACTTCTTTCCCTTCATGTTGGCAAAGCTATCAACATGCTTATATCATACTAACAGGCTATAATCCACTCTCTACAGCATCAGAAATGTTGAAATACAAAACAGGCTCTCTGCTAGCTCTCAGCAGAGGGATGAAGTTCACTGACAAAGGGAGCCAATAAATTGCCCCCAAAATGGCTCTCAGAATTTCTCAGCAACATCTCTCAGTATCACAGCCTCCGTGCCTTGCCCTGTGACTGCCAAGCTGGAAGGACTGCTAACTGAAATATCTTGGTTTCTTTCCCAAAATCTTTGGCAATATCTCCATCGCTCTCATCCCTCCCTAAAAAAATCAGTGCAAGCAATCAGATCCCCTTCAGTAGAACTTGTACCGAGACTTAAATGTGCTCCTGTTACCAATTCTGTGATTGATTGTGATGGATATTTTGGTATTATTAAATATTTATAAAACTTCAGAATTTTATATAAGATATTATTTCTTCTCTTCCCTGACAGAAACCCTCTGGCTATGGAAACTGGCTGACATGTTTCTGAAACCACACTGCTTCTCTTCTTTCAACTTTCGCTTCACACAGCTTAAAAACAAAAATAACCTCAACCCAGTCCATTGATTATTCCCATTAATCTACATGTAGGTGGGCATCCTAGGGCAATATCAACAATATCTTCAATTTTTTCCTCAAAGGGTCCGTAATTCTTCACCAGTCTTTGACTGTGGAGATAGCTCCCAAAAGCAAGAGTTTTCACAGATGTTGCTTTAACACATTGTCTCTGTCCCTGCTGTGATAACCTCATCTTGCTTTCATGCTTTCTTTATGCTTTGAAATGTTTACAATTCAACACAACCCATCTTATTAATAACATTGTTGGGCATACTAAAACTCTGCTGTTTAGAGTCCATCTGGATGAGGGAGCAATTATATAGCTGAAAACACTTCCTTCAAGATAAGAAGTAAAACCTACTGAAAACATTGAATTATTCAAGTGAAAAGATTGCTCTCCTGAAGAATAGAATGTAATTCTGTAAGATGTGCTCCTTGCTGTGGAGTCCAGGCTGGGGTCTCTGGCTCCCTCCCCAGGGTTGGGGCTTGTCCTGGGGGTGCCCAGGCTGGACCCTGGCACGAGCCCTCAGCCACCCCTGCAGGCTGAGCCACAAAGCAGGGCTGGCACCTTCTCCTCCTTGCACCCTGCCCTGTGTTTCCATCAGCCTCAGAAGAGCTCTCAGGTGGGCTCTGCTGCCTGCACTCAGAAGCAGGCACCCTGCCCGTGGTCAGCAAGGAATGCACCCTGTTCCTGACTCCAGCACAACCTAAGAGGTCAAAAGTTGAGCGTGGCACTCACTGTTACTTATTTTCCCATCATATTTTGTGTTAGATCCATTTTTGAGTCATTTTGTATAGATGGCAAACTGAGATTGGACAATGGACCTGTTCTTGGGCTCCCTTGTAAAAGCACACATAGGAATGATGGTTTTTGCATGTGGCTAAATTTTGGTTAAATATGCACGGTGCAAGAGAAGAGAGGGTGTAAGTCAGACATTCAGGAAAATAACTTTCGCATCTCTGTTTTCAAAGAGGCTGCTGGAAAAGCTGCTGGCAGCTGCAGAAGCCCTGCCTGGCTTGGCTACTCCTTTCAGACTGGGTGTCAAAATGGAAAATTTCGGTGCTGTCCAACGGAGATGCTGCATTTTGACTTTCCCAGGAACAGAATAGAAAGTGGAAACTAATGAAAGCCTACTCCAGTTTTTCCTTTGGTAAAAGGAAAAACTCTTCAGCTAAGAGGCTGAAACACATCTGAAAGCCTGGAAAAAGTAGGATCCATCTTCTGATTCCAAACAAGAGGAATTAATTGCAAAGAAAGAAAATGTTATCACAAGTGTGTTTAAAATTTACATATGCAGGTAGCTGCACACATGTTAGAAAAATTCCAAATGCATAGGGGATAAATTTAAGTTTCAGTAGCATTAAGAAGCTGTTTT
Source organism: Catharus ustulatus (assembly GCF_009819885.2). Taxonomy (NCBI): domain Eukaryota; kingdom Metazoa; phylum Chordata; class Aves; order Passeriformes; family Turdidae; genus Catharus; species Catharus ustulatus. The sequence goes on from NC_046229.1 coordinate 23,775,145, forward strand.
CTACTTATTTCGGCAGGCCATAAGTGATTTTTATATTCAGCAGAACAGGACAGAATGTATTTCCTTTAGGAAACAAACTAAGTATCTTGCAATGAAAGGCTGCACTGTTTTGTTCAAACTAAAGAGAAATAGCTGATGAGTGAATAAGAGCATGATCTAAAGCCTATTGAAATCAATGGAAAGATTCCCATTGACTTCTCCAGGCTTTGGATCAAGCCTCAAAAGAGCAGTGATTTCTCTCTGATACAGCAAGGAATCAATTCCCTCTCCCAGCGGTACTCTAAATAATTCAATATTTTGTCTCAGATCATTTCCTAAGAAAAATGATGAGGATGTTGTTTAAGTGGGCGATACCCTGAAGTGACAGAGTTTACAAGGCATTCAGCCATGTAAAACCTGCTCGGTGCTGCTGCACAAAGGCAGGGCACCCGAGCAGCCCTCGCATGCCCAGGATCCCTCCCCGCCTGCCGGCCGAGGGACAGCACGGTCCTGCTTCTCCTCCCCGGCCAGGAGACACACAGGAATTTTCCTCAATCACAAGGAATGCCCACACAGTGACAATGCTCTAAAGAAGCAGCATTATTTTATCTTTGCAGTAAAATCGTTCTCTCTTTGCACAATTTTTTCGATGTCCACAGAAGGGCAGAGATTGTGATACTGATCATGTTATTTACCAACAAAATTGATGCTCTCACCATTCTTCAATGCTTTTGCTTTATAGAGCAAAACACTGTATGGAAATTATATCTTCCTTCTCAGCTCTTTTGTTCCACATGAAAAATTAATCAGTACAAAGCAAACCAGCATTAGATTAAGGAACTCTGCCCCAAACATCAGCAAAACCTTACTAATTCTGCCCATTGATCCTTTTCTCCTGTAAGGTGGAGGAGCCTGCTCCAAGCTGCTTACAGGGAGTTTGGAGGTGAGGCACAGGATCCATGCTGTCTCTTGGACATAGAGGCTGGCAGGAGCACAGCCCAGCTCCCAGCCATGCCTCCTTTTTGGAAGGAAAAAGGGGATCCTCCCCTTTTGCACTGAGGGACTGCAATTTGTAATACACCGTTTTTAAGGGGGAGATAATCCCACTTCTCCACTTCCACCTGGCAGCTACCTAGAAGCAGCTGACAAATGGGCAGGATGGAACTGGTACTGAGCTGTAACTGGGGCGATGATCCCCCTCCCTGGGAGTTACACCTGCTGGAGGAACTCACCAGCAGCAGCACCTGTGATGACTGCAGACATGGCAGCTCTGGCACATCCCTCTCTTCATTCCCCACACAAAGCACAGCCACAGTCATCATCACTTGTGCAGAAATACTAATCAGCACCTGCCCAAGCACGCTCCTGTTTCCCTCCCAGCACACAGCTGTACTCACAACTGCTCACTGTGCATTTCAGGTGCTTGCAGCACTGGGTGGTGCCAGTCCCAAAAGCCAGTCCTGACTCCTATGCAAAGCCTGGAAATCCCCACGCACACAGAGAAATCTGCTGCCAAGGCAAGCTTCCCCTGCCAGCTCTTCCATAAGAGCAGGAGAAGGGACAGGCTCTCCCCTTGTCGGGACTGCTCAGTTTCCAATGGGTTTGGAGAGGAGCTGGCTCTTTGTGCCAAAGCCCACCCCACTGCTCAGCTGGCTGCTGCGCACCGCTGGCACAGCTGGGACAGCCACGGGGCATGGCTGACTGCCCAAAACACCCGAGAAATCGTCCTCACAGCTGGTACAAAATACACCTGCTCTCTTCTCACACACCAGGAAGCGCCTGGTCTCGGCAAGGCCAGAGGAGGGGATCCTCAGCATCCTTCCTCTGCCATTTGCCTAACACTGCCACATACAGCCTGACTTCCCACCCACCCCCAAAGTGCTTCTGCTCCAGTTTCAAAAGATTGTATTTGCCAAATTGAGCTGCTACCCAGAAAAAGACACTCAGAATATTTCTGACACATCCTTCAATTTCATCAGAAAGTGCCCTTTTGATTTCTCAGGCACTGGGACATTTAAAAATTATGAATTCCAAAGGCATGATAACAATCAGATAGTGAAAAACAAACAGCATCCAGACTTCTAGTCAGAGGGAAAAAAATTGTCTGCAAATAGATTAATGTATTCCAGCAAATTTGATTGTTGCTTTTATATTATTGTCATCAAATCTCATAGTTTTCTGGAAAAGGCTTTAAAATAATGCAGCAATAAGCCCTTAGTTCTACACCTTTTCATTTAAACAGTATTCCCAAACCTTTCAACTCAGATTCCTCCTCCCAAATCGATTTTTTCATTAAACAATTTGTTACAATACCGAGGGGGATTTGGCAAAATAACGTATTTAGGAGTAACTGTACAAAAAATATGAACCATCTCTTTGATTTGCTGTGTAAACCTACAAAGACGAGTTAATATCAACATCACCCAGCCATTTGAATTGCAGTAACAATGCTTTGTGAGCAAACTCCGAGACTAAAACCAACAATTTAAATTCCTTGGTTTAATTCATATTTTAAATTGGGTTTTAAAGAGAGCATAAACAGCTTTTTTGCAGTTTTGGTATGAGAAACAGACAACAATAAATATTATAGTCAGAAGCTTTGTTTTAGTACAAGCAATTTAAACTAGTTTATAAATGAAGCATTTTACATTCCTGCATAGAAATTTAGGCACTATACACAGAAGACACTCGTTTCTTCCCCCCTTACCACAGATGAGCACCAAACTGAGTCTTTACCCCCTTTCATTGTGCCTTAGACTCCACAGCTTGGCTGTCACACTGAAAAGACCACGGTGCACATCTGTGTGCATCACACCAGCCTCATCAATAAGGCACAGAGCAATGCCTACATGGACCCCCACCCTGCACCCCCAACCATCTCATTAAAGAACAGGATGAGACTCTGTCACAGTCCCATGAGTAAAGGAGAAAGGCATCATGAGAATTTAGGAGTTACACATATCTAACCATAAAAAGAAATTAGCTGCTAAAACACCACTTCCTCTTCTAATGAGCAAATTTATATAGCAGTGAATAAAATAAATTTGAGAGCTGCTATTTATTACAAGCAAATTAAAAATGCTCGGAGCGCACAGAAAGAAAATTTATCAGGGAAGACACTGCATCCAGTTTTGAAATGTATTAACCCCTCACTGAGACAGGGGAGAAATGTTCAGCTTTTTCTTTAACCAACCTTGGTCCATGTTATTAAACACTCCTCCCGCTGTTGATAAAAACCAGTGGCACAGGAGACCCCACACTGGCTGTCTTGCCTCTCTCTCTTCCACCCCAAGCATGGCTGTGCCTTTGGGAGGCTCCCAGCCGGATCCCACACTGCCAGGAGCATGTGTGCTGCCAGACACACAAAACCTCACTGCAGCCCCTTTGATTCTGTACTTTCTGTCCCTGCCTAGATAACTTTTCAGAAGCTGACAGAGCCTTTACAATTTAATTGGTGTTGACACCTTTTGAAGCAATGCCTTGAGGCACCGAGGGTCATTGTCTACTTTATCCTGCTTTTCTGCTGCTGCCTCCATTTGGCTACCTTGCAGCCTGTGGTGCTGTGGTGGCCCCTGCACTCTTCATTCATGTTTGTACTTGTACTGAGTCCCGTTACAAGGACCCTTGTTAAACGCCCAGCAGGCAGCACTGAATAGAGATTTTGACTATCTGGGATTTGAAGGCCTCCAGCAATAAGGGAGAAAGGCCTGTAAACACAAAAGTTTCCCAGTAGCAGTGGGGCGTTAACGTAATCACACATTTATGCCACAGGACCTCAGGACCGAGCTCCTTACTGTCGATTCACTGGCTATTAAGCCTTGGTAATTAGGTGGTTTCCCGTGACTTTTCTTTCCTGGGATTCACCAAATATCATTTTCCATATGTCCCTTTTTCCCAGAGCAGCTATACACCCTCACACATTCAATAAGCCAGGCAGATGGTATCACGTACCAGGCTCTGAGCAGCCAAAGCCAATTCAGAACAAGAGAAAGGATGTGGCGTGGCATTCCCAAAGCTGCCCAGGAAACCTGGATCCAAAAATCACAGAGGTCACACAGCCCTGAGATGGCAAACACACCTCTCCAGGTTCAGTGTCTGCAACCAGTGAGAGATTTCTGGGCAGTCACATCTCCAAAGTACCACTAGCACAGAAGGTGAACAGGACAGAGCACTGTGAGATCCATCTTTCACTTCATAAACAACATTTTATATCCATTTCTCTGATGTTTTCCAGGTTTAAATAATTAAGTCTCTCAAATTTCCTACTGAAAATGCAAAGGACTCACTCACTTCATTTGGACCTAAGTCCCAGCCATCTTGGGGCCAAATCTCAGTAAAACTCAGCCTCAAATACTGTAATAAGACAGTGAATGAAGAAGACCATAACCATATAAAACAGAAAATAACATTTCAGTTAAGTCAATATTTCAGTAAAGCAAGATATTAAAGCATGGCCAGAATGACCTCAGTGGCAATTTCCTACTCGAAAAATTCCCTGCCCTCCAAAAAAACAGTCTTGCTCATCAAACCCGATGGCTGAGCTTTGCATTTTCCACCATTCTCTCTGCCACGTTTCAGACTCTGCTTTTCCACAGTCACTCAGAACTCCAGCACTTCACCTAGACAGCTCTGACAAATGAGACCTGTAATTCCACTATGGTGCTGCCAAACCCTCCCACATTCAGTATCATTTGGTCCTTTGCCATCTGGGGGATGCTTGTCCCTGTATCCATGATCCCATCAACCCCTTGGTTCTCTTGTGGAAAAAAGCAATCAGAAACAGGCCCCCATGCACACCTGCATCCCATGGAAACTGGGATCTGATTCCAGGTCTTTACTCCCTCTTACCTCTCTTGCCCGCCTGCAGTCACGCCTCCCAGTCTCCCAATCACAGCCATTCTCCTTTGCTGTCCCCAGCCTGCTTGAAAGACATCTGCAGCTCTGGGCTCTGTGTCTGAACCAGGGCCACAAAGACACATTTCCATTTGTCCAGCTAATCTGTGACCACGAGTTACCAAGATTCAGAACAAAAACTTTTCCACACACAGATAAAGCTGCACTCAACTGCGATGAAGGACTTCCCTTTCTCTTCCCTTTGCATCTTCCCGTGGGCTTGTCTGGCATGGGCTTTATGGGAGTACATCAAAGTCCAACAAACAGGGAGAAAGGAGCAATCCTGGAGAGGCCAGGCTGGCCTGGCTGTGAACACATGATACAGAGATGCACACAAACCACCTCCAGTGACAAGTGTGCTTGCTCAGTGAGCTGAATGAAAACAATGCCAGCTTCCAGCTCAGAACACTTCAGGCAGCTCTGCCAGGAGAGGTTTCCTTTGGCTGACAGGGGCGAATGCCTGGTGCAAAGATGAGTGTCCCACCAAGAGCATGAGCAGTGACACTTTGCTCCCAGGCAGCAGAGTCAGTCACGGGAGGAAAGCTGGTTACATCCACCTATGCATCTGCTGCCTTGAAGGCTGCAGTCAACCCAAAAGTCATCACAGCTGTGAGCACATGTTGAGGCAGAACCCTGCCATTCTTCTGTTTTCATCATGTCATACAGAGGATAGAAAATAGAAAGTAAAGAAGCTGCTCTAGACTGGCCACTCTAGCTGAAGTTGTCCCTTGCAATGACTAAACCAAAGCCATAACTCTTTCCTCATGGAGGCAAGGATTTTACAGAGTCCATTGCAAGGTACAGGATATTATCTATGTACACAACAACCACAGTCTGGTCAGATCAGAGGCTAACCTCACTTTTTCTCTAAGTGACTCTTGTGCCCTCCTTTTAAAAAACCTTACTGAAGCTTGCCTTCCATTGCTGTGCTCAGACTCTTTCCAAGCCCCACCACAAGATACCCATCCATTCCAGAATCATGAGGCTCATTTAGAATATTTGGTGTTTCCCTAACGATTCATTCAAAATAGCACAAAGTCCTGTACAGGAACTGTTCCCTCAGATAAAAGAGTTTTCTGTTGAATGCTTGTCTTGTTACCAAAGGGTTATGGAGAAAACATTAATTTTATTTCTGAAACATTCAATATCCCTCTTTAATTTCTGCTTTCTTTGTTTGGTTTCAGTGACATTTTTCTAAATCTCCTGTATTCTCTCCAAGATGGGAAGAGCTTATTCTGTTCAAGGACTTTGACACAAAGAAGCTACTGAGCCAAAGGAATCCCTGTGTCTGCCCTTCCTCCAACACATTTTATGTGGGAGCTCTGTCCCACACCTTCCATGCCTCAACCACAGGCAGGCAGGAAGGGCTTTCCCTGCTCTTTTGAGAGAGCAAGGAGAGGTTACATTGAGGTACAGCAAGGCACAAAGGCTCCCCCAACATCTGCTACTCAGACTTGTGTCCTTGGGGCTAAACAGTTGTGCTGATTACAATGAGCTCCAAAAATCTGCTCATTTTAGGGAGAAAAGAACTTAAAAAGCCTAACTACATTTACAAGGGGATTTTGCTGTCCTTTGGGTTAGATTTATATCTGTCCTGGTTGTTGCCCTGATCTCCAGGACACTGAGGATGAAACTGTCCATCTGACTCTAGTTACCAAAAAAAGCAATGCTGATCCTACCAGGCGTCAGAGGGGAGATTACAAATGAGAGAAGGAGCCACCCCAGCTGATTGGATACACTTCCAAATCCTTTCCTTTCTGCATCCTGCATTTGCTCTTTATTAAAGCAAAAAATAATAATACACTGTTTACATAGTGCACAGGGTAGCTGTAAAATTTAATTAATCATTGTAGCTTAGCTTGCTGAGATTTTTCAATGAAAACTCCTATAAAATATAATGCTTGCCATAAAGAAAACCCCTCAAAATTGCCTGACTTCCTGCTTTGGTATTGTACCTTGTGGGACCAGAGACAGGACACTGCCAACAGTCCTGATTCAGCAAGTCACTTGGAAGGAAGCACATACCTAAGCCAGTGGACACCAAAGTGTGCATTGATCTGGTCGACTTGGGACGACTTAAATTGGTGCCCTATAGACTGGCTGCTTCTACATTTCCTGCCCCCTCCAAGGGAGTCTGAATTACCAATGAATCTTTCCTTCCTCACTTCCAAAGCATGAGCCCCTATTCAGTAGTGCCTTACTTCATGAATATCCCATAGGTCTGGAGGAGTAGGTACAGCACAGAGTGTTGTTGTGAGCAACAGCTACGCTTAGGATTACTGACTAGCAAAAGCAAGATTTCCCACCCCACCCCAGCCCCATCCCTCCCCCAGAATTTGCCTGGGATTTGCCCCAAGGTGTAACACGGGTGCTACAAAAGATCAGTGCTGTATCTCCGTGCTTCTTTTGTCTTCTGGGTAATTCAGTTTAATCACATGAATATATACTCTTACAAACTGATAATCCTCCCAGATCTCCCTTCTTCTAAATCACATACTAGAAGTCAGCAAATATTCTCTCTTTTTTTCCCCCCTAAATTACAGCCTTATATAAAGATTAGGACACGGGGATGGACTGAACACACAATGTTTCCTCCCCCTGCAGGTATTATCTTTCCTGTTCCAATCTGAACAAAAACCCCTCACGGGTTAATTTTTTCAGTAACAAAGAAAGGCAGAAAAGAAGAGGGCCCTTAGCGAGGTACAATAACATGTGCAGGTTTGCTTGGATCAATTGCCAGCATTGACACTGCATCCTTCAGCTAGCAGCCTGTGATGAATGGTACCCTGTAGCATTGGAGAGAGCAGCAGCAGCCAGGCAGCATGGGTGACTGTGTGCCCTCCTAACTGCCTGATGAATCAGGGAACTCAACAGAGACTCCAAGCGTGGGAGCTGGAGTGGTAAATGTTTTCATCTTTCTCTTTTATGATCTTCCCTTCTCCATTTATATAGGACATTTTAGAGATTGAGCTTTGTTACAAACTGTTAGCCCAAGGCAGTGGGTTGGGGACGTGAGATCTCATGGAAAGACAGAGCACAAGAAAGTGTGAACAACTGGAAGTACATGTGATATTAGCGGTTTGTAGTTGAGGAATTTCTGTTTGGATTGTAGTTCAGACAGTTGCCTTGATGTACTGGAATGAAAATCAGCACCCAATGTGCCTAGAGACAAACCACAGAACTGTCAAAAAATGCTTGCCTTTTTATCTGGCAGAATCTTGAATTCAAAACGAAAAGTCCCCATTCACCCACAGCACAAAAAAACACAGCTTGGCACTCACAGCACTGGACAGTACTAAAGGAAACAAGAAAAAACAACTCCCCCCAAGAGCACCAACATGAGACACTGGTTTATCTGACTGCCCACAGTGCTCTGGCACACTCTGTGACACTGGAGAGCCTAATTTCAAGCAATCCCACCTCTGGTAATTGCCAAGAGCCAGGGAAGCACCCACTCAGATTGTCCAGATTTCAATTTGGAATTCAGTTTTTGTTCTGCATTTTCTTCCACCCAGTAGGTAAGTATAGGTATTTGGTAAGAATATGGTGACCCACATGTGAGCAAGGTGTTAACCTGTGTGTGACCAGTTTGTTCATCTGTGCTGCAGATTCAGCTCAGCCTGGTGTAAACTCCTCTTTCCCAGGAGCCAGGGACCCACACAGGCCAAGGGATGGGCTGGTGCTTGCTCTGAGCTGGAAGCAACACCCAGCTACTTGAAACACCCAGCTCCAGCAGAGCTTGTGCATGGAGGTTGTGCAATGGTTTCCCAGAAAACAAAAATAACCCCACACAGGTGTTCATTTAAATAGTTGTAGGCCCCCTGTGAGTGCCAGGAATTTCTCTGGCCTGTTAACCAACTACAGCTCTCAACATCAAGGTGAGAGAGTGGGCACAGTGAAAGCAATACCTGTGTGCTTGGGATGGCCACACCAGAGCTCCTAGAGAACACACACACACAAAAATCTAATGGACAGTTCATAGAGAGAAAGGAACACCTGGGGACACCCCAGGAACAGTTGATTTCTCTGATGGTATGACAACCTTATCCAAATGTTTTAATTTAACTGAAAATTAGTAGTGACACAATGCTATTAGGTAAAATATTTTCTTGGGTTTGCTACCACACATCAAGGTAGGAATTACTGTGGGAATGTGCTAAATCCATGGGCACATTACAGAACTGTGTTAGATGGCTGGTAAGTCCAACAGGAGCTCTAGAACTGAGCAAAATTAAAAATATTGTATATAGATTGTTAAAATAGACCTTTTTGTCCCTCTAATTGTGAGAAGATTAGTTGTGAGACTTCCTTCCTGCCCAGTAAATAGTTTGTTTTCCACTTGAGGCAAACCAAAGTGCTACTGGGAGAGCCCTGCAATGGAAATGGCTGAGGAGCTAAATTCCCACTTCTGAGGAACACAGGGCTTTAACCAAAGGGAATAGTTGTTTCCTTATTATGTTAATGAGTTTACAAAATATGAGACCATGAAAGAAACAGGGAGTTCCCCTTGTTAAATATTTACCATTAAATCTCTGCAGAACTCCTACCATAAGCCAGAGAACAAGAGAAATCGGGTAATTTTCTTTTTGGGACCAAAATCTCATTATTAAATTACTTCATAGGAAAACTTGAGATCTGTGGACAAAGCTTTTAATGATGGGAAACTGAATGAAGCAAGGCCAGATGCGATGGGGCTTTGAGCAACCTGGTCTAGTGGAAGGTGGGAGGTGTCCCTGCCCATGGCAGAGGAACTGGAACCAGATGATCCTTAAAATCCCTTCCAATACAAATCATTCCATGATTCTATGAATGCTCACATTTAAATATAGAGTTTGATTTTCAAAAGCATAGGCTACAATTTATGAATTTATTAATGTAGCCTTATTTTCTAATGAATTTATTTATGCAATGCTTTTTAGTTAGTTTTTTGAATATTTTACACTATATTTTGTCTACCCTTGCTTATGGAAGTGGGAAATTTTGAGTCAACTAAACAAAAGTAACTTCAAGCAGATGAAATTGAACATGCATATTCTACTGGGGAAAAAAAAAAGCCTAACTAAGCCACAAAACCACAAGGAAAACCACACTTAGATAGAAAAGCATTTGAAAGATTATAATAGTAAATCCCCAAGGCAATAGAACAATCCCCAGGGCTGTCAGCAATTTAGAAGACATTCAGTGATGGACTCTTGAGTGAGACAATCCCACATTATTTGACTGCAGGGTCAAAAAAACCATACAGGCAACTCTTTGAGTCCATGAGGATTAAGGACATACCTTTCTACTCTGCCTCAACAAGAAAAAATAACAAGGAAAAGCCTTCCTTGGTCAACTACACCCACCAGAACACTTTCACCTTCCTAACACTCAAAGAAGCCACTGACCAACTGCACTCATCCAGCAACAAGGAGAAGGAATCAAGACATGGGTGAAGACAACAGAGGAGAAATAAAACATCGAGTGGCTTGGCCTGACAAATTGCAGGTCAGGCTGCCTTCAACAAGTCAATATTCTGACTGGTGTGGGTCACTCTAAGTAAAGGTCATCTTTTGTTTACTTCTATTGGAAGAAGCATCTGCAAAGGCCAACAGAAGAACCCAGCAAGAGTGACAAATGTTTTGGTTACAGCTGCAAGTTGCTCTGGCAACTACAGGATATTCCAGGAATGTTTGCTCATCACAAAGCCTAAACTTGTCTGGAATACATTGAAGTTTCTTATAGCTCAGGCACACCTCATAACTAAATAGTCTGTGTCACTTTCAATAGAAATACTAGAAAAACTTGTTCTCTATACAAGGTTAAATAAGGTTGCCAGAATTACTTCAGACAGGAAAAATCAAGTTTTCCTCTAATTCCAGTAGATGATAAAATCCTGTGGCCTTTGGCCCTCAAAGTCTGGTCCCTAAAGCAAGTCACAGTGCTGCAGCACTAGGGTTATGAAATGGGCTCTCAGTGGTTGAGTCCTGGCGTGTCTCAGCAGCCACAAAGCACAGAAGTTCTGAGTTCACAGTACAACATGAGCTTTAGAATCAGTGCCAGACATGACCCATCTCCTCTAACCTGACCTGCCTGTTGGTCAGAGCCTACAGGTTCAGTCTGGGAGCTGGGGGAAGTCCATGTCTCCATTAACTAACAAGAAGGTGCCACAAGGAGGGAAGAGGTGAAAGCATCCTCATTGACCTTGTGGATCTCTCTTACTGTGATACAAATCCTGGAGAGGGTAGGGTCAAAACACACCACTGAAACAATATAAATTTCCAGCCTTGAACTTTAGCCATGCAAAGACCACCTTTTCACCTCCAGCTCTCTACGATTTCAGGCCAGAGGAGCCTGGGTTTGCCACTTGAATGGAGTGGACAGAAATTCATAGTTAGCAAAGCTCTTATGCAGAACAACCAATTGTCCTCTAGGCCTAGAGGCCCAACACTGTGCATGTGGAAAATGCAATAATGACACCATTAAACAGCCTCAAAGGCTCATGATTCCAAAGCAAAGATGAGGCAGAATGAAAAATGAGTACTCACTACATTTACTTGAACAAGCAAAAGATATCAGACTTGGCCAGGTCAGTCCTGAATCTTTTCGAAGCACTTGGAGCATGATTTTTTTCTGCTGTATGTCAATAAGATCAAATTTCCAGCATTAACCTCCCAATTTGCATGGCAACGAAACACAGAAGTCATGCATTCATCAATATAGCTTAGAAAAGATGATATAATAGAGAAATATTCACCATTGAAAGTAAAACAGAAGGACTAAATAAAAGGACTCCACCTGCTTTTAATTTGAACCCACAACACAAGGGAGAAGTTAAAACTCAAATAGGTACATACGTTTCTTTGAAAAGCTAGATCTGTGCCTGAACAAAAGAAAGAGGCTTTTCACTTACCTCCTGTGGTATCAAAGAGCCCATTAAAAACCAATAAAATATTATGAAGCTTTTTCCCTTTGTGAAAAAAGTGCAATTAATATCCTTCAGCGGATGATTATTGATTTTTATAAAGCAATTTACAGGCTTCTAAAGTCGTGATTATTCAACCCTCTGGGGGCCAGAAAGGAAGAGTTTTCAGAAGTAGGAATTGTATTCTCATTTCCACATCAGCACAGCTAGAATTTACAGACTACTGATTTTTGGTTTTGTTTTTTGCCCCCAGGATATTTTTGTTGTTGTTGATGTTGCAGTGCTCCAGCACAGGATTAACCCTTTTATTCTCTCCCACCTGAGACAGATCTGTTCTTGAAGTATATTGCCTGTCAGATATTTATCTGCTGCTCACGGCTGGTGGGTTGGATGCTCAGCAGAGTAGACTTCGTGTCAGAAAACCAGCAGCTGCTCATATATCACAGTGGTCATTAGCAGAGGATCATTCTGGACCTTTGCCCACAGCACCTTGCTATGGCAAGAGAAAGGCTATAAAACCCTAGGCCCTGTCAGCTGTTGTCATTTAGGTGAGAATTTATCAGGTCTCAGAGTGCCCTCTGACTGGATTATTATGAATAATGAATGAAGCTTTATGCCACACTGAGGCATTAATAAGACTGGGATGACTGGGAGAAATTCAGTCCAACATCATAGCAGTAACTTTGTTGAGCGAGTACACAGCTGGTGGGCTCGCTGGATCCAGCCTGTGAGACACTGCCCTGAAATGAGGAGCTCATTTAATTATTGAGCAAGGAGCACAATGCTTCTGGTTTAGCCTATGGGTGGTATTACTGACCTGCTCACAGAAAGCTTGCAACAAAAGGCTTTCTACCCTCTAACCAAACTCATTTTCTGCTCTTAAGCTGGATCACTGAGCCCTCCCCAAAATAAAAACCGTGAATGTCAATCTTCATATTTACTATTAATCCAGCTTTTAAAAAAAGGATATGCAAAAGCAACCAGCTAACAATAACTCCCTAAAATCTCCTCACACAGAAGTCATCTAACCTGTTGGTGATAACTCTGGGGATATTAGCCAGGATTACTGATTTTCATCCTTGTTTTTCCTCAGTTCATTCAATATGTATCCCTATGGTACACAAATGAGAAACAGGGAAGGAAGGAGACAAAAAGGCAGCCACTGACCTAACTTGGAGGGGAAAAAAAGCAACAAGAAAAAGCAGATGCACAGCAGAGACTATTGGCAATAATCTACCTCCTGGTGTGGCAGTTCCAGCTGCACTCCAGAGGAATGAGCCCACGGGGCTGACAAGCACTTGAGGCTGTCATTTATCTTAGTACCAGCTCCACCAGGAAAATTATTTTATAGGGCTGGACACACTTTTACAGACTCTTTAATACCTTAGGTGCACAATATCGTTAAAACCTTAGGCTCCCAGTATCTCATATTACTGTGCTCTCAGCAAAAACAAAAATGGCACAGCCTCTTTTAGATAAGCATGTTCTCTAATTTTTAAATGTTTTTCCCTCCCCTTTAATTTGGCATCTAGGCTCCAGGAAATCCTCAATAATATTAGGTTAGACCTTCATTCTTATAAACAGTCCTAAATAAGGAGGCAGGAAAGGAGGAGCCAGCCTGAAGACCACCAGCTGGTCAGACAGAAACCTGTAATTCAGGAGGAATATTTCAACTCATTCCTCACACACAGGCAGTGCTAACTCTCACATCAGCCTCTCCATTAACTGTTTTTACAGCACAGCCACTGATGTACAGCCAGAGTATGAACAGAAAGAAACTTTCTCTTTTTCAAAGGGCTTTTCAGCAGGGGCTGGACACAGGAAACACCCATTTGAAAAGGTTCAGTTCCCATCTTGCTCACACAGTGACAACTGGAGAGCAGGAGAAGCACAAGGAAAGGCAGACTGGGGACTGACACCGACCATGGGCAGCTCTAAGAGCCAGCCCTGGCCACCAGGGACAGACTTGGGCACACAGCCCAACCAGAACTTCAACAGCAAACATGTCAGACAAGTGTAAGAAGCTTTTCTCCAAAATACTATCAACTTGGGTACCATATTAAACTACAAGTTTTAAAATATGCTCGTACTGTAGCAACTCTCAAAGCAAATATTAGGCACATTAAAAGGTCTTAACTTGTCCCAGCTCGGTTTCTGCTCTTTGATCTTAACTGCTTTGACCTCCCTGACTCTCAGGTAGGACTCATTTTCGAGGATCATGTTCAAGATTTTGTTATTTAAGAAAAATCTAACCAGGAAAAAAGAGGGAAATACCCAAACACACAATTTTTTGGAACTACACAAGTTCTTATGGCAGCAAATTCCATTGTAATAAAGAAAGCCCAGTTCAGTCTCTGTTTTGTAGTGGTAATATGGCCCCTTTCCCAGAGTTTCACTACTTTTTTGAGAAAAGCAAAATGTAGAAAACCAATCCCTTGATTCCTTTATTATGCAGAAATAATGTTAAATGTTTCATTTTCATTATTTCAGGGCTAGACACCTCTAATTAAAAGAAAACTAGGCGTAATCTGGAACTCTGAAACCTCACTGTACAACTACAGAAATAGCAAGATTCCTATAGATTTTTCATTTTACTAGATTTGAAATATTTATCACTACTGTCACTCACTGCATTTTTTTTTAATAATATCTTCATTATTTTATGGCTTTGATCTAGAATGCCTCATATTTGCATCCTGCCACTTTTGTTATGTATAGGGAATTTAAAAATGACAGTGCAGTCATGTATGGTTTTTCAACTTATGGATCTTTTTATTTATCCATCTTTCTCACAATGAGTCAAGAGTGTAAATAGTCTGTGCTTGATGCACGTTGGTGAAAAAGCTTTCAAAAGCTGTTTAGAAAGCTAGAAAAACAGAAAAATGAGTTCTCTTTTTTTTTAAATTTAATAATCTTTGTGTCTCATGGTAGTTTCTATCTTGGTAAGAGATTTTGTATGTTCATAGCATTTCTTCTGTAAGGACCTCCTGTTTTGCTAAAAACAGACACAGTCCTATTTTGGAGGGTGTAGCAGCATGAATAGGAGTAAAAAGCAGATTCCCACAATTAATTGAAGCATCATGGCAACAGGCTTGGGTTTTTGGTGGTGGATCACTGCCTCTGCCTCGTGGTGCTCCCTCTGTGCAGAGAGCATGGGGCTAACACAGCACCCCTGGTACCCTCCTCCCACTGCACCTCCTTCTGCTCCCTTAGTTCACAATCCATCCTAATTTCCTAACACTTCATTTGTGCTCCATTTCCACCAAAATATTTAGAGGGCAAAGCCCTGGGCCCCTGCCCAGCCCAAGGACTGCTTTGCAGGGAGGGTGTGGAAGCCTCTTTGCTGAGGGGCCAGGCAATGGCTGGGGCACCAACAGCACATCGTGCTTTTCTGAGATTCTTAAAAAGACAAACAGAAAAGTGTTTGCCTAAAGCGTATTTCTAAATGGGGTTACATACCCTGAAAAGAGATCATCTTTTCAATGGCAGAACAGAGCCAGGAGAAACCTGCCCAGTCTTGGCAGCCTGAATCCTCTCCAAGTCAGAGGAAAAATCTCCAGTGGCAAATATGTTGGTAGAACTTGCAAGAAGTTAATTTTAGTTTCTTTTGTGATTTTTTAATTAGCCATTTGGTATTACAGATGTCTTGTTGCAAAGTAACATTGCCAGTGACACCAAAAATGTGAGAAACTAATGAAATGTAACTACACTTCTTTTTTTGACTTTTCTTTCTAAAGTCCCTGCACCACATCTAGCAGTGCAGTTACCTGTGCAGTTACTCCTAAGCAGTTGCAATGTTTCAAGCTGTTCTCATGTTTAACAAATAATTACCACAATTCACTGGAAAGTGATTTGGTTCAGAGGCAAACCATCCCCCCTCTCCTCCCTGGGGGTCTCAATGTCCAAGACTTATACAAGGCAAAACAGAGTAATTCTTGAGGAAAGAAGGGAATAAAAAAAAAAATCTGTTCTTCTCAAATAATGGCCAAAAATGCAGCCTTAGAAGCAGTGAAACAATTTGTGAATTCAGCTGCATTTTGACAACTGAAAACAACTAAACACAGAAATAGATAAACAACTAAACAGATAAATTTAAAGTTGCCTCCTCTGAGCTATGTTGAATTTCCACATGGCAACTCTCCCACCTTCCTTCTAGTGTGCCATTATAGTGGAAAAAATATCTTGGGGAAAAAAGCCCACCCTCTCAGCAGAAAAGCCCCAGCTCAGATCCCATACTCATAGTGAAGTGTCCCATACAAAGCTGACCCTTTTTATTGTTTTGAGCCACCCAGGATTTCTGAGTGTGTCTGTGGGCACCAGAAGCACCCTAGATGTCCACACATGCCCTTTGGAAGGAAGGATCCACACCTTCCCCTCAGTCCCCATCCCTCCACACAAATCCTCTGGTACCTTCTGGCAGAGGTGCTGCAGCTCCTGGCTCTCCCCAGGCTGGTTTTTGCTGTCAGTGGTGTTCTCCATCCTTCCATGGGAGCTCTATGGGTCTCCTTCCCTAATTCAGGCCAAAAAAAGTGATAGAGGTGAGTCTAGCTGAGTTTCACAGAGCAGCAGAGGCACAGAATGTTGGAAGGGAGCACAGTGGGTACCTGGTCCCACCTCCTGTCCAAGCAGGGCCATCCCAGAGCACATTGCACAGTCCTGCAGCAGGCAGGTCTGGATTCTCTCTCTGCTGTTGGACACACACTCCAGCTCTTGTTTTGGGTGAAATCCACAGCAGCCACACTCATTTTAAAATGGGACTCTGCATGCAGGGAAACAGCACTTTGTGTTTTAAGTTTTTGGGTGCATAATCTAGGAACATTGTTATTCCCGCCTTTTGATCACAGTGGAGTTAATGGACACAAGTAAGAACACAAATACTGCCTAACCAGCTTTATTTTATTATCAGCAATAATGAGTAGCTACCCATTAATTTTACAGTGTAAACCTCAAGTTTTAAAGTTAATGAGAACCCAGAGTCAATTAAAATAACAACAATTAGGCCATTTTATTGATTTTTCAGCTATCTTTTTCTGTAGCAATTTTGTGGCACATACCACAGGTCATCTGTGTGATATATTTCAATGCAGGGGATCATTTCCATTTAAAAACTCTTGTACTTTACTATAACTGAACAAGACATGCTGCTTTAAAAATCCTGGTTTACTATTATATATCTAAACTATGCCATTTATAGGATATTGGAATCTTTAAACCATTTTTCAAGCTTAAAATTTCTTACAAGTTGGATTAGAGAGTCTGGGATAGGTGGAAGAAGAGAATAGTCTTTCTCACCCCATATTTTGTATGTGTTAATTCAAGGTTCTCTTCTGGAGAAGAACTTTTTTCCCCTAAATTTATTTCCAACTACTTTTGTTTTCCTTGAGGGACCTTTGAAACACTATATTGCTACTTTTCATGTTTTTTATTTGCCCTCTGGAACAATAAAGGCTCAAAGGTTCATAAATATGCATTCTGTAAATGTATTATGCTGACAAAGTGTTGCTCAGATAGCTGCTTTTGCCTTTAGGGAATGAATAAGTTTACAGCATGCTTAAAAAACAGTGTAAGAGGAAAAAGAGAGAGAGGGAGAGCTGTGTCAGCGTGTGGGCTGAAAATGGAACAAAAGAGCTATCCTGAATGCACAGAAAAGAGAAAATAAAGTTAGGTAAGACAGCACAGTTAGCACACCTTGCAAGTAACAGGGGTGGGGATTTAAGGGTGCTGCTCATCAGTGATGTGCTTGAGAGGGCATCACACCTTGTTTTCCAGGAAGGCTGCATACACAAGAGTTCATAAATCAAACTTCTTTGCTAATTTTGGCACCTGAATCAGGGTAACTCCTTTGTTCTTCCCAAACATTCAGTTCCTGGCAGAGTCCTTGTCCTGGTTCGTTCTTCTCTGATCACACAGATCTGCTTCAGTCATCTCTGCCTCGCTTGTCAACACAGACGCTTTTGGCAAGAAGAAAGCATTCAGCAATTAGAAATACCACTTAAACACACACCTCCAAACTGGCTCATGGATGTTGATGTGACAGTAGGCTTTGACAGATAACACTCCAGACCTGGGAACTGGGTTTGCACAGCAAAGCCCTGGTAGCGGGGGGCGACAGGTGGCTCCTGTGAGAAGCTGCTGGAAGCCTCCCCCATGTCTGATGGAGCCAATGCCAGTCAGCTCCAGGCTGCTGGCCAAGGCTGAGCCCAGCAGCAGTGGTGGTGGCATATTTGGGATAACATATTTAGGGGACAGGCAGGAACTGCACAACAGAAACTTCAGCCAGAGAGAGAAGAGGGAATATGAGAAAGCAGCAGATCTGCAGACACCAAAGTCAGTGAGGAGGGAGAGACAGGAGCTGCTGCAGGAGCTGCTCCAGGCACCCAAGCAGAGATTCCCCTGCAGCCCCTGGTGAGGCAGCTGTGCTCCTGCAGCCCAGGGAGGTCCATGGGAGCAGAGATCCACCAATAAACCTGGAGACAGGAGCATGGCACACTGATGCTTCTTGTCTCCTGAGGGTGCAGTGCAGAGCCAAGCCAGCCCAAGGTGCTCCCATTCCCACCTGGAATCATATGCCCCTACACAGACATGGCTCTGCCTCCACTCTTCACAGGATGATGACTTCTCCAAAAGTCATTATCTGTACTTATGGCTAAACAAACATGCCAGTACTGCAAGGCTACAGGTGATCTCTTAGAGCTACAAATTTTAAGCCCCTGACAACTCATAAGGATAAATTCAAAGGGATAAGAACAACAACTAGTTGCCACCCCCAATTTTTTAATAATCTTTCAACTACTGGCTCAATGTCGCTTAAGCACATATATTTTCCTATTTCATTATCTAGGTTTGTGTCTGGTTCTTTCCTTGGTGAGAGCCATGGGATCACCTATTTTATATACCAGTACTGGCAACTGAAGTTATTCTTTGTGACCTGAGATTGTCTTAAGCTAACTTGGTCATTTAAAAGCCAATCTTTCCTGTTCTCCTTCACTTCATTCCTTTATTTTATGTTACATTTCTCTTAGGCCAGCATTAAATATTTAAAGCTTCTTGATATTTTTTTCATAAGATTTTTTTTCTATTCTTGTTTTGTTTCTTCTCAACTGTAGGAAAAAGCATTTTCCATCTGAACAGTCCAAGGATGCCTCTTTAGCCATGTAAACAATTAACAATGTTTGCAAAAGTAAAATATCAACAGATTACAAAACCCCCATCAAGTAATGTCTGGCATGTTGTATTACTACTCTCTAAAACCCCGAAACCTCTTACTTGAAACCAAGTTAAAAACCTTGTATGACTACATACCATAAAGAAAAGCCAAGTTTACAATCTAAAGTTGTTCTCTTCAGAGAAGGCAACTCTTAGCAAAAAAATAATCATCAAGCTGTGCCTCACCCAGCCCTTCTCCAAATGCTGCAGAGAGCATTGCAGGGTGAGTTCCCAGCTCTCAGGATACATCAGTGTGCTTTGCTGTCTGGTGCCCAGTGAAACCCCAGACACTGCTTAGGGCACCCATGAGTTTGGGAACACAGAACCTTCACTGAGCCCCCTGCTCGTCCCTGGTGCCTCCCCACCAGGGAGAGCCTGAATTGTGTCTCGGCCACAGCTCCCAAGCTGAGGCACATCCACCCCAAGCCTGGGAGGTGCCTGTGCTGGATTAAAGGGCTGGAAGGGTGCAGCCAAGGCTGTCTGGGAGCTTGGCCCCATCAATGGGGATGAGGAGGCAGTCAAATAATCACATCTCCTGTGAAGATAGCAACTGATGGGCTTTGCTCCTCTTGCACAAAGCTTCCACAAGCAGCAGCAGGGGTCTAACAGCCTACAAAGCCTCAGCTTTAGCCTGAAACTCTCCCTGACAGGAGAGTAAAGTTTGAAACAGAAAATATAATTATTTCACTAGTCCTCTCTGTTCTTGTAACTCTACTGCAGCCTAGCACAGCTGTGGCCACAGGCAGACAAATCCCCAAAATCTGAGGTTTTTTCCTAATCTGCATCACAGGTCACTGTATTGTTCCACTGCCACTTTTACCATCCCAAATTTGCTTTGCTGAAAAGCACTTCCTCTGTTTGAGTATATATTTATTTCCATAAAGCTCATTTTTTCTGAGGTAAAATGATTAAAATGGCCATCTTTGATATACGCTATGTTCCTACATCTAAAATTGGAACGTTTGCCCAGGTATTTCTCAGCCCAGTTCTGGCAGTGACTCTGGATTCAATGAAAAATAAACTCACAAAAAAAGCCTACTTGCAGGGCACAGAGTTAAAAAAGGAATTTCATTGTTGAGACTGGACCAATCTCCCTCTTTCCCAACAAAACAGGATCAGTAAGTTTCTAAAAAGTTTCTCAAAATAATTATAAGATTAACTTGCAAAAATGGAGCAGAGAATTCCAGGAATAAATCTGGGACAAAAGCATTTAAAAACTCCTGGCAAGCGCATTATTATTAAGGATAAGAGAGTATTAATCTATGTTTTCAGAGCAAATCTTTATACCCATTCAAGTGACAACTTAGTACCTCCTAAACTTGTGCTAAAGATGACTTTGACCTAGGAGTGGCAGTTCTGTGGACAGGATGTCACACAGATGTGCCACAGCAACACTGGGGCCCTTCCCCCATGAGCCCTGAACTGTGCCAGACACTTTCCCTGAGCCCTGACTGCAGACAAAGCCACCATGGGCTGGGCACCTTGCCACGAGTGTGTGCCATTGATTTCCCTGAAATGGCACTGGTGCAAACAAGTGAACAAAGTCAGATTGGTGGCTACCAGTTCAATCCTACCCCTTGACAGTAAAAACACATTTTCCTTGTATGGACAAGGCTAGGTTTTAAACTGAAATTGGAAGCAATATATCTCTGGCAATCAATTAAGGATGAGGGAAGGGGGGATATAACAATCCAGTTGTCAGCCAGGTTGTTCAGTCTGCAAGCATTCATTGGCAGAAGAAAGGTGAAAGTCATAAAATGAAGGGAGGGGGGAAAATAGGCTCCTGGGCTATTCAAGACAGAGACAGACACACTGTGAGGGTTTCCAACAGAAAGATAACAGATCAAGACAGGGGATACAGATGCACACATGTTCTGCATCTCTCCCATAGATCTAGTTTAATAAAGCACAAATGATGATCATTTTTTTCTTTTTTTTAATCTATTATTAGGTTTTTCAAGTGTGTAAGTGTGTCTTAATCAAAAGAACAGTTCCATACAGCTCTTGACATCAAAGAAGAGCATTTCCAAAGCTATTACAGTATCAAAGTAATATTCCGTGCAGAATCTAAGGTGAACCATTGGAATAATCCTTCTGGGATAGAGATGAAAAAAATGCTGCATTCAGTGTTGCCCAGAAGCATCCAAAGCAATCTATCAAAAAAAGACATAAAAATATTGGGCCACACTTACTTGATGCATGTACTCACCACTACTATTATTTTCCTCCATTTTCTCTTTGTCTGCTTAGCTACTAATCTTACCTTTGTCTGAAAGTTCCTGCTGTACATATGAAAGCACCAGAGCTGATTAATGAGTCACAGGAGGAAATGACCTCTGATGTGCTTCAAATCCATGCACCTTTTATGTATTTGAATCACATTATGAACAAAAAAAAAGTGTTAAGGCAAAAATAGCATCATTGTAGCAGCACTAAGGTGAGAGTGCTGGACATGAGAAATACTTTTCATGTGCCCTTAATACATTTTCACTGCACTATTAGAGACTTCTGCTTAGTGAATATACATTTAAAGTTAAGCTATATTTAACTACAGCAGTTTAGTTGGATAACCCATTTCAACAAAAGACTTTGCTAATCCGACAACCATCAATTTAATCATATGTCCTGTACAATGCAGAGATTTCTGCCTTCAGCTGTGTGAGTGAAGCACCAGTTTCCTTGCAGAAGAGATGGGCAGTCTGGGTGCTGCTGTGGTCAAGAGAACAGAGGGGGTGAGGGCAGAGAAGGTAAGGAGAAGTTACCAAGCACAAAAAAGCTGTTCCATCTGACAACAGTAGTTAACTTGCTCCTTGAACTTAACATCTGGTAGCATTTCATCTTCTCAACACTTGTAAAACCTTATGGTACTTTAGACAGTGGGAGTTCCCATCCAAAAGAAATTTTAACAGTACAAAAAGACCACAAAGTCCATTTCTTACTGGGCTGGGGGTTTTTAATTCTCAACTCACAGCTTACTTCGAGAATACCCTAGAAGTTCTTCCTTTGCATAGTTTTTTGAGAACAGTTTTAGCATTAATTTTCAGCAGGGATAATGTGCATATAGGCTGCCTCTATATTCCTCATCATAAAAGAATAAATGTGGGTAGATAGAAATATTTTTTCTCTTTAATTGCCTAATAAGGCCAGTTTGGGAACCAGAGAAAACTTCATTGCTGCCAAAACACATCTAAAATTAATATCCACAGAGGAAGGCACAGTATGTTGTGAAACTATGGTTCCCACCTTTGAATATGCAATTGGCAGTGCCAAGGGCCTGTTCTGCTAAAGTTATGCTGGAAACAGCATTTGGGTTAAATGAAGACAGCAAAGATTGATAATTTGGTATTAAATTAGCTTCAAAGGAACTCCACCGCTGCCAATGTGCAAGCAGCACCAAGAGTCACCCAGCCACAAAGACCAACACATCCACCGAGGGCTGTAGGAACTGTTTGCAACCAAACTTCATTCAAAACACAAATGTAAAAAAGCCTTTAAAACGGGATTCTTTCTGACATGTTTGTTTATTATTGCATGATGGTTGTCCTCAATACATGGAATTAACACCTGCTCTTTCTGGGAAAGATTATTTTTAAAAAGCAAAGGATGTGATTAGGTGAGGATGCCTTGCTGACTACTAAGTCACTGGAGCAGCAGTGCACTCTCCATTTGCCTCTCTCTCTAAATCAGCACCACCCCAAAGCATGAAACAAGTCTGTGATCATAAGAAAAATGCAATCCAAACCCACTGTGACCCAAAATGCAGTGGTTTCGCCTCAGTCTAAGAGACAGCATGCAATAACGAGCAAACCTGGAATGAGTACTAAGCTTTGCATAAATAGTACTGCAATTAAAATAGGGTTGAAGTACTTGCAAATACTACAGATTCACTAAGAACCATCAAAATTGGAGAAAACCATGAAGAACTGCAAAATCCATTTATCAAAAGGAAAAAAAGAACAACATATACGAGAAAAAAAGAAGTATTTTTTCACTATGGTCAAACACAAGATAATGCATTATAGAAAAAAAAGAATGGAAAGCAGAATTCTTCTCCTTCCAAATTCAGTTTGTTCCAAATTTTATTTTAACGTGACTGTAGAAGTAGACGCACCTGAAGAAAGATCTTTAAAATCTTATGCTCCTAGACCAAATGAAGAAAGCTCCAAAATAAAGGAGGCAGACTACAGTTCCAGCAATGCAGATGCAATCTGGAGGACAAAGATCCTGAACAACCTCAAACGCAGTGTGCTGAATCCAAAGTAGGGCACTCAGAGACAAAATTACCACACCAACTTTGGGAGCAACCTTTGCAAGAACTCACAGTCAAAACCATCCTTGGGAATCTTCTACCTTCACTAAGCAAAGGAAATTCTGCTTCTCAGCTGGGGCCCTCCTTTCCCTCCACATCCTAAGTGTATTTTCCTTAATTTGAAGTTAAGGGAACTTCCCGGAGTGATCATTCCCGAGGCTCTCTGGCAGCGGCAGTCCCAGGGCAGGGAGCAGAGGGGCCCTGTCGGATCCCGCACTCCCCACCCGCATCAGAGCCGGCCTTCCCTCGGCAGCACCTTAGTCTCGTTCCATAAAGCCATTTATCCACGGCACAGAAACACAGAGACAGCCCGAGCTGGGGAGGGACCCCCCAGCAGAGCCTTTCAGCCCCTCACAGTCCAAACGCGGCCAATTCCCTTTTCCTCCGGAGGAGCCTCCCTCACCGGGCTGTGCCACCCCTCCCCGGGCTGTGCCACCCCTCACCTGTGCCCTTTGTCATGGAAAGGCTCGGCAGCTCACAGCCTCTCACCTGGGATCCCACCCAGAGCTCAGCCTGCATCTCAATCTGCATCCCGACGGAAAGGCACAGCTCTGGCCCTGCAGGAGCAGCGTGCACCAGGCTGTCACTCTGCAGCATTCACCACCTTGGCATGTGCCCCTTTACTCCTGCCCCTGCACACACCCACAGGAAGAACATGCTGGACAAGCACAGGCTGCTCTTTCACCTCATCCTATTTGCACCAATGTCTTGTGATGGATTTCATAAAGCTTTTGCAGAGCTCAAACTGCAGGAGAAAACAGATAATTTGAGGTAGAAATTTGCTAAGCATTTGTCACCATGCTTCCCTAGAGGGATCAAAAATCAAGCCACATGCTCATAGACAGCTCCCCCTTAAATCCATGCACAAGCATTTGGACTTCTGAACAACTGGACAAATGACTGAGGCATGGCTTTGCCTGAAACAAAAACAATAATCCCATCTGGTCAAAAGCCAAGCAGTCACTATGAAACTGCTGTGAACAGAGCAATTCTTCAGAGCAGGCTATATGCTCATATACTGCATTTAACATAGGCTGTAACATTAAATATCGTTATTTACATTTTTACTGTCTTTAAAGGTCTCTTATTTGCGCTACAGAAAGCAAAAAAGAATCTAAAGGAAAGAGAAATTATACATGGAGCTATTTGTTACAGGTAAAATGTTTTCCTTACTCAACACCACAAATATGGTGTAGATGGAATACCATGAGAAACTGCACCACTCTGGGGATGAGATGGAAGGAAGCAGTTCTAGAAAAAGACTCCTATCCTATGGAAGACGTCTCTTTTTTGCCTGCATATTTGAGAGATGCATGTATTCTCTTATTTCCTCTGCCTCACTTGTCTACAAGATGACAAGTGATGCCCAACTACTTTGGCATATCATATTGCATTGTGTCATTCCACCACCTGCCAATGCCAGTGGCCCATCAAGCCTGAAAATCAAAAGCAGCAATTTGTTAGAAACTGGGAAAAGGAAAAAAAAACCCCACCAACCCACCATATTTTAAGCCAAAAATAGAAACATTCATTTTGTATTAGTAAATAGACTGTGAAATATTGATCCACAAGAGTAAGTGAGCGTGAGAAATGTATCAATCTCTTAAGCAGATTCAAGGATTTAGAAGCATTTCAGTATTTGTGTATTGTAGCTGTATGGAAGACAACCTCTATCTCATATCAAATATGGTTCTGCAAAACACTGCTGCTCTTTAAACTTTCCTTTAAGGGCAGCAGACCTTGTGATGAAAGAAAAGCTACAGAAACTACATGTTCTGATGAAAATATTATTATGGAACAATAACCAAGTATGTAGTTATCTTTGCTGGCAAGAGTAAAAGGCAGTGCTATTAAAAAAAAAACAAAAGTCTGCCTGGATCCTCATTTGTTCTTAAAGATCAGTGCTGAATCCAAGAGAAGAATATTTGTTACAGAAGCACAGAAAAATCCTTTTTTTCAGTACAGTCCATATTTATCAACAAAATCATCTCTCAGGAAAAAAGAAATCACTGTTTGCTTTGCTCTGCAGAGAGAGACAATACAGACAGAGAAAACAGCAAGTTTACCAGTACTAGCCAAATTATAGCAATTATTTTGAAAGGTGCTGTCCTCGGGGTAATTGTTTTGTTCCTTGTAATGCTGTACAAACACACTTCACAGGAGTGTTTGCTTAAGATCTAATCCCACACTGTCCTGAAGCACAACTTGAGATCTTCACTCAGGCAAATTTTCTCTTCAAAATCCTCCATACTGTGGCCTCTCAATTTTCTCAACAGCTGCCATGTGCAAATTGTTTGGTGATCATCCTTTGTGCTCAGCTGAGCTAACAGAGTCTGCTCAAGGCTCCTAGCCCAGCTTCTATGGGACCAGGACTCTGGCAAAGCAGTGACATTACCAGATTCTCAGAATGGAAATTGATTTTTGTGTCCCACCAGGGAGGCAGGGAAGGGAATCACCAAAGCCATCGCCCCTCAAATCGCAGCAGAGGTGCACAAGAAAGCAAAGCACAAAATTACAGGAGAAGAAGAAAAGGTTACCAAGCCAGATGCTGTGAAAAGGGTGCAACATTGAACAAGAAAATTCTCAAAGCAGGGTGGAGCAAAGCTAAGGGCAAAATGCTGAACCACCAGCTAAGCACGGTGTGAAATGCAGGACCCCACAGAAATTTGGAATGCTAAAAAAAGGCCAGAAGCACTGCAGGAACTGGCTCCACTCCAGAAGGAGCAGGAACCAGGACTCCTACTCAGACAATTTGCTGTGAAGCATTCTGCCCAGGAACATCTGTGTGGAACATGATGGAAGCCTGCACTGTGCAAATTGCACACAAAAATGAAATGGAAAGTGAGACACAATTAGGGTCAAACTGTACAACACAGGGTCACTAGGGTAAAAGTGTGCCATGTTTCTCCATACTGAGCAGCAGATCAGCCTTTCCAATGACAGCCAAATGATTTTCAGATACCCAGTTTAAAAGTGTCTACAGCACCCACATCCACAATAAATGCTCAGTACATGTGAATATTCAAGTCCCTTAATGGTGTCAAAGCTGGACATCCATGGGTTCAGTGGAACAGGTATTCCCATGCCACACACCCTAAAGCACCCAGCCAGCCCTTCCCTGCTGGTAGCAGCACATCATGGCCAGGCAAGAGCTCGGGCAGGGGAGCTCATCCCACACCTGCCCACAACCTCCCTCTCCTTCACAGGCCACTCTCTCATAGCAATTGTCACAGTGATAGTGCAGATGGACACATCTACTGGACCTTAGTAACTCTGGGCAGACTGAGCTCAGAAGCACCACTTCCATTCATTTACAAACTGAACAAAATGCCACACAAGCCAGAACAGCCAGAAGTACAACATTAACTCTGCAATCATCATCTGTAAAGAGTTTGATACTTTAACAAATACAGCAACAAAGAGTAGTCCCCAGACTATGACAACATGGTTTTCATATGACAATTATATAATTAATTTCAAATGAGGCATGTATGTATGTTTCCTATTTATGTTCTGGAGCAGAGCAAAAATTATTTGGAAATATCTCCAGCAGTCCATGTTCATTGTACGGGACACGTAAATTATTTTAAGGGAATAATACATCTCCAAGGACATTTTAATGGATTAAATGTCAGGAATGAAATACTGCATTTCAACTTAGCCAGGACCTTAAAGAATGAATACAAAGACAATTATTGAGAGGTCTGAAGAACACGATTGATTTCTTGCAATTTAAACTCTGAGGCACTTCATGCACTCAAACAGAATTTCTATTTCAAGTTTTTATTACATAAAATTATGAAGTATGGAAAGACAGAATGCTGACAATATTTTAAAGTTTATGAGAGAACTGTAGAGTACCTGATTTAAAAGGAAGTTGTGTTTTAGGACTGCATTTTAAGCACAGAATTTTATGCTCAATTACTGTGAAATAAGTTATAATCATGATCTACAGTCCTTTTAGTAGTAGCCTGATAGTCCTATATAAAGCCAGAAATTAAATATCATGAGGAAATAAAAGGGACAAATTCCAACAAGAGCCCCATAAAGCAAGAAGTTATACATTTGGAAGGTGCTTTGCTGCAGGCAAATGGCTGCCAGCATTCCAAATCAAGCTGTGAGGCAACACACTGCAGATATACCTGTCCTCAATACAGAAAATATTCTCACACAGACACACCCCTTAGTTACAATGGGATTTGATCGTTATAATGGCACTTGCATACTACTCTTACTAAAGAAATAAAAAATTATACGGTGTCTAACTTTACTTTCTTACAGAAAAAGAAATATAAATCATTACTTGCAAAATATGCACGAAATTCTCATACTACACTGTGTTAAAGCTGCCTTTAAAAACCTGTGACAGTTTTTAGAGCTTCAGTGCTGTTTAAAGAAAACATCCAAGACTGAAGGTAACAATAACTGGAATGAATATGGTACCTATGAGAAGTAATACATCCCATTTCATGGATATTACCTGAACATCCATCTGTTTCTATCCATTTGGGACTATTGTCATCAATATGTGCACTCTCAGAAAACAAAAAATAAAGCAATTCTTCAATAAAATATAGTTTTATAAATAGATTGCTTACCATCATAAACACTTACTAAACAGGCAGAACTTTTTTTAAAAAGCATTTCAGCTCAAAACCATCACCACCCTTTTGTATCATTAGCACTGTAAAGATGACAACTTTCCAGTGATTGCATTGGTGGAGTTCCACAAGGTCTTCTTGGGATTTGTGACATTGTGAGGGGTGGCCCAGTGTCACAGCAACAGAACACCAATAACAGAAGGGTCACCCACACAATCCTTCGCCCTTTTGCTTGAGCTGACAATTCACAGTGAACTGCCCACTGCTTCTCCACACTCCTGGGAAGTGGGGCACTCCTTGCACTAGGTTATCCCCAGGGAGAAGCAGGAGCTGGGGAGGAAGCTCAGCAGTGCAGAGCCCCGTGCTGGCGGCTGGATCAATGGGCAGTGTCAGCAGGCTCCCCGTTAATGATGCTGGAGCCAGCGCCAGCCTCGCTCCCGGCCACGCTTACCACAGGTACCTACACACAGGACACAGGGCTCTGGAAAAGCCCAGTAATTGCCTCACTTTGCAGTATGAGGAATTTTTTGTTAAAGGCATACACCTCGCATTTTATGTTCCTAGGATCAGCCCTTAGATTTGAACAAAGAAAAGATGTTCACATTCACAACAGTGCCATGTGACAGCCAAGGGCAGCCAACAGCATCTGTGACTACAGATCCACTTACAAAGGTTTGCTACAAAGAAGAATGCAGTGTTTTGTAATCCACGCTTATGTGTGTGTAAATGCATATAAATTTCACATTTATGGAATAATTTTTATTATTGTTTTAAGGCGAGAAGTGTTTGGCAAACACAGAAAAAAAAACCCAAAAAAATAACCACCAACAAAAAACCACACTACACAAAAATACAACCACAAAACAGGGGAACACTCGTCCTGCTTCCGTGATAAAAGAATGGAGCACTTGAAGTCATCTCTGTATCCATGTAAGCTCTCGAGTGGAACAACTGTATTATGGAAATGGGATAACTGCACAAGGTTCTTCAAATTACTGACTTATTATTATTGGATGTTCCATGCAAACTACTGACAAACACTCTTGCCTTGAGTGGCAGAGTTTTCAGCCAGGCTCTGTTTCAGCCCCAAACATGCAGTCCAGACCTCTCAGCTAAAGGAGGAAGGATAAGTAGGCTTTCCTTTGAATTCAGCCTACTGCATCCTGCAGCTGAAGATCCCCGTATTTCCAAAGCCATTCTCAGAGGCCACAACACTAAAAACACTCTCCACAGTAACATTTTAGGATCCCTTCCTTCCCTGCCAGCACAACAGAAGTTTTTAAGGTAGTCCTTAGAAAGTTTTCTTATGTCTATCTAGCAGTGCTTCTGCTTTCCAGCCATAGGCAACAGCATTTCAACTGCTCACCCCCAGAGTCAAGCAAAACATCTTTCTTTGGAGCTGGCAGTCAGTGCAAATACAACTGCCTACACTTCCAAAAAACTCTTTACCAGTAAGTAAAAGTACAGCAGGAAGAATTTTACTCCTATCACATTACGCAGGAATCAGAATCTAAAATAATGACTTGTTCCAGAACGAGGAACAAAAATTATTATTGATAAAAATGCATCCTGAATTTAAAAGTTGTTAAAAAGTTAAAAGAGCATACCTAATTTTGTAATTACCTTCTCAAATACTCTCCCACAAGAAGAAAAGTTCTGAATGACCTGCCACTCATTTTTTTTAACCTCTGAACACTTTTAAAAGCTCCAGTACAAGAATGACACACACCCACCACCACCCTCCTGCCAGACTGGTAACTGTTAAATGATATTTTACAACATCAAGAAATCATTCTTGGTTTACAGAAATTGTTTCCTCAAAGAATTTGACAGATTTGAAACTGAACCCATTTGTCAAATCCTTTATTTGCTCCCAAGAAGTTTGTTGTCAGAAGTTTCAAGTTCTCATATAACACAGGGCAAAATTTACAAACCCCTGCCCCCGCTCTGAAAGCTGTCCTGGCTCCAGCCATTTTCCTTCTCAAACTTCAATTTCGATAAATCTCTCCAAGCAAGTTTCCAGTAACCCTCGAGTTGAAAGTAGTGTTCCCATAACCAGCAGTGATCTGACACCTCTGGCTTCATTCTCTTCCCATCCCATCCCAGTGGGATGCTCCTTTCCTCAGAGCAGGCTCCAGAAAACAGAAGCAGAGTTATGTTCAGGATCCCAACTTCCCTGCTTCACCATGGTGGGCACAACTGTGATCTGCCAGGAAACATTTAGTATATTTTGAAAAGTAACAATTGAGAAAATCCAGGCCATACACAACACAGAACATTTGTATCAAGTTTTACTGCCGAAAGTTTTATTTTACACTCGAGTTGCAAATGAATATTGTGTACAGGCCATACAGGATGCAGAAGTAATACATGAACACATTTGTTAGCAATAACAAATTTTCAGAAAATAAAACATCCTCTCTGTTCCAATACTCGACTTACCTTTTTGCAATATAAAGGACACTTGAGGAGTGGCAGAAGAACAAAGAATGGCCATAACCTGTAACTGAGGAGTTTGTGGGTGCACACAAAGCAAACAAGATTTACAGTGAGGCACTGGAGCAAGCTACCCACAGAAGTGGCACCATCACCTTCCCTTGAGGCTTTTCAGATCTTGCTGAAGCCTCAAGCCCTGCTCAGAATTCAGCACTGACTCAGCTCTCAGCAGGAAGCTGGACTAGAGACTTCTCTCAAGGTCCATTCCAATCTAATTATGAAATTTGATTATAGCACAATCAGCAGCCAAATTCAAACAAACCAGTGAATGCCTCCCGTTTTCCCCACTCCCAACAAAAAAACACTCATCTTTAATGAACCATCTTTACAACAGTCCAGCATGACTGAAATCAAAGAAACAAGCAGCAAATTAAATGTACTGAAGAAGACCAACACCACATTAAAAGGCCTTTGCTTAATTTAAAAATTTTTGTAACAGTAAACACAGATTTTTTCAATTACTCTTCACACATCTGCAATTACCAGCTGTATAACAATACCAAACATATTCCTAGTAATTTTAAACTGGAAGATCTCCTGTCCACACTGAGAAAGTTTCTACTGGCTCTTGATACACTAGCAGTGCCATATTGCCTGCAGTCCCAGGGAAGCCAGAGAAACAGGGCCTGGGAGGTGGAAAAGAAGTAAGGAATCCCAGAACATCTGTTTTATCCTGGGGATCATTTCTCTTCCTGTTTGAGACCTCTTACTATTGCTAGGGCTTAAATAAAAAGCAGGTGAACTTATCAGGAAGGACACAACAATTTCCTATTTTTAATTCCATGTGACAGAAATGGCAATTACACAAAAGCTGTAAGGCTGACACCCATCATTAAGGCAGCTGTAAAAGAACTAACTGCATACTGTGATATAAGCAAGGCAACAAGGAATAAATATAGAACCTGAAAAGTACTAGGAATTTTTTTTTGTGCCAGCAAACAACTGATTCTCTAAAACAACATAATTACTCTAGTGCAAATAAAAAGTCAATAAATGTGTGTATACCCACACCAAATGTGAAATTCAACTCTATAACGCCCAATTCCAAAACACCAAACTTCTCAGTTTTACAGAGATCTTTGTTTCTCAACCTCAACACATCATCTCAGGGTAATGATGAGCAGTCAAAGGCCAGACAATTTGACCAACAGTGAATCTCGGCCAACACACAACCTTCCACCTCTGAAAGCCTGCTAAAAGTGTGAAGTCAGACCATGCACCCACCACAGAGGCAGGTTTGGTTTTTTGTTAGGGTAGTGTGGGTAGAGAAGCAGTAGAGTACTGAGCTCAGTCCTGCACCTGGAGGGTCTGGGTGGCAGAGGAACAGAGAGAAGCATTGTGCCCAACTCTTGCATCAAGCCAGGAAAGCTCTTAGGCACATTCTTATTTCAGCAACACTTAAAAGCACTGAAATCAAGTTGCTATAGCAAGAAAACAACTGTTAGCTGTATGTGCAAGAAAAAGACAAGACACAGTTACACACAGTTAATACAAAGCAATTATGGGGAAAAAAAAATCTTTTCTGAAATGACAAAACTAAAGGCCCAAATTCAAGGACTTTCACTGTACTTGCAGAAACAATCTATTCCAACTCTACAGTACTGAAGTAAGATCAGATTTTGGGATTCAGGTCCCTTTAAAACACAAAACAAGTACTAATCTGGTGGAGTTCCTTCTTCAGCACACAGAACAGTGAAAGTCCAATGACCGTTTAGTCCTGTCAATTTTGATACTTTGAAGGGAGAAAAGAAGCCAAAATGACACAGAGGTTAAATCAGTGAAGATAAAAGATAAGAAAGAACAGATAGTGAAGAGGGCTGGACTCTGATACATCTAACTCTGAGATATTTGATACGCAGACATGGGAAAAGTGTCAGAGATAGAAAGGTTGTGGCCTTGGAAAACAGGCAAGTAAAATTGTCAGGATGTTAGAAAATAGTCCAGAGGGAGTCAGAAATAAAAATTAGATCTTTGAATCTGAACAGGTCCGAGGCTGGCTGGATACTAAATGAATAATCTGAAGATATAACCATGGGAGAACCAGACTAGGGGGGAAAAGCACTGGATTTTGGGGGCATCCAAGTAGAGTGTAACATAAAATAAATCCAAGAACAAACTAGAAAGAGGGTTTTTAGATACATGAACTTAGATGACAGGGAGAAAAAAGGAAAAAGTATTAAAAACCAGCAACAGTGATGATGATGATGATGATGGGTGCCATCATCTTAAAGACAGAGGAAAGAGAAACTTGGTTGCTACTTAAGGAAGAAGTAATTCAGTGAAAGGAGTAAGAAGCACAGAAGATACAGAAATAAAAGGGACAAACTTGCACAGATAAGAGGCAGAGAAGCTCAATTCAGAAGTAGATTCTGAGAATAAAAACAACTTTGAAAAAGATCTTGTCATGCAACAAAATCAGGACTGAAGATCTACCAAGAATGAATGGAGAATGAAAATGAACAACATATCTGCAAGGAAGCTCAACCAAAAAAAAACCAAAAAAAACCCCAAACAAAAACAACAAAAAAAAAAAAAAAACCAAAAAAAAAAAAAAAAAGGTGAGATAACAGTGGTTAAAAAGTCCATTTGGGAAGAGCATTGAAGCAGATAAGGCAAAGCTGAGTCCAACGCTGTATTGTGCTGACACACTCTTCAGATATTCAGAAAGGCTGGAATGGAAATTAAGAAATTACATGAGAATATGTCTGGAGGGAGGAATGGAGACAGGGTAGTGCAAGAAGCAGCCAAAGAAACCATGTACAGAGAAGCAGATGAGATAAAAATAAAGACCAGTGAGTCAAAAGAAGTGAGGCCAATGAAGGAAGGAGGCAGCAGTGAAGACAAAGGAGTCAAAAAGGTTAATAGACTGGAGATCCCAAAAGGAGTGAGTGACAGGGTAGAGGAGAGAGAAAGACAGATGAGCTGAAAGAGAAGCAGGTAGTGATCAGAGAAAAAGAATTTAGAAATTAGAGATAATAAAGTGAACAGCATTTAGTAAAGATAAGGTCATGGGAATGACTGAGGCAGTGAGAAAATCTATCCAAAACTAGAAATCACAGGCATAGGGCTGGAAAAACAGAACGAAGAGCAAAGGATTAAAGTACTGAAGAGGAGAAAGGAACTGGGTTTGCGCCCATGGGGAGGGATGGAATTTGGAAAGACAGAAACAGGTTGAGTTTTGCAAAATCACAAAGAAAGACGCAAACTAATG
The DNA here is from genome assembly GCF_009819885.2 of Catharus ustulatus. NCBI lineage: Eukaryota > Metazoa > Chordata > Aves > Passeriformes > Turdidae > Catharus > Catharus ustulatus. The sequence continues at coordinate 23,808,744 of NC_046229.1, forward strand.
ACCACTAGGAAAACTAGACACAGAGGACTTCAAACCAGGAAGAGAGCAGAGCTGACAACAGGATTGATGAAGCAGAAGCCAGGAGTCATAGAACTTTAGTGGTGAATGAAAATGGAAAATACTTTTTAAAAAGCATCACAGAAGGGAATAAAGTTTAAAAAACAACTCTAAACATCTGTATTTGAGTCATGTTCAGAAACATTCAGAAATAAGCAGCACCCCAGCAGGCAGGGTCAGTACCTCTATTTCTCTCCTCACCAGAAAGATTTCCTCACCCAGATCAACCCAGAGACCAGAAATTCAAAAGACCAACACTCCCACTGGCTAGACAATGTGGGGATATGGCAGGGCTCGGAAAGTTTTCACTGCTGAAGCACATAAAGACTATTAAAAATTATGGAAAAACAGTGATTTGACCTCTGTCATCCAGCACCTTTATGTCTTCAGAGAGCAAGACCTGAAGACTTTCCCTCACATCCTCCTGTTCCTACCAGCTCATACAGTCAATGCAGCATTCATCAGCACTCCAACTCAGCTGTTAAGATTCTCACCACACTGTATAACAGCAAAGACAAGAGATAAAGCGGACGGATTGCTGCAAACAAACATCACTGAGATTTTGGGTCCCATTCAGAGGTATCTGAGAACCACTGGCATGAAAGTTCTTCTCCATTTCCAAGCCTCTGTCAAAAATTCCACTCTACAGCTTTCCTCATCACGAGCAAGAATAAAACACCAGCCTTCCCAGACACTTTTAATACTGCATTTCATCTTCTGCTATACTGGCATGTTTTTAAAGTTTCTGCTCCTTACAAAAAAACAACACACTTCTATTGCCTGCTCATACAATTGGAAGCTGGATCATTAGGAGTGCAACAGAAGAGGGGAAAAACCCCAAATTATTCCGTGCTACCAAACCAGTGACACACAGATATAAAAAGTCAGCTGAGCACATCATTCCTATCTACCCCACTGATTACTGTTTATTCATGTGCGTGGATGTGGTTCACTCAAAATTACTGAAATTACATAAAAATAGTTGAAATATGAACAAGAGCTCACAGGACTGGGGCCATAATGGGAGCTCTTTGTTATTTTTATGCTTTATCACATTTTAATATGGCTTGAAAATAATTTTAAATTTAGTTTAAAATTTTAGTTGAAAATATACAATATATTGGATGAAATATTTTTAGATAATTTTTTAACAAATACAAAAATTATTTTTGTTTAGTGTACTGTCTTTTGTTACAGTCGAGAAATCTCACCTAGAATCAACTACAGGAAGCAATAAGTTGTCCATAAGATAGGCAGCATCTCGTGTAACATATATATATACATATCTAAAAAAAGAAGCTTGAAAAATTATCATAGAAACACTATAATTTTTACATGACATTGAATATCTGTATGTTTTATTTCTATCTGACTACTGCACAAGCAGGGGAGCTTTTGAGACAAAGGGATTTTATGCAATGTCATTCAAAGCACAAAGTTCACTCTTGACACAAGTTAATACTGAAGCACTACTGAAATAAAAGGAGGAGCTAGTCAGACATTTTGGGTAGAAATGTTACATGTTTTCTTTAAAGAAAATAAACACATAATGCCATAGCTCAAAATAAATAGTGCCAAATGTTATCAACATATGAAAAATAGGATGGTGGTTTACAAAAGAAAATAGTTTATAAGCACAGAGCATACACTGGAGTGTTATAACAAGACTTACCATTTTCATATATTACTTTACTTTAGGGAGAGATTCTACAATATCCACTTATGTGAGCAGTTCTATTAACCCACATTGGCTTTTTAATTACAGTCAACTGCATCATTCATTTCACAGATTTTAAGTCAGGAACAACTATTTCTTTTCCTCAGCACAGTATTTTATCATAAATACTAAAACCCCCACATTGCTAAAAAATTCAAATGCTCAAGTACGCACATTTGCTAACTCTTAGTTCATGATTCTTTTACTCAACACACCCTTCCAGGGGAGGGACATCTATCAGCAGTTTCTGGCAGAAAAAGTTCAATACTTTAGGCATAATATTAGATGCAAACAGCCTGTATTGTATTTGGGTTTTTTTGGTGATTTTTAAATGTTCTAGTACGTTTCAGAAAAAAAAATTTGAGTACTTGTGCATATTAAGAACTAATTCTGGCAGTCAAGCAAATATTGTGCTGCCTTTTCAATATAAAGCATTTCATTCTATGACATGTGAAATACTGTTACAGAATATAACAATTGTGTTTTAAATTATATAACCATTTAATAAGTGAAAACAAATCTAGAGGCTGCTGAACACAAACGAAAAATTTCTCAAATGCTTCTTTCCAACAAACTGTTCCACTGAAGTTCTATAAGGTTGAGTGCACACAGAAGTGAGAAATAAAACTAGAGATAAAATAAAACAATAGATTTGTCCTACAAAACCTGGAAGCAAAAATATAAATAAAGTCTGTATTAAGATAAGCTGATGATCTGGCACATACCATCCAAAAACTCCTTTTTTTCAAACACAATTTTCATAGTATTTGTAATTTTAAAAAATACAAAACTAAAAACAACCCTGACCCTCCCGTGAACACAAACTCCACAAACAGTTTTTTATTCTTTGAACATTATATCAAATAAAAATTACAGCTGCACAGAGAAACAAACAAGCAAAAAAGAATCTGAGCATACAGGGATGTGACTGCATCTAGAACCTATATGTGTATGTACATGCTGCTGCTTTTATTTGAACTAACTTTTTATCCACATAAAGAAAAAGACTTAACTGACAGTAACAGCTCCTTAGCTGCTATCACTGATACTAATTATCTTTTGACAGTTCTGTAAAAAAAGTTCAGTCTTGAAACTCTCCATTTTTACCACATTTAAAAACAAGACACATCACTTCCTTAACAACAAAAATATTATATAAGCACACCACAAAAGGCACTAATGTCTAACAAAAGTATTGAGCATTTCCTTTTAAACTAATAAAGTATCTGTAAGAGAGTTTGCATATATAATTATTTCCCAAATTAAGGCGTGGCAACTTTCTTTTAAATATAAAAGCTGTAATTTACTTCTGCTAAATATAAAACTAAGTCTCAGGATACAGTATATAAAGATCATATATTTAAGCAGAATACATTTTGTGTTATCCTAGACTATTATATCTTTGCTAAAATATTTCAGTATTTAGAAAAAAAATTAAAATTTAAATATACTGTAAGGTCATTCAAATTATTTTAAACACAAAAATCTACAGTGACATATACACAAACAGTTGGGAAGTTGTAACTTAAAGATCACATCTTTTAATCAGACCTGCTCAAAGGACAGCCACAAAAGAACCCTATTGGCTACAAGAAGCATCTGCATGTTTTTAAGAGTGAACTATGCAGAGTCCCATTGCCCCAGGGCAGTGCTGCACAAGTCTATTGAGAAGGACCCGACTGCTGAATCAACACCTTAAATTTTCCCAGAAAACCTCCGACAAATGTTTTGTGTATTATGAGAGACTAACAAAACCAAAGGGGACGTTACAAAATTTTACCATGACAATTTTTCCTGAAATTATTTTTCCGTTGCATTTGGCAAGCAGAGAACTAATTCTATTCCTTGTCTACTCTTAGAGTAAGAACTGCAAACTACAACTCAATATAAAATACAATAAACTCCTGTAATAATTATATTCCTCTCAGAACAAAAAGATTAAAATAAAGTTAACTGTGCTGATTCATACTTTCCATAAATTATTAAAAAGATGAAAGATTCAGACATTTTGCTTCTTGATAATAAGCCTAATATCTGTATCATGTGCAAAAGTGCAACTGTGTTTTAGAACTGAGGCCCAACCGAATACAATTTTGTTATTACAGAAAGTATACTTGAACCCACTAACATGGAAACAGTGGTTTCACGGCATCTTAAAATCACGCTTTACATATTTAAACCTGTTGTACAGCTGCGAGTTAGTAAAAAATACAAAATCCAGAGAAACAGAAAACAACAAAGCTTGTATATAAATTGGTTTACAATTCAAAGCACAACAGTAAGCTTCAAATAATTACACGAGTGTAACACACGGAGGGGTGGATGATTTCTGCAGACCCCTGGCTGCTGGTGCTCCGTGCTGGGGCTCTCTGTGCTCAGCTGCTGGCGGTGTGCGCGTGCATGCGTTTCGCTACATCGTACACGTAGGTGATGTCGGGGCGCTTCTCCGGATCCGGGTTGATGCACATATTAACTAATTGTCGCAGCTACCAGGGGAGAGAACATGACAGCAGAGTTGGCCTTCTTACAAGCAGGATTTGTGCATTATCAAATTCAAATTAATACGACTGGTAAAAATGAGGCAAACAGCGATTCTGCACAAGCACACAGCAGCGCTCCCTCTCTGCTAACACACCGCACGCAGCCCTTGCAAACACGTACGCAACACACTCCCCGCTTTCTACATTTTGCACGGTTGTCCAGAGAAACTGATGAGCAAGTTTAAGTTCTAATCCTTTCCACATACAACTTCAGAGAGGCATGAGTCCAATTCCATGTAATTTATGGAAAACTTGCCGTGTTTCTGGAGGGCTGTGCCTGCACAGCCCAGAAGACTGAAAGGAGCACAGAGCAAAGGCGAACAAGGGCTGCTCTGCTCATTCAGTCCCGATACAGGAGTTAGCCAGCAATAAATGGCATTTCTGCCTGACAGGGCCCAACAAACAAAAGGCAGTGGTGCTCCATCTAACACACAGTTCACACCCAGAACCTCTTGCTGCCACAAGTTACCAATATACACACATTCATTCAGCCACTGAACAAATTAAATCCACTGAGGGCTACCTGCTATTCCACCCTTGAGGAAATATCTGAACTTAAAACTGGAAGCTGGGAAAGTATTTTGGGCAAGTACCACATTATGCTGGCCCTGTTACTGCACTTGTCCACTGCTGAAGACATGATACTGGAATAAATAACCTTTGGCCTACATCATCCCAATATGTATTCCTCAGGATTAGATTGTTAATAGTTTCTTTATGTAAAGAAGCACATAATTAAGAAATATTCACAAAAGCCTCTATTTGGGAATAAACAAATGACTATGACCAGAAATGCCCATGTTTCCAGAAACGCCATAACCTATTGGGTGTTTTTAATGGGTACATTCAGTATAAGCAAACCAAAAGAGCTTCTACACCACCTGCATACTTTTCATTGCCTTCACAAAGTGTGCCTAAGAATTTAAGTCATTAGAATTGAATATATTGTATGGATACCCTTCCGATAGGACATCTGTTTTAAATTATGTGCATTTCCTAAGCAATTTTCAATGTGGAAAATACATCTTTCATACTGACTTACCGAAACATTCACAATGTTTTGCAAAAACAAATTAACCAACTCTAAAGATTTTCCTTTATACTTTTAAATAGCTTTGCCAAATCCTCCTAGACCTCCTTATAGAACTGGGAACAGGTGGTGAGGGAGGGGGATGACAAACACATTGTGATCCAGTCTTCTACAACAATATATGAAATTTGGTTTGGTCTCCCAGCCAGTACAACTAGGCAGGATTATTGAAAAAAATCTGTAATTATTGCAACTAACACAGAGAGACCTCATCACCCTCATTATTCAAAAGTAACATAGGCTGCCTCTTTAAACATGCCATCAGAGAGTTTCCTTCCTGCTTTTTATAAAAAGAACAAGAAGGATTTTAAATTATAATTATACTTCGTTCACTTTTCTGAAAATTAATTTAAATGCATGGGAATAGGAATTCCTGAAGTTAAGGAAGAAGCACTGCATACCACTATATAAAGCTTTGTCCATTAGCCCTTGCAGATAAACTGTACATAACGTATAGATTTTTCTGTATTCAACAGCATAAAAGTGACACCATTAGACATTCCTATTCTTCAGCAAGAAGAGCTCAATATTTAAAAGTGAGATAGTGGTCAGATTACTGGACTGAAAAGAAATATATTAAAATAATTTGCAATAGACTTGCTATTGGAATTTTAAATACATTAAGTATATTCTGACTAATGGAGTTTTAAAAGCCATCATATTGTTTCTGGCAGTCAATAAATAAAACGCAATGCCAGTGGAAACAAAAACTATTAGCCTGCAATAACTCCCAAACATTTGAAGAACAGAATGCTGGAAATCATTAGCTACTGTAAGAAATAATATTTGCCAGCATGTAATACAAACACGCAAGCTAAACAATCTCCTGCAGAAGTAGCAGGTGGGACACAGGATAAGCAGGAGGCACAGTATAAGCAGAGATGAGCAGTCTGCCGTGCAACACCTCAGACAGTCTGTAGAGAAAACAGGAAAGACTGAAGAACACCCAACACCAAACCTGAAATTAGAGTCAACTAAGTGAACATTTTGTGAAGGAAATACATGTGTAATTTATCTTCAAAATACATCTAATCCTGAATATATACATTTCTCTTTCTGTGTGAAGACTTTCATCTGTTCAACAGAACTGCATACAGTAAATAGTCTTCATAAAGGACCTTGAAGGGTTGAAACCCACAAAGTCAGCATCAGAGAGGAAGCAGTGTTCTTTCTCCTGCTTTTACTAGTTGTTTATTAATACTTCATTATTTGTAGAACAGCAGAAATAGATCTTCAAGAAATTCACCTGTCAAGGTCTTGAGAAGTCTTGCCACAGACCTCTTTAAATGGCAGTCACTGCAATTACTGCAGTGATCTCTTCCCTTGGCAGGTCCAGAGTCTCACTGGTAAGGCACGAGTTGACCATGCCTGGGACACCACACAACAACAGTGCAGATTCCTGAGAAACTTAAAAATCCTTCAGCTCTTTTGGGGTGTGTAACTGAACAGCAAACCCTTGGAAGAAGGTGAATTAATTCTGCTATACAGGATGAAAAGTTACATGGGAACAGAGTCTTTCAGGACTGGAACTGGGACCACACTAGATGCTAATACTTGGTTACAGCACTGATCTTTTACTCCTACAGGAATATCCATTTCAATAAACCTGAAATCCATCTGTCAGCCCCTCTAGTACTAATAAAGTTTCCAGTGTATCAGAAAAGCTCACCAGTGTCAGGGGAAGAGGCACTGGGAGTCTAAAATCAGACTATCATTAGAGATGGAAGCAATTTTTTACTACCTGGCACAGACTGGCCAAGAGGCAGAGCAGACTGAGCCAGAGGGACCTCCTGTTGCATACCCAAGCTGCAAACTTCTTTGTCTGCTTATTGTTCTTAACCTCCTCTGTGCACTTAGCACAGTGACTGTCTTTAGCCTGGAGCTTAGCCTGACACTGGAGCAGTGGGACATACTTTCTTTAACTTTAGCAGGTTTTTCAGCTATGAAATAAATAATTGTCACTCAAGTCAGGAGGAGGGGGAAAGACAGAAATATGACAGGCAAGTCCTTTGCATTGTTAGCCAGCTGAAACAGGAATTTTCATATAGGGAAGTTTGGATAAAAAACTGCACATACCACTGTTCTTACTCTGAATAAAACCTTCTTGAAGCCTTTTCTGAGTGCCTCTCTCAAGACCTGCTGGCAGCTAACACTACCATTGTGGACCTGCTGGCTCCTTCTGCTTTCACATCTGGGTAGGAGGTTGACAATGGACTTTAGAAGAAATGCACCTCAATCAAAGGGAAAATTTTAAAACTTCATCATGAAAGCAATGTGATACTAATATTAGCTGACAAGATTTTAAGAGTATTGATTGGAGGTGGCAAGGGAGCCCCAGCTTTGAATTCCCTAAAGCAGAACAGCTTTCAGTAAATGCTGAGTACTGACTCTGAATACCAGATGTTTTTAAGGGATACTAAAAAATTGAGATATCCAAAGTTACCAAGCATTTGAAAACCTTGGCTTGTGTCTACCACTGAAGCAATAGTTTGTGAAAATGCATCTCAGACTATTAGGATGTCTAATGAAAGGTTTTTTAAAACATTACCAATCTGTCCATCTAAAAGTGCATCTTTCTGTCACACTGTTCTCTGATGACACAGATGTGACAATTACTAACATGTTACTTTTACAGAGGTTTCAAAACTTAGCAAAAACATCACACCTTAAAACTCACTCAGATTTTCTTACAAATAGTTTCTTGGAAAAGCACTAGTCTTTTATTTCACAATGAAGTTATTTACACACTCCTATATAAGAGGATGCAGAGATCAACATTCAGAGAGATTTTTATTCCAGAAAATTCTTTTTCATAGAAAATGAAGGGGTTTTTCTATTCAGTAAATTCAGATCTTTACTGCTCACCGAGTATCCTTCTGACCCAGCTAAAGGTTTGACACCTGTATTTCCAGTAGAGGTGAAAAATTTAGGATAGAATTCTAATATGACAAATGCCACTTGTTTGCTTCTCTTTTTTAAAGTTCATGCCAGTACAATATTTTTTGCACAAGCTAAAAATGATTTATTTTGGTGCAAGAGATAAATTTATGTTTTCCACATACCTTAGTGAAGACACATAGCAGAACATAAAAAGTATTCCCATTACAGTTTCCATAACTGATGGCTTCTTTCAAGAAACTGTTTTCTTACCTATCTTAATACCTATAATAGCTCTGATTCTCTCATTATCTTTAATAGTAACTTACATGTATTTTGCAGATAACTGGCTTATCCAAGGTGCAGAAGTACACGTCTGCTTTGAAATGAATAGAAAGCAACACACTGTGCTTTGCATGTGTTTGCAAAACAAAAAACCTATACAGATGTAAGGAAAAGCTGGAATCTCTCTCCCCACCCAAACCCTAAGACCTATCTGGGCCAGACTTTGATATTTGCCCCTTGGCTGGGAATCCACATCTCCAACTTCACACTTAGCTGCAGCGAAGTAGCCTTGCAGGCAGGCCAACTTCAACGAACCACTAGTGGTATCATCATTAAAATCCTGCTGAAGGTCACCATGGAAACCGCCTGCTGAGGTTTCGCTGCTGCATTCGGCATCTCCTAATCAGCTACCATGTGAAATGCAAATTCAGACAGTCTGAAAATTAGTCAAGAAGAATAGAGGATGAGGATGCAGATATGTGAAATATTCATGTGCTTCATGGAAAAAGGAAGACAGCATGAATGACACAACAAAGAACGGCCCCTGACATTCTCGCTATCATTTTGCATTATTGTTCACACCCTACTGTATTCCTAGGCCTCCAGTTCTGAAGTTGGTTATATGAACTGCCATATTTAGAGTCTATAATAAATAATAATTAAAAATGGCCAAGGTAAAATGACTAATCAGAAAACCCACAAAGCGCTAGAGTGTATAAATTACACAATAGATCATTATTTCATCCTTTGTAACATCACCAAATTATCTTTTTTTAAGTCCAGTTTGTTTCATAAAAGGGGAAAAATTGTCACTATAAATAAAAAACAAAACACTGAGTAGTAATCTTTTATTAATAGTCCAATCACTGTCTGTGAATGCAAGAAAATTTAAGGTTCAGAATTACAACCACTACTCGATAAATGAAATTGTATAATGCTTTATGTTTATTAAAATTATTTCAGTGCTTGTGTTTATTTGTGTTTTCAAAGTAATCTTTAATTCATGAATTCAATTAGAATTGGTTACTAATACCTGTTCTTTGGTTTACAGCTTCTATCAGTTTGCCCCATTCTTTTCAAAGTGAGAAAATATTTCAAAACTGGCATCTCAGAACACTAACAAGCATTTATATTTTTTCATTCTGTTACACTAAAGAAAATATTTATTTTGTTTCATTTCTCTTCGTTTTAGAGCTCATAAAAGCAAGTACTCCCCCTTAAATGCACTAATGACAGAATTGTTAGCTCTCAGCTTAAAACAAACATAGCTGAGATTTGCAGGAGTATATTGTTCAAATTCAATTATATTATGTCTGCCTGTATTTCTCTGAAATTTATTGTTAGTCTTGTCAAGAACCACTCCTTGCAAAATAACTGCTGTTCAACTGCACTGAACGGCACATCCCAGTTTTATAATGCAGACAAATGGGACTAGAACAATTGGTTTTTACTACTGAGTTACATTATATCTGTTTTAATGCAGGCCCCCAGAGGAACAGGGCCAGTGCACTAATTTACTGTGCAACATAAACATGTATGGTTGTGCTTTTAGAAAAACACCCCATAGATGTAAGACTCTATCCCATCCTGGCATGTGGAACATATCACTGTGCATTCTGGGAAAGCATTTTGTCATACTTGCAAGGAAGCCCAATGAAATTCAGAATCTAACAGTGTGACGTTTCCATCATTAATACCCTCAAATATAAATCATGAGAGACTTGTTTTGACAGAAACATTTGAGTGAGTTCAACAAGCAAACACTTATAGGCATAATCTGCAAATAACATAAAATCACACAAGTTCATTTACTTCCCTGGAAGCGTGCCAGCTTACATAAACTGGGGATCCAGCCCATGAAAAGGAAAATTACTTACTTCCTCTGAATAGTGATCTGAAGGGAGAGGTGGGTAGTCACACTGTTCTATCTTCTTGCATAGAGAGTACAAGTTCATTTTATCACCATAAAAGGGACTCTGCAGTGCAGCCATCTGTTTAAAGAAAATGCACAGTTTTCTTTTGCGTTTTAAGTAAAGCTATTTTGTCATAAAATCTGTTAATAGTAACAAATCAAAAGTGATTCTTAATGACTCTCGATGCTCTGCTTAGAAGGAGCCTTGCAGTGATAATAACAGAAGTTCCAAAACTATTCCTGTAACCACTGTATGTACTATTCTGTCATACAGCCACAGTTGGCACAATCCTTACAGTGCAATATCTGAATTGCACACTGTTAGGGTTTTATTAATAGCCTATGAGGGGAAAATCAGTAGTTTATGATATTGCTGAGAGTGGAGGGTCCCTGAACCCTAAGGAGCACTGAAAAATCCAAGCCTGTACTTTTCCTTGGAAGACCTTTTGTAAGAAAACACATAACTTACAGGAAAACATTATCTAGCCCAAAGCAATGCATTGTGTAAATAACACTAAATAATGGTAGCAGATTTTGCAACTTTCCACAGCCATGACATTAGACTTCAATGTAACTGGGGGTTTTGAAAGCAAGAAAAAACTATCATCTATACTTCCAAAGTCTCAGACCCAAAAACTTCACAATTCCGGATGTTATTCAAAAATACTTTAAAAAAAATTCCCCAAACTTCTATCAGAAGCAAAGAACTAGCACCTAAGGCAATAATTTACAATTACAATACAAAACCAAAAAAATCTGTTGCAGAGCACTTATATACTTGATCAGCTTAAACCCAGCAGTAATAAACCTACCCTTTATTTCCAGACAATGTTACAACTTGACATTTGAGATGGAAACAAATGCTATGGCTAGCTGGATTAGAAATTTAAAAATTCATCTAAAATCTCTCCATTCTATTCAAAGCCTAAGAAATCTTTTAACCGCAGCACGAATGCTGCTCTGAGTGCAGAGCTGCCCCAAAGTCAGTCACCCTTTTCTACATGTGCTAATAAGTTTGATTTTGGAAGGACAATGTGTACATTCCCCAGACAGGCAGAGTGTGTGTGAAACACGCTAGTCCATGCTGTGCTACTCAGTGAGCTTCAGCAGGGACAGGACAAGCTGAAAATGGCTCTCATCTGTCTTGTGGTCTTCCAGATAGCAGTTTAACTCTTTCATGTCTAAGCATTAATATCACTGGGAGAAATGTAAGAAAAGAATTACCAAAATTCCCTTCCATTTATCTCATTAATTTGCTCTCAAATAGTTCAGTACTTTCATATTACCTTCAAGAAAGAATAAAAAATTTTAAAGCCCCCCAAAACAAGTATCATGCTGCAGTTCCATCCTACACTCCTCCCAATCTGTATTACTAAAATCATGTTAATTTTTCTATTTACATGACATTGTCTCTTACCTTAAAAAGAATGTTAAAAATGCAAGCTGAAGACCAAAAAAGAAGGAAAAAAAAAAAAGAAAAATCAACTGCAGGGTCTGTACGCACGCAGAAATTCTAAATAAATGCACAGATACTCATTTTCATACTCTAGGTGTTCATTAAAAAGTACTTTTGTTTGAATGCTGCCGGGTGTTAAAAAAATTCTGAATGTCCCCTAAGGAGTTAAAACAGGAATACTATATTTTCATGCATCTCCTGCTTTGACAGATGAAAAATGTCAACTGTCCTGTTTTTATTTTCAAGCTTTTGCACTATTCATCTGGTTCATTAGTGCATCTCGCTGCTGCCCCTGACAGCTGCTCGCCCTCTCCTCCCAGCAGCTGAATTTTTCAGGCTAATTTGATCCTCCACACTGAGACGATCGCTAGAATGATTGACTTGCTCCCTGACCTCCAGGGTCTGACTTTGCTGATTAGTATTCTGGGGGTGTCTGAGGGACGAAAGCCCACTGTCTGTCTTCAGGGCTGGTGGCAGCTCTCTCTCTCTCTTTTTTTTCCCTTTCTTTTTTTTTTTTTGAACTGTAAGCCACCAACCTACAACCCTGTAAGGATGCAATTGCTACGACGAACAATAAAAGGAAATGTGTAAGACCTACTTTTCCGTGTAAAGGTCCATGTAGCAAAAGCACAGCATCTTGATTTTAATTAGTAAAGTCTACTTTGTTGCATATCAATTAAAACTCCACTGGTAGTGTTTTTGAGGTTTCAGAAATACCTGGGGCTCTAAAAAATTCAGACTTTAAAACATACTTCTGCAAAATCTTATTGGCCACGCTGTTAGCATTGAATAACAGATTGTTATACACACAAGAAATAATAATTGTTAAAAACAAATTAGTTTAAACCTAAACTAAAAAGTAACTGAAGAGTTTAGAGGCAATTAAGCAGTTCCTGAGATGTGATAAACTTGCCACAGCTTTTCTCCAATTATGCTGGAGACAATCCAGAGTACATATGAACACACATGACATGAAATCAACATAATAAAACATGCTAAAATGCAGGCAATAGACAAATCACAAAGACACCCAGCACAAAAGTACACAGACTGAAAAAAAAAAACCAAAAAAACACCATTCATTAGTCCACACGAGTCTTGAAGAATCTTAAGTAACCACTTGGCAACAATTAAGAAAAAATATGAAGTGAAAAAAATGCTGAGCATGTATTTTAAATTTCCTGTACCTGAAATTTCACAATCACAGATAAATGCTCAACAGAAACAAAATTAAACAAGAAAACCCACCACAAACATCTGGTATGTTGCAGAATCAACTAAATGCACTTCTAAAAGAAATTAAAAGCTATAATTGAAGATAATGCCCAATACTGGAGCTATATATCAACAACAAGCGTCCTCATAATTATTTTATTCTTGCATTAAGGAAAACAAACACTACCCCATATCAGCTTAAACAGCACCCTGGTAAAACCTCTAAAATAAAGAAGAATGGTATTTCAAGATGCTGAGTTAATCAATGGAACTGTTATTTAGGTATTTTAGGATTATCTACCACATCAAAGAAAAGTGTAATATTCACATAGGTGTTTAATATACTCTACCAGCATTAAGACAGCAAGCTTTAAAAAAATCTTTAGAAAAGTATTACTGATTTATATCCAGCAATTTAACTTTCATATAGCATAAAACAAAAATTAACCCTAAACTGTGGGGATTTTATATACTAGTAATTCAAAGGTTTCATTTGTTTGTTTCCAGATTTAAAAAATCCTCAAGTAAACCAACGAGGGGCAACAAAATCAAAATACTGAAAAATGCTCATCCACCTTTATGCTATTTTAGGGCTTACACAAGTGTGTAAAGCAGAGCACTGAAATTCAAGGCAGCTGCCATGGTCACTATTGAGGAATCCCACTATAGGATTAGGTTTCAGTTCAGAATTCAAACTTCTAAATGCTTGCTTTCAGCTAGACTTCCTTCCTTGAATGATCCCCAAGATTTAAAGCAACAGCTCTACACACATCTGTAAACTGCAGACTTGCAATAAAGCTATTTGTCCTTTTAATATTCAAAGCCACGTATCAGTGATAGAAAGTAAACAAATATTACTGGAGATGATTCACCTAGCAGTAACATCTAACCTCAACAGGCTGCCAATGTCTTCTACAAAATCCTAAAATAAACAAGGAGGTGCTGATACTGCTGAGTATGTGTTAAAGGAGTTCTGTTGACCCACTGAGGCAGGTGGTTTGTAGGTAAACAAAAAGTGATTGGAGTGTATTAGTTTCTACCTGGAACACGAATGGGGAGACTCCACTGCCATTGCTGATGGAACCATTTTTTTCCCCAGCATTGTTCAACACAAGTGTTTACTCTTCTAATCAAGAAATAACATGCAAAGGATTTGGAAGACCAACTTGTTTTAGAAGCCTATTTGTTCTTCACACCTTCACTTGCCTCCATTTCCATGTGCCCTGTACATTTATTTTCTCAAAATATAGTATTATTTAAAATTATGTGTCACCTACCAGTCTCAACTGTACCCACAGAGAAACAAACAATTACAGTTTAACCACCACAGGAGAAGAGCAGAAAAATTACATGTGTATGCAGCAGAAGTTATTAAACTGAGAATACATCCAAGCTAGTAACAATACGTACAATAAACTTTTTTCATCATTTTACTTAGGTTTAAAGTATTTATAAAAGTAAGAAATTTGTATTAAATAACTATATTGCAGTTTTTGAAAGCATTAGTTAGATATTCAAATCAATCCTACTACTTGTCAATGCATTTATTAACAAAATCATATAACCAGCATAGGCCATGAAAAAACCTAGAACAATTTTACATGTGCTTGCTATTATTCATTTATTAATCCTTCAGTCATGCCCCATCTTCAAGAAATTCCTGTAAAAATCTTGGAAGCAAGTCCAGTTAAAGGCAAGTTCAAGTAAAACACAAATAAAAGCATTTCACATGCTGAAGTTATGTAAGGGGAGGGGGCAGGGGAAAGTTCAAGAGTGTTATTAAGTTCACTGTATATATCACTATTACCTCATACAGCAGACAGCCTAGAGACCAGATGTCAGACTTGAAGTTGTAACCATTTTCATGTATTCTCTCTGGAGACATATAATAAGGTGTACCAACTGCAAAAAAACCACAAGTATTTCTGAATGAAAATTTCTGTTGTTACGCAGTAGTAGAATTACAGTTTTCCTGGTACAAGAATATTTTTCATCTTTCTCATTTTGCTACACTTAAAACTTCAACTCCTACTTAGGACACTTCAGTTAGACAGAACTACATTAATTAGTTACCTATTTCACCCAGTGCAGCTTTTTTTCACTGCTCATACCTTATTACAAGAGCTATGAAGTTGTAGAGTACTTCTAAATTTTGCTCTTAAAGAACCTCCTAAGTAATTTGTTTCTCCTGAACAGAACCAAGGGAAGGTACTACACACACCCATCCCTGCTTCTTTCCCAAAACGTTATCACTGTGGCTAGAAACAACAGTTAGAAATTCTCTTCCATGGGCTGAATTTAGTTTTTTGTTTCACAACTTCTGTTCTTCCTTTGAGAATATATAAATCTGAAAAAGCTGGTTTTGAGACTAAAAAACACAGCTACTATGAACAGCTGAAATTAAAACTGAGCCTGAGATTCAGGACCTTCAGAGATGAGGGCAGGAAAAGCAGCAAGTCCAGCAGAAGCTGAGGTCCCTATGGGTGACTCAGCCATCAGCTGTAGGACTCAATTCCACAAGAGAATTGAGTTGTAGGACTAAATTCCATTTTTCAGCTCCAAACCTGTGCCTGTCCCAGCTTAATCCTGCCTCAGACCTGTGGGCTCTGGAAATGTCTGCTCTTGAAAAACAGCACTTATTAGGACTATCCCAGAGTAAATTTATATTGGATACTCTGGAACATCCCTCTCCTTAATTTTACTCAAACCCCACCCAAGTGTGTTACAAGTTACTTGGAAGACAGAAATACTGAGAGAAATTTTAGCTTTATAAAAAATGTCATTACAAAGAAGTAGTTGAGTGATGGTTTCATGCATGACAAAGCAACAAAAAAAAAGTTATGGAAAACAATGGTAGTGGCAATTTTAGTGCACTGTTTCTGAACTTTCTCGTTGTGTCCCTCCAAAATGATTGCCTAACAGCAAAAAAAAAAGGGACAGATATATATAGATTTTTATTTCCATTTTGTTTGAATGTTTTCTTAAGCACTGAATCCTGATGATGAAAACCAGCTGATTCTGTCAATTAAAGTTGATTTTATTTTGAAACCAAACATCTTGCAACACCATCAGCGATTAAAATCAGCAATTTCTTATTTTTGTTTTTTGTGGTATGAACCTCACATATTACTGTAACACAAGGATCTGGTTTCACTTCTGCTCTTCTGTTATCCTTCAATGGATCTGCCCCCCTAAACATTCTGGGGGGACTTTGAGCTCTGGGGAAGCAGAGAGTGCCACAGCCCATCCCTCAGCATAGCTCTGAACTGAGGCTGTGAATGCTAACAGCTTGAAGGAGAAAGGCTGGGGAAAGGCAACTCAAGAGAATACTATGGGAGAGACACTTACTCTCATAGGATGTTTGCATTCACCCACAGAGAATAGTCTTTTCCCTGTGAAACAACAGGCAAGCAGATGGGTAGACCACAATGCCAAAATAACTACCAAAATATCCAGGAGCAACTCTGTTTTCTAATCAACATCAGTATTTTAATGTGCACTTAATGACAGATACTTTAAGATCAGAACTGCAACTAAACATTTGGAATGACATGGGTTTCATATTTTTGTTATCTTGCTGTTTTATTTCCCTCTTGGATTTATTTTAACACCCCAAGGATTTGAGAGCTTGGACTCCTCCTCCAAAAAATTTCAGCTGGATTTGGTACTGATTAATTAAAGCACTGATTTAGTATATCCTGATACTTTGTTGGCAGAATTCATCTAACAACAGAAATAAGTTTAACAGTAATGTGGTTGTTCACTGGTTACAGCAGCAGTGCCTCTGCTGCTCTGAGGTATCACACAAGTGGCTGGCAGTGAGTAATGTGCCAGAAAGAGGCTTCACAGAATCCACAGGGGGCAGCTGAAAACACGGAGGTTTGAAGGTTCATAGTCTACCAAAAGCAAAGGTAATTTTAACCAGTAGCTCTGGGAAGCCTGCTGATACATTAGGGGTCTGATATGACCGTGAAAGATTGATGATAGTGAAAAGCAAGAACAAATGTTACTATTTTACAGCGTTTAGCCTAGTGTAACACCTTCACCGCAATACAAGCTGAAGCCCCCAATGACCAGCTAGTGAAAGGAATTGAAATTAGTTACCTTACGCATGGAATCACAAACAACCTGAAGATTCAGACATCATTACTACCTGTAAACTGTTTTTAACAGAACATGACACTAAAGATTCATTATTCTGACATTCAGGAACTACAGCAAGCATTGCAATAATCCTTTTAATACAGTTAGCACTCTCAGGACATAGCTGTGATGCTGGTAAGCAACTACCAGTGTGATTATATGTTATAGTTCCTTCCTGGATCTTTTTTTTTTTGCTAAGTGAAATACAGCATCCCAGTAGTAGGGATATGCAACTTTCTGAATTCCTTTACTTATCTGAAGACACAGAAGTGGGATAATACAAGAAAATGAGTTAAATCATTGAGGTGCCTACATTTTAAGAACAAAATCAGTAACTTCAGCATTCTGCTCAATGCATTTGCAGACTTGTGATAACCTGCAAGTCTGAACAGTAAACTTGAAAATGGTCTGGGTCAAATACAGTGTCTCCTCAGAATATGCTGCTGCTCTGCAGCTCCCTCCTTTTGAAGATGCTGTAGATCCAGAAAGTGTTGATTATGGAAGATTCTGTTACCGGTAGAGGGAATGGACATAATGAAAATGGTGGTTAACACAGAACAGGGAGCTGATTTGAAGGATCAGAGGCAAAGAACTTATTACAAAAAAGGGAGTTATGATATCAACAGTCCATCTTACTACCTGGATAAACATACAACTCACAATGCATCCAAGTCAAGTTAAACAAGTGCATCAAGGAGCGGAACAAAATGTATGAAGTTGCTCTAATATAGTTAGTGGTTCTAAAATAGTTACTAGCTCTAAAAGCTATCAAGCATTTTTAGGCTGGGAGAAAACTGCCTGGTAAATAAATGTTAAATCTACTTATACAAAATAATGCAGTGGTTCATTCAGGACAGGTTTAACAGACCAGTTTGAAAAACAGCCACATAATCATTACTGGTATTTCCTGCATTGGCATACATAAGCATCAGAATTCAGGAAGGGGGCTAAAGAGGTCAAATTTCAGTAACCAAAAGACATGGTTTATGTGACTCAGTGTTCATAAGATGATAGCAACTCTGGAATATAGAGATCAATACAACATGCTTAACAAGAGGAACGTGTATGCTGAGGACAGACAAACCACATGAAACAAGCATCTTGGAGGTCCTTTCCAACCCTACTGATTCTGTAATGCTCAGGGTTTTGTACTTGTTTAATATAGCTATAGGAGATGTCTAACTCAAGGGCTCATCTTCAAGGACAGGACTCAAAATACTGCACTTATCCAAAGCAACTCCGCAACCCAGCCCACAATGTGCAAACAGTCCTTCTACAGAAGTCTATCTACAAAGATCTTGAGTTATTTTATAACACAATTTCTTTTCAGCTTTCAAACTGCTGCAAGAGTTCTCATGTTCCTGTACATAAAACTCAAGAGCTATGTTAACACAGCTTCATTGACTGCAATGACTCAGCTGCAGATTTCCCAGCCAGCATTACTACACACTGAGTGTGAAGGTTCTGAGTGTGGTTGGGTATCTAAGTGGAGATTATTCTACTCACAAAACAGTGAACCACTACAATCACCACCTCAGCACACCCTCTACTGCACTAGAGACCCATATGTGAGAAGAGAGTATTAGCACACATTTTCACAAAGTATTTTATTCTCCACAACCTGTGTGAGTTTATAGTTAAGCCCCTCACATAATAGTCTGTGTTGGGGACAGCAGTATCACAGAAATGACAGAAGTTGTCAAAACGCAGAAGACCAGAATTCCATGCAGATGATTCTCTGCATTCGAGCACTTTAAGAAGATTGCAGATCTACTCCTTTGCCCTGCAAGAAGGGATCCCCATGCTGGTGGCAGCTCCTGCCTGGACAGCACAGTGTGCAGCCTTGCAGTACGGCCACGGCAGAAAAATCAAGTGATTCTTGTCGTAACTGAAATCTGTAACTGACTTATCTTTACATCCACTGAATGGCTAACAAAGAAAAAAATGCACATAGCCATGAGCTGGCCTAAGAACTGCCATTTCACCAATAAGGCCTGGCATTCAGCCATTAAAACAACAGCAGCAAGAAAACCCTAACAGTTCTAGGGAAGGGAGTAAGAACTCTTTGTTGAATCGTATTCTTTCTAACATAAGGTCTTCTGGAAACAAAAAATTTTGTCAACTTTGTATCAAATCAATACAAAATGCCTCCATTTCCTCTGCCCTTTTGTAAGAAAGGTTTTCCATTTCCAAAAAAATACAGGCATGACAATAGAAAATTCTTGAAAAAGCTGTATAGAAAGAGTTAAGAACATGAAAAAAACCTGTCCAGTGTAGTTTTTTTCATTTGTTTCAAATGACCATCAGTAAAAATTCTAATTAAATCAGTATTACTCATAATTAGCAGTTAGAAGCTGTAGCTAATTAAAATTTTAGTACATTTCTTTATCTCTGAAAGCCTGAATCTAGTTTGCTACTGAAATTTTTATAAAGCCTGTAAACAAGTATAAATTGCCACACACATGTTTGTAATTTACTAGGTTACATGCAACAAAGGTTTATGGAATCATAAAAAGATACAACTTGGAAAAAAATTCAAGAAAACCAGCATCAGAAACTGCAGAAGATATCAATTTAAGAAGTGGTCTCTGCTAGTGACATGACAAACCAGAAAGTCACTGTCTCCTCTGTAGCCCGAGTTAACAACTGACACAAACCTTTTTTCTAGGCTGAATTCTGACATTAGGTCATAATTAAGAGGGAAATGGGAAAAGAGGAGATGGGGAAAAAAAATAAGTAACTTCTCTTCCAAGACACAGCAACCAACAAAAGAAATAAAGCTGCCATCCTCCCCTCCTTCCCCCACTCTCTGGATGACTCTTGGATCTGTAAAAGATGAGTTTTAAAGGGCTCAGGGGTTTTACACTGTTTTTAACTCTGGCACAGTCTTCAGCTTTTTAAAATTTCCAGTTCAGCCCTCACAACTATTCCCCTGCCAGGAGCCAAAATAATCCAGGGTTGAGGCAGTCTGCTCCTCTTTAACTTGCTGACTTGTGCCTCAGAATGCAAGTCTACTCTCCCACCCTCACTGCTGACCTCGGCCTTATCCACGAGCTCCTACTCCTCAGATTAGGATTTACAGCTCCCTCTTCCTCCCTCCTTCCATCTGCCAGCAGGAGCAGAGCCCACCTACAAGAACCCAACCCAGCCTGTCCACAGTGCTGCCATGGCTCACAAGGGCAGCATGAACTTTGGGTGACACCCTGTGCCCTGTGACAGCAGCACCTCTCCAGTGTCACACCTGACTGACTCCAGCGTGGCACCTGAGCACATTTCCAGCCTGGGCTCTCCTCTCCTCCCCAGCCTCCTGCTGATGCAGGACTGCACTCTGTGGCTGGGGTTCTATGAACACCTCTGCAGTTACTCATGGGTTTGACTTCACCAGTCTGCACCAAACACTGTAAAACTGGAAGGCACAACAGAGTGACCAAAGGCTTTTTGGAGGACAGGAAAGTAAAGATGGTGTCAAAAATTTCCAGTCCAAAATATTTTATTTTTGGCCATTAACACACGTATCACTCACACCTCAAATGTGGTACAAATGTGACAGATGTGCAATCAATGAACAGACTTGAGTTCAGTAACCAAACACAGACAGTGTGGGAAAAGAATGTTTTTTTATCTAAAAAAATCCCAATTTAACAGTATTATGAACACTAATTCCTAGATTGCTCTCTAAAACTGATGTTACTGTAGTTACAAGGCTTTTCTCTTCCACAGAGATCCTCTTAGATTCTATCATTCATCCATTACCTACTTGAAAACTTAAAATATATGTCAAATGTTAAATTCTTCTTCTTTAAAGGCTTCTTAATCATCCTAATATTCACATGCTACTGAAAAGATGCAAATTGCATTAATTTTTTTTTGATAGAGACAATACACTGATAGTTTTGTGTGCTAGCAAATAAACTGAGCATTTCAGAAGACTTACAAAAACAAGGAGTAAAAAAGCTATCTGAAAATTGGTTTTGTCAATTCTGATCTCCCCTCAACTACCTAAGCTTATATTGAAAAATGTCACCTTAAAAAAAGGAAGGTCCTCCTAGAGCCCTTTGAAAACATGTAACCAAGAGGTCATTAATGGTACTCATGCAGGCACACAGAATTACAAGATTCTTTCCAACATTTAATAAAGTTCAAGTCAATTTTTTAAAAATTCATCCATATTATCACCTTAATTTTTCCTAGCACTTCTAGGTAACACTATTGTCTTGAAGACTTGTTCACAGGCAGAAATGTACACTAAATTATGCAAACAAAGGAAGGAAAATAGCCAAAGTATGCTGAAAGTAATGTCTCTGTGTTACAGCATTTCTGTATTTGTCCATGGTGCTGACCATTTTTTTTTACTAAGAACACCTTTAGGACTGTATTTTTATTATTACTTCAAAACAGCTTTAGCTGATCCTAACCCTTCTTTTCCTTCTCCTGACTGGGCACAGTATTTTCACCATGTAAAACAATGTACCTGTCCAACATCTGCACCTCAGAGAGAGCTCACCTAGAGAATGTGCAGCTGTGGTTTTGGAGCTGAAAAATCGACCGAGGCCAAGATCTCCCAGCTTTACTACTCCTGTAGCTGTAATGAACACATTTGCTGGCTTTATGTCTGAAAGAAAAAAGAAATTTAAAAGTTTTAAAGTCACAGTGAGGTTGCAAGAAAAGCTACCCTACTATTAACAATAGACCCAAAAAGGATTTTATTTACAGCTAATATTGGTAAAATTTGACAGTTCTATTCAGAAAGAATGGAACATAGAATTTCAAATCCACTATTTTACAACCATCACTCAAGCTAAGAAAACCAACAGCTATGGAAAGTATTGTTTTAAAAAACAAGCAAACAAAAAAACCCACACACCCAGAGTCCAGAAGCACATAAAGAAGACTTCACTACTGTTTTATATAAGCTACATAGGACTTACATTAGAACTAGACAACCTCTTTTGTTATATCTTAAGTAACAGCCTAAAAATGTTTCCAAGAACTCTAAAGCATTTTTCATCACTTTCACTGATCAAATCACCCACAGTGGCTTAACATTATTTATTTGAAATAGATGATTCTCTATAAGAGCAGGCATTTTAAAAAAGAAGCAAGTTTACTCAGGAGAATGGTTATTTGAACTCGTCAACGGAATTAGGCTGATCAAGTAGAAACAAAGAAAAATAATGATGCATACCCCAGACAGTTATTTTTCACAAGTAATATCCAGTTTAAGTTTTAATCCAATCCCTTAGAGACAAACAGCAGAGACTCTTATTCTCTGATTTCTAAAAAGATACCTACCTTGTTAGTCTTGGAAATAAACTGACTTGTTATTTGTTTGGCAAGGGAGTTCAGCTCTTACTCTGATAAGCAAGAGCAATCCACCCTGGCCCTAAACTTACAGAAATCAGTTCACTTTGATAAGAGGGGATTACAGTCTACATAAGATACAGGCACAGTAAAAGGAATGGTTAATAACCCTTCAAACACCAGCATTTTCAGGTTTCCAGTAAAAAAGTTACAAAACCTTACAAGCTTTAGAGGAAGACTGAAGCAATTATATTCTCCCGCAATCTGACCCAGTTTTCAGGAGTTTGGATAACCCTTTGTGTAATAACCCAACATTGAAACAGTTCAATTTTAAAATAGCTTTAAGTGTCACTGCTTTTGGCATGTAACCATGGAATCATTAGATTTGCCATAGGTTTGCCAGAAGCTTTGACTGTAGTATTTCAGTTTAAGGAACTTAAATCCTTTTGTTTTGAACTAAAATATACAGAAATTAACCAATTTAATTATAAAAATATTAAAGGAAGATACTTGTACCCTACAGAAAGAATTGGTATTTTACGTCCTTCTCTTGGTATCATTTTCACTTGCAAATGCACAAAGGAAAAAAAGGAGAAAGGGAAAGGCATTTGCAGGGGTATCTCAGCTCATCTGCTAAGGGTGCAAAATTCCCAACTGCATATGACAGAGCTCAGCAGACAGTGAGGAACTGTTTCTATCAGGCAGAGTTGCATTCTAGCAAGGGAGCCACCAACCTAAGAGAGGTAATGTCACCTGAACCCAAAAAGTGACAGCTCACACACAACTCACAATCCCATAACCACAGGGTTTTCAAAAGGAAAAAAACAATAGTAGATCCGAGAAGTTATATTATAATCTGTTTTCTTTGACTCAAGAGTTACAAGGTAAAATGAAGACCACATCCAGAGGAGACAGCAGCACCAAGATTTAAAACGGGCCAAGGAAATTTGGTACCTGACAGGGATAGCTGGCATCTACAAGGGCTGTTGGGACACAGAGATTGGAAATCATGGAAAGGAGCAGAGAATTGGAGGAAATGCTCACACCTGCACATAATCCAACAGAGAAGGGATTAGGAGAAGGGTTGGTACATCACAAGCAAGCAGGGCAGGAGCAGATACTCTTACTCTCTAAGACAACCAGTGCAAGAGGAGTAAAGAATGGAGTGACAGATCTGTGCAAGGCAGGCAGCAACACTTGGGCAAGACAACAAGCAAATACAGAAGAATAAATACAGGACAGAAGGTTAGAGCCAGAAAAATGAAGCAGCTATGACAGTATCCATCACTCACAGAACTACTGCTTATTTTGAAAAACTTGCTATCAAACAAATCCCTACCACAACAAATGTACAACCACAAACTTCTCTCAGTTTTCCATTACTTATAAAATCTTACAGAAACATACAATGTTTCAGCTGTCAAAATTGATTCCAGCCAGCTTAATTCTCACACAGTCAAAGGTTTAGTAAGGACAAATCATCTTTGATCCTGTATTACCTCTATGCATAACACGTCGAGAATGCATATGTTCCAAGGCACTGCAAAGCTGAACAAAGTACTTCCAAACTGTTCTTTCAGGAATCAATCTCTTCTGTTTCTTAAAATGCTTCAAAAAAACATGGATAGTGAATGTTTAAAATTAACACTTGCACAAAATGACCAAAAAAAAGACATAAAACCCGTAATTAAAAAATAAAAAAATACAGGAGGCTCAAAACCTAATGAGAAAGGTTTAGCAAATTTTTTTGAAAGACAACTTCCCCCTTAAACATTAATATATGTATCATCACTGCATATGAATGTCAGTCTACACACAGAGCCAAAATAACATTAAAAATGAAATAAAACTCCTACCCCAAAAAAGGATTTATACAGTATTTAGTACTCCTCAGTGTTGGATTAATGGGGTCAGAGTAATCTAGTATAAAGCAGCCACAGAACAAATAATAAAGGTCAGATATAAAGTCAAGTGCCAAACTAAATACACTTCCTTACACCAAAATTGATTTCTATACCCTCATTTTCCAAAAGGAAGGAAAAAAGAGAAGCAGTATCACACAGTCACAAAGATCACATATGAACAATCGGTCACATTAGTTTTTAAAACTTCCATAATACATCAAAGGGAACTAAAGGAACTGTAATTTCTGAAAATGCCACAGTAATGTAACTCTTCCTCCTGATCACTGGTAATGTTTCACTGGCCTGTTCAAGGTTACACAAATCAGTTACACTCTGCTATACACATCTTCAAATGTTATATTCAGGAACTGAATAACAGTCCACCAAAGATACCTAGTGAAAATCTGGAATTCAGCCAATGTTAAAATGTAAAAGTTTAATCATTATAAATTCTGCAGCTAAAGGGAAAAAGATTGAAAAATTTTTGCTTGTTTTGCTTCTGTTTCCAAAGAAATCATATTGTGTCAGGTTTTGAAGTTACACACAAGGAGAAAAAAACATAAACAACATTAAGACTAGCAAAATTTTAGATGGAAAGCAAAGTACTTGATGTATTTTAATTGTGTGTACAGACAGACTTCACACTCATGTACACCTTAAGAAGGTTCACATAACAAACATTTATTACTTCACAAAAATAAAAATATTTTCATACTATGTTAAAACATGCCACTGAGAAGTTGACAGCTGCATCTGCACATTAGAGGCACACAGGAGTATGAGCGAGATGCTTTTAAACTACCTATAGCAAAATGCATCAGTCATACAAAGGATCTTAACATTCCACCAAATGGTTAGTTATCAGGATTATTTCAAAATGCATTTTCATTTAAATGAGGCAAAGCATATAAATTACATCTTTAAATATGATTTTTTTTTTCAGTCTTGGACTGAATCCAAACAAACCCTGTGTATCTGTTCTCCCCATAGCTGGATTTGCATATCAGAGGATTGTTTGATGTCAACAGGAAGATGGAGACCAGGTTTCTTTTCATTTAAAAACAAATACACAATACATCTAAGTATGTGCACATGAAAGCATAGTCCCTTGATTTAAAATGCATTCTGAAATTATCATAATTATAACTAGGTACTTTATTTAAACATCCTGAATTATTATTTTTTTAACTTGAATGCAAGTACAAGCAGTGATGAAATGCCATTCACAAAATGCCTGAAATGGGAAGATTTTCGATTTCACATTCCCATTCCAATTTACCTAAAGTACATCACCGTACTTTCAAAGTATTTATGTACAAGTTTTCTTTTAACACTTCATATTCTTGCCATCCATAGCACTGTAGTTGATGTACACTACAAAATTGGTTTCAGTTCTTACAGTGCAAGGATGCAACAATGTGTGTCAGGCGTGGTCTCATTCTGCTGAAGGCATTAATAATTTTGCAGGAAAATAATAACCTCCTCCTGAAAGCATCAATGATATTACTTAACCCCAGAGAATTTATCCATCTAAAGACGATGGAAAAGAGAGCTGGATTTGCTGACAGTGTTTAAAACTAAACAAAGAAACAGGCAGCATTTCTATTTGTATGGGCTTAAAAATAATGTAACTATCTTTAAAATAAATTCAATTAACATTATGTTGTTTAGTAATTAATTACTCTATCTTCTTCCCCCAAAAAACATGCTCTCAGTTTTTTCTTAGGCTGTTGTCCACCAATAGGCAAAATAGTGACACAAAGTCACCAACAGAAAGATGAATTTTACAAAACTAGCTATTGAAGTTGTACACTTCCAGGAAACAGTCCAGCAGGCACAATTAACTCTGAAAAAAGTCAATAAGGGAAGTTCCATTTCTGTTTAGAACCTTACCTTCTAACAAGAAATGGACGCTGATGGAAAACAGAGGCAAACCTATTTTTACACCAAACAGCATAATTAAATTTATATAGCACACATGAACTGATCCTTTCCTTTCCCCTTCATTTTAGAACAGTCCACAATGCAAAATGCGGCTCTACCGATTGTGGCGTTTGCTCCCTCCCTACAGGGAAGCCAAAATGAGAAGACAGGATGCTGCAACAATAATTTTTAACCTGTAGCACAGCATAGCAGCAACCAGTCAATGCTGAAACGAATCCACTGCTTAGTGCCTGAAGCACTCCAAGGTGCACACCACCAAGTTCACTTCATACAGCTCTCTCCCACTGTACACAGGTTGGCATTACCTGCCCAGATGTGCCCTCAGAGGAACACAGCCTGACACACAGCTCTCTGAAGGGCTCTCATTTTCAACACTCCATTATGCTCCTTTGTCCACCTGTCTCAGGCTCAAAGGACAGTCCTGATGTCCCTCAGACCACTGACCTTCTAGGGTGGGACATTAAAAAAACATGATCCTGTTTGAGGTGAAAGATCAACCTCCAACTAGTTGAAACAGGGCAAAAAGACAGCTGCTTGTACATGTGCATTAAAAATCTGGGCAGTGCTGCAAGCCAGTGCTTTATCAGGTAAACAGAATGCCAGGCACATTTTGGTAGCAGGTTGGCCTCCCAGCAAGATTTATTTATTTCTAAAGCCATATTCCATTAAATTTCCATCTCCATGTGAGAATGGAACCACAAAAATCTACTTTGACGAGTCACCACAGTTACAGTTCAGTCATTTAACACAACTGGACATTCTGGTGGTCATAAACTTGCAAGTCAATGCCTTAAAGACCTTTAAGGCAGGCAGGCAGTATCACCAGTTCATATTTTTGTCCCTTTTACAGAATGACTGAGCAGTTTCATCATGGGAAAACAGAACTCTCCTGGTTCTCTAATGGATTGGTAAAAGAAAAATTGATTCTCCAAATGTTTTCATCCTAATGAAATTACATAGCTGCCCTGCATCTAAATAGCAAATGCCATTCAGTTTCTTGACAAACAATACAGAGGATAGATGGAGAAAAAAAATTCTGAAAGGCATGAAATTATACTGAATTTCTAAAGATCATGCTTTAAAGGTCAAACTACAAAAGTAAAAGTGACAGCAGTCAGAAGTTGGTCCTACCTAGGCTTAAAAGACACAATTCAGACAAGACTTACAGGAAACACTAGGGACTATGTTTGGATTGTGTAAGAAAACTAAGGATTTCCTACAGATGAGTAAGAGAGTGAACATAGGATTTCCACATAACTAGAAATTCAGATTTGACTGCCTTCATCTCATTAACCATGCTTGGAAAAAATTCAGCATTCAGTTCTCCTGTTGGTGTACCAGAGGATTTTAAGGTGTGATTTAGTCTGGTTTAGGTCTCACAGTAGAGAAAAACTAGGAGTAAATAAGAAAAAATACAACACAATGAGTGTTTAAGAAACAAACTGGACTAAAAGTAAGATGTTTACGAACTTCTCTTGCAGAGTGTTGATAAATTGATCATCTAAACAATTTTGCAGAGTCATTATTTAAAAAAAGAAAGGAACTGTGGAACTGTCAAACAAGCCCACAAGAACATACATCTGAATTTTTCCCTGCACATGTTATAGCCTAGAGCTGTTTTTTTGAAAGACAGTATTTGGAAGAAAAGTAAAATGAGAAGGATGATTTCATTATTTCAAACAGATTCCTTTCTTTCATAATTTGATAAGAATCTTGATCACATCTTTTTGTTCTCATGATTTAATTTACAGCTTACAAGAATATAGAGCATGGAAGGTTTTTGTATTTTACTGTATAGACTTTAAAACAGTCATTCAACAACCAGATACCAGTGGCAAGAAATCTGAACTGCATCAAGAGGAAAGAGATGCAAAAAAAGATGGCACAGAACTTCTGAACTCTTGACCACTTCTGACTGCGTTTCTTTGGGAGCTTTTTTAATATGGACGAGCAGGAAGAACAGAGAGGGAAGAGGAGGTCAGGCAGCCATAACAGGAAATTATGGAAGCACAAGTTGTATTCACAGAGTGAGAACTCTAACAGAAACAAACCGCAACAGGCAAGGGCACGCAGGGTCAGAAAGACAGACCAGTGGAGAGGGGCCACAACATCCCCATATTTTGGAGACTTGTGAATATAGAAAGGAAGTCTGTACCTAAATCTTGTTTTCTATTTTAAAAGCTACACAATTCCAGAAGTAATACAGCCTCCCAGGAGTTGTGTGGTTGTGTTCTTTGATTAATTCAGCTGCCCACCTCTTTAGACCATGGTAAATTTTCTGCCATTTTTCTTTGCTTTCTGTGCAGAACAGAAATAGAACTTCCCACCACATCCTGATTCATTCATTCAGTTTGATACACAGTGCCATCAAATTTGCCTACATTTCAAGAGTAGCAGCTGCCTCTTACTTGAAAAAGAGAACAAACACCAAAAAAACCCACCCGAACTATTTGTCATCTATTAACTGAACACAGCAAAAGCAGCAAGTATTCAGCAAATAAAGTGACAAAAATATTTATCTGGCTTTTTCCCAATCTTTTTAATAGTTACTTATATCTCCCCTTACTGAAGATGCCATACATTTATTTTCTATCCTTCAAGAATTCACCAAACAACAGCTTTAAAAAATTAAATCTTCCTCTACTAGTCATCTTAGTATACAAAAAAACATTGTTTCACCAAGAGCAACTAAAGACTAAGATACAATACAAAAATTAACACACAAAATAATGGTGGTACCTACTAACATCAGGACAAGTCAGTAGAATGAAACTGTGCTCTTTTCTTTAAAAAAAACCCCAAAACATCAGGAAAAAAAAAAAAAAACAGAAGAATGCTGCAGGGACACCACAGAGTTGAGATAAAAGCATCTCCTCAAACAATCTTATTTCACACAAAATTTTAAAAAATGACATTCACTTACAAGAAATAATAAGCCTTGTAAAAAATGAAAATTTTCCATACTTTCCATTTTAGTAAATATTGTTTCATGCTAATAATCAGACATAGTAAGAATCCTGGTTAAACTCATATTCCTTAGAAAGCTCTGCACAAAGTCACTTTACATAAAGTATTTTTAGCTAACTTTCTTTGCAAGGATTCATTTCAATTTTCCTTATTGAGCAGACCACCTACAGTCCCTCTGTTCCACCTAACATTTTTGCTGATGCAAAAGAGCAAGGACATGAAGTGTTCAGAAATAGAGCTCACCTACTGAAATCCAATATACTTGCAGAGCCACTAATATAAAATTTCCAGTACTGCACCATTTTCCTTGTCTCTGCTGTTACTGCTGAGTGGGGCTTCTTAAATCACACAGCCACATGTTTAAATTCAATAGCATTTGTTTACATGCATCTCTCTCCAAAAAAATCCCCTTGAGAAAACTGGTACAGCATGAAGAGGTGAAACTCATGCTTGAATCATTAACTCTGCTTCCTAATAAAAAGAAACAGCATGACAGTAAATGCAGATGCTATCATCTTAACTTTTTTTTTTCTTTTCTCTACAAACAAGGCAGACAGATATGAAATCTCTATTCTGAGCAATCCACATAATGTAAACACTGACAGTGCAAATTTTTCAAATGCAACTCTCCAAAATATTGAGATTAGTCCCTGAGTATTGTTTGCAGGGCATTGTAAACAAGAAAAGTACCCAGAGCTACTATTCAATAAAATCTTCTAACTCTCCCTACCCTTTAAAGGCTCACAGACAATTTTAGAACCAGTGGGCAAAGGTGTAGATGAAATCTCCAAAGCCTCTTGGAACAGCCTAAGTTTACTGCCAAGTTAACTTCTCATAGCTGACTGACACCATTATTTTCCCTGTGTGCACAGCCAGTACTCCCACAACAGCTTCAGGTGTGATGTCTGTGAAGGCAACTGGCCACAAGACAAAACACTGTTGATTGTCTAATTATTTCAGCAGAAAATCTGCCCACTTATTGTTCCAGTGGCAGACACACACAATGGCTGACTCATGGCAAAGCTAACAAGGCTGCCTGGCAATTACCCAGCCCAATTATCCCAGTGATTATAAACTGGGGGACCAGCCAGCTCTCGTTCTGCCAGCACACGTAGGTAACACACATGGGGAAAGCTAGTCCTGCTGCTCTCACTGTGGTTACCTGTGGCTCTAAGCAAAGGGGACAGTGGAGCACCTGTCAGACACCCCAGTAACACACATGGATAGAGGAAAAGCTTACCAGAAGCAGCTCTACCACCCTGCCAGGGCTCTGTGCCTTCCCTTTTTCTTTTAAGACTTCACAGCTCCTGAACAGAGGAGCCGCTTCCTCTTGGAACACCCCACCCCACAGCTAATACAGATACACAAAGTTGAGCAGGATGCACTGTTTTTTAATTACAGGAGGTAACTTTTTTTTTTTAAGAAAGTTTTTTTAGCAGCTTTAAAAAAGGTTAGTGGCAAAAATCAGCCTGACTGGTTCAAAGCCCCAGGTTCCTCCTTTAGGAAAAGGCACATAAAAATAGTTTAGCTTTGATCTGTAATTAGCACACTCTGTGTTACAATATCCTATTATATTAAAGGCATCTTCAAGATGGAGTGTATCTTTTGAAGCTTTTTTCAAAAATGAGTAAGGAAAAAAGCTAAGGTAAAGGTGATACAGAAAGCAAAAAATAAACCACTGAGGAAAAAATATTTGGAAGCTTTTAACATATCAATGATGTAGCTTCAGCAAAGTGCCAAACTTTTCTATATTATAAAATATAACCATATGCTCAATAAAAATACTTTTTGTGAGGAGGTTTGGTGTGGGGGTGGTGGTACTGGGGTTTTTTGTTCTTTAAATTAAATCTAGCAGCCATGGAAAGAAAAAAAGCTCGAGAGACACAGATACTGCTGAAAGCTAAAAGAACCAGATTCCCTATTTTAAAACCTGCAATTATAAATCAAGAAAAATCAGTATCATGGAAAGAAACAAATTGCACTAACATGCACAAAAGACTACTTTAAAAATACTTTTCCCAAAACCATTATGTCAATTATTTGGACATAAATATATGTATAAGAAAAATCTCAGAATTAGCACCACCATCATTTCTCTCCCTTGAGAGTGTGTGCACGCCATTTTCAGTTCTGTTTCCTTTATGTTAGAAGACCCTTTACTCATTCATTCATGATACTCAGCTAATGAGCAGCTTCAAAATGTCTCTAGGCTTTGTTTATTGTGCACTATTCATAAGCTATTATTAAATAAAAGTTTCAGAGAGGGATACAGCTTCCTAATATGCATTGTTGGAATATCAAATTAATAAAATATCTTCACAAATGGCCTTAGAAATGATGAGGTAGTAATATCCCCATTTTACAGATTAGAATGTGGGCCAAGAAAGGAGATCAAAAGTGTTAATTAATTCTGGCACCAATTTAAGCACCTCCTTCTCAACATACATAGCTTTATGAAATAGTTCATCTTCAAAGCACAGTTTCCACCCAGAATGAAGCTGTGAATGTTCAATACTTCTACAAATAAAGACCCAGAGTTCTGCCTTGAATGTCAGAAATACAGAATAAGCAATTAGACTTCTCCCCAAAAAGGAGTGGTTGAAGTGGTTTGTTCAGTATCCCTTAAGAACAAGTAAGGATGGTCTTTGGAAAACCCTTGAATTGTAGTAATCACAAAGACTTTGTCTTTCAAATTCCCTACCTAGCAAACAATTGCAGCAAAGAAGGCAGCACAGCTGCAACCATTTCTGCATAGAGTAGCTGCATCCTTAACACAGCCCCATCCCATCCTGTTCCCAGCCAGTCTGCCTCAGCCCATCCAGGCTCTCTCCCTGCTGACAGCCAGTTTGTCTGTCTCAAGGCTCCGCGCCCATCAGTCCCATTCTCTGGCAACACATCAACTCTTTTCCAACCTCCCTGTCCCCATGTGCAGTATAGGAAATCCCATTTCACGGTCTCCCAATACACTACTCTTACACTCCTCAGTCTCTAGTCCAAGGGTGTAAGTTCCCTGTCTGCTCTCAAACCCTCCCAGCCAGTACAGGTGCACTTGTCCCCTTCTTCCCTCTCTCAGAGCTTAAAGATCACTCAGCTATTTGTGCCAGCCTGCTCCTCGAGTTGCCTTGTCTTCTCCACATCCATCTCAGATTACTCCCTTTCCCAGGTTGTTAGAAAGAGTAAACACCCTCGAGACACAGAAAGCTTCAGCCCATCCAAAGCATCTGGAAAAGGCTATTTCTGGCAATGCCATTTCAGTCACCCGTCCTACTCCAGCTCCAAGCACTGACACTCACTCGGGTCAGCACCAAGAGACGCAGGAGGTGCACAAAGCCCTTCACATACAGAAATTCTCCACTTCTGGAATTATGCTCCAGCAATTTCTGTTA
This sequence comes from Catharus ustulatus, assembly GCF_009819885.2. Taxonomy (NCBI): domain Eukaryota; kingdom Metazoa; phylum Chordata; class Aves; order Passeriformes; family Turdidae; genus Catharus; species Catharus ustulatus. The sequence goes on from NC_046229.1 coordinate 23,841,538, forward strand.
AGTACATATGTTAGAAGAATTGAAATTTAGGTAAATTTCCACTGCCATTACTGTAAGAAAAATCCCCCAAGTTTCAAGGCACAAAGGGGCTTAGAATATTTCAGATTCAATGGTTGTAAGATATTATAATGAAACATTGGCATGAAACATTTTAGTAGGAAATTGCTGTATTTTGGCAAACTGAAAACATTCTCACACACAGCAGCAAACAGTTACTCCTGCTGGACATGTGTGTGCACGGCAGAAAACAGCTTCTGCAACACTGCCATTCAAAATACACAGGAAACAAATTTTCCCACCAGCTTTCCAAACAGTAACACCAACTATCTCCTACAACTGCTAAAGTTTTAGATCAGTGTTTTGGATAACGAAGAGATAGATAACCAAACAATAACCCTCAGTTAAAAATCCTGGGAAGGGTATACAAAATTAATACCTGGCCTGATAAATTCTGACACAGCACCTCTTCCCTACACAGATGCATCTCTAACTTCATGCTCCCACAAATCCTGCAAATATCACAGCAAAAGAAAATTACAGTAATTTCATGACTATAAGGTGCACCCTTTTGACTAAAATTTTGGTCTGAAGCCAGACGTGCACCTTATATAATGCACAAAGTTGCGCAATTTGCCGACTCCCAGAGGTACACCTTATAGTCGTGAAATTACTGTATCGCTATTGCAGTTAAACAGTCAAACAATAGCTACCATTTACTATCAACATTTATCAGAAAATCTTACTTTCTGCAGAAGCCTCTCTACATTTCTAGCACATTCTAAGGATGGCAATCCACCAGAAAATAGCTGGGAAAAAAAAAAACAAGTGACACTTCTCCATTCCCAGAGAAAAAATGGGTAACAGTAACAGCTGTCCCTCCCAAAGGGCAGCCACTACACCCAGAGGTGCCCAAGGGCCGTCTCCTCTGGCCCTGCAGCCACCTCTCACCATCACAAGCTCAGGCTGCAGTCACAGGGATGCTGCAGTGGAGTCCTGGCTGCTTCAGACAGGCAGGAGCAGTGCCCTGCTGGCAAAACTGCCAGTGAATGGAGCTAAAGTTGCTCCCAAGCTCATCAAAAGGCAGGCTACCCCTTACACAGGTAAGCCAGCCAACCTCAGAGTGCTGCAAAGAAGCCTCCAACTCCAGAGCTAATATACTTTGGCACAGGAAGGAGGGGCTGCATTCCAGACCACAAGGAGAAGAGAAATTGCCTGATGCAGTTTCATACAGTGAAGCCCAAAATATCCACCACTTGTGAAACACTGAAATTAGAATCAATGAGATTTCAAACAAGTCTGAACAGAGCTCCAGGCTCCTGCAAGGAACAATTTAAATCTCCATCAGTTGCTTGGAAGAAGTGACTACCCCTGCATTTGGGCTATCCTACAAGAAACAAGTTCAAAGACAAAGAATGGTTCTAGATACAGAACCTTGAGATATCAAAAGGAAATTTCATACTGATGAAACATTTTAAAATATTTGTTATTTTACCTGGCTAATTATAGTATGCTTATCTTTTTTTAAAGTTGAAAAAACACACAAAAAGTGCTGTCTGAGGAGTGGCTGAAGTGCCCAGTTGTTTCCCCATCTATCTTGAAAAAGCTGCACACATTTTCAACATTCAGAAGAAAGTTTTCATGCCTGTTTCCAAAACATGATTAATTTCCTTAAGATCTGTATGACATTCAGTTTAAAGTTTGCTTTTTTTTTTGGTGTACTAAGATTATTTGTCAGAACCTAAAACCAAAAAATAACTGCAGAAATTAAACAGACTTTGAAGTGTATTGCCGAGTTTAAAAAAATCCAAGATTTTAGTGCCTTGATAACATCCCTTCTTGCAAGCCTAGTAATTTTATATTTAACCTTAAATAATATGCTAATTATTCCACAAGATAATTTGAATTATCTTGTTCCAAAATCTTCACGACAGACTTTACTAACTAGCTCTTTTTACTGAACTATTATGTATTTTCTTAATTTAGTAGATTCTTCTTTGTGGCAATTTCTTTATCCAATATGTCAACTGCTTGAAAACAAGAAAACAAACTAAAAAACCCACAGAAAATTTGCACTTTGTCAGTGTTTGTGGAAGAGGAGAACCATGACTAACAAGAAAAGGGGACCAAGCCTCCAACTTGCCTTACAACATGTTATTGTATTACAGAAGAAGGTGGCATTATGAGGTAACACCAGTTCTCATGAACTACTCTGAACCTTGGCAGCCACGTACTATCACATGTTCTGCAGTGGGGACCACAGACAAACAACAGATCATGAGCAACTGGGACTTAGCACAAGAGTTAATAATGATTTACTTGTGGCACCTTTGAGGTAATAGTATCCCACAACCTAATCCACTGACAGAAAAATCAAGAGTTTCTCCTTCTTTCACCATGCCACAGAGGGGTTACACAGTGCTGAGGTACTACAGTGCAAAACTAACTGTGAGCCAAACTCAAACATTTCCCCCTCACTGATGTTTTCCTCTCAGTTCTACTGATATTCCTCATTCAAGAATTCTAACAGGTCATTAAAAGCTGTACAGTAAGAAATCCTCAATTTTGAACTCTCTTGCTTTTGAGAATGGAGGCTATATTGAAACATCTCCCTGTGACAGAGTTAATTAAAAAATAATTAAGGCAAACTAGATTAAATTTGTGTATGTACATACATAAACACAGCAGCAGAGCGAACACACGAGATACCTCTGTTTTCATTATGTGATATGTAAATGCCAATGCACAGCTGCTTTTTTTTTTTGGACATACAGCATATTCTATGAATTCTATTAGAATACATCTGAATGCACCAAGTGATTTTCCTCAGCTGTCTACTCAATGGGGACAAAGACAGCATTATTCGCAGGTGACAAGAGCAAGGGTATAAAAGCTGGGCAGCAAGGATGCCGTTCATTAAGGGAAGAACTAAAGAATTCATTAAGGTGCACTGTGAGGCACAGCAACCTTGTAAGTATTCTCTGATGTGCCAATAACATCATAACAAATACCTAAGTAAACTAGTTAAGTAGTTTTCCCTCACATTAACATTGGTTTAGTGTATCTCAAGTGTGGTCATTTACAATGTCAGAAACATTCTTGATCCCCTTCACAAGTCACACAAGCCTGGAACCCAAGCACTGTTCTGAGGGTGTCTCAACATTCTCCAACAACTTACAGTAACATTCTAGCAAGAACACTGGAAACCAAAGCAGTTTATTTGTCTTGGTAACACAACCTAGTTATTTACCTTAATAGCGTGACAGGCAGCCACTCTTCCAGGAAGACTCTATACTATTACATATCATTTATTTTCCAGGCAATTTTTAAAATATATTTTTAAGACTGTGTGCCCCACATTTAAACTCATTGTCAAAGTAATCTACCAAATAATTTCCTCCACCAGGAGCATGAAGACACAGCGCATTGTGACATCTCATACATATTTAATAATAGCCTGATAGGCTGTCATTAACATCAAAGAGCAATCTAAGTTTGCTACATTAAACATGATCCCTGTGTTAAGAGGACAATCACAAAGTGCCTCCAAGATCGAGCCTGTAAGAAATACCCACCGACTTGAACAAGGTGTAATGAGGCCAACTGCACTGAAAAAGCCACACACTGGATTTAAAATTAAATAATAAAAAAAAAGCAAAGGGAAAAAAGAAAAAGCTTCAGTGGGTCATAAGACCAGACATGCCATAAGGCAATCTGTCACAGAGTACTCATATTAGTAACTGTTGTGTCAAAACTGAACATTCAAAAGAAAAGACAAACCTTCCTTTATGTTTTATGAAATGTAAGCCCACAGAATTAATAATTCATGAGATGAAAAAAAATATCACATTTGGCTATAAATATTAACAGATGCTGTCAACCTGCTTAGAACTAAATTTTGACTGTCCTACCTCACAATTATCAATTTAGAAAGGAATAGTCTTCAAAAGCTCAAAAAAAAAATCAGCATAAAAGTCATTAATGAAGAAATTAACATTCTCTATTCATGTAGGTCCCAAGCAAAACAGCCTAACTGTGTTGTGTGCCTGGTGCTGCTGAGTGAACACTAATTGACTGGCATTGTTTGTGCCCACAGTGCTGTTATGCTGTGTTGACAGCAATAATGCTGGTGTGCACACAAGGAAAAAATTCTAAGGACATACTAGACCAAAGACACAGTGGAAAAAGGAAAGGGAACAAGAGGAAGTAGTTGTCAAATAACAAAGAAACCTTTAAAAAGGCAGTTAAAACTTTACATAACTTTTAGAGTACAGAATTTTATACAATGGGTCTTGGATAAACTTCTCATTAGCTAAATAAGCATTTAAATATTACCCAAAAAAAGCAATTAACCCATAATGCACAACCATCTATCAGTAAACTCACTTCATGTGATCTCAAAGAAATATGAAATACATTTTTAGCTCAAGTTCCAGATCTAGAAGACATTTCTGCTGAATGGCTACAGTTCTGTTTCACTGCTATTGAGAATAGAATATCAGAACACAAACATGCCAAAACATCAAGAACACCATTAAAATGGATTGCTCTCAATGGTGGTGACAGTGCTTTTTTTTTTTTTTTTAACATGCGCTTTTTCTCCCCACTGCTAATATAACTTCAGTCTACTTATGGCCCCATCAGCACTTAGATTCTGAGCAAAGTGTTAAAAATACTTACATAAGCATCAATATTGGCATACACTAAAAAACTAAAAAAAAAAAATATATATATCAAACACCTTACTTTTCTCTGCAGATCCTGACATTTTCACTGCACTTCACCCAGTGATTATCACACATAAGTCGAATGTTACAAAAGCTCTTATTATTTTAACAAAAGTTAATCCCTACCTTTATCATTCTAGAAAGATCTCCAGCATCTGCTAATTCCAACACTATGTTCAGTTCATTGTCTTCAATGAATGAGGCATAGTATTTGATTACATTTGGATGATTCAGTTGCTAAGAAAGCAAAATAGTAATTCACATTTTAGTGTAGAGCACGCCGCATGTTTTAAGACTGACATAGAAACATTCTCATTCAGGCAAACAGAACAACCCCTAAAATCTATTTCACTACGACACAAATTACAAAAAGTATATGCTGATGACAAGCATTCACAAATGCTTTAAAAGAACAGGATAGCATTTTAGGGATCTACATAGCGACTGACATTGCCATTTTAGGGGAATTTTGTTTCAATGTATATATCCAATAGCATGCTAAACTCATCTGGAACAGTGAAGGTGATTTTTGATGTAAATAGCAAAATCAATTTTTGAAGTCAGAATTTCACTGTACAAAAGACACAGTCATATACAATATTGCAATTTTGGCAGAAACTTTTACCTGAAGTGTTACTCATTTATTTCAAAAGTAAGGCTTTTAAAAACTCTGCACAAAAAACAGTGGACAGCTCAATTATGTCTATGAAAAACATAGTACATTTTTTAAGATGGTTGCACATTTTCTAAACAAATCTTTTACCTTAAGAAGATCTATTTCTTTGATGCAGTCAGCACGGGCTTTGGCATCCATTAAATCAAATATCTATGGACAAGAGATTAAAAAATTTTATTAAGTGATAAACATATAGTAAATTGAGTAATCATTATCATTATTTCACAGTATCCATAAAGCAACTTGAATTATGCATTTCATGGCAAGATGTAACATCAAAGTAAGAAATGTTTCTAACGCTCTGATGCACTGATTTAGTGCTGTGGCCATTCTTTTAGCCCCCCCCATAGTAAACAACTCCATTTTAAGTACAAGCTTTCCAATTACTTAATTGTCACCTCTGCATATCTGTTCCAACACACCACAATAATTTTGCATACTTTATAAACGGTTCAAATCTCAGGCTCCTATCCCATTCTGCCACACCATTTTCACAAACTGATTGCTTAGTAACGAGCATACCTTTTTTCCCCTTAGTCTTGCTACAGTCTTCCATTTCAATTCTAAATAATGGGTATTATTTTACTCTCAGGATCAAAACTTCATTGTCACCTCCAACCCCTTTCCCATTTTCTTCCCGTCAGCCAGCAGGTATTGACTTGGTTTATGATATTTGTTTATTAGAGCCCTTTTTCCTAAGTCCTCATCTATCATCTTGATTTTTAAAGGCTTTTACAGTTAGACAGCTCAGCTCCTAATTTTTTTCCCCACCTCACATCAATTCCAAATTATTTTGCAATGTATCTCATTTTTGCCTTCTCCAGTTAGCCACTCTTCACTAATTTCAATTTTTGTTTGAAGTACTTTTGCCTGCCATTAGAGTTTGTCCAAATTCTACAAATCTATATTTAATGTAATGTCTATTTTCACTCCCTTTTTTACCACCTCGGGGTTTTCACTTTCTCAAATATGCACCTCCATATGCTGACTATTTCCCTAAAAAATGACCTAAACGCTATTTCCTCTAAGAATCCTTCCTCTCTCATTTGTGATTACTTTAACAAACAAGTTTAACAAAAAAAAACAACAAAAAAACAACAAAAAGAAACCAACTTCTTTATGGTCTGCATAATATATCTGAACTACCCAGAAGAATAAGAGACATCCTCAACTTGATCCATCACCACAATATTTATGCAATTATCTTTTCCAGTTAAAACTTCCCATGCACATCATGTTTCTACATAGTCACCAATAAAAAGATAATGTTCTGTGATCAGAGGTATCCAATTCCATAAGCTCAAAATAACCAAAAGCTCAACATCTGATAATTTCTATTTAATATCTTGCCACTAATCCCAGTAACAAAACCATGGATTAACAGCAGTTTCAGCACTGAACGTCCGCAAAGAGGTCAACTCAAACTGACAGTAACTGTCCACTCAAATCACACCTCCTTCCTGCTCCCCAAAGAAGTTCAAACAAATCAGGGAGTCTGCAGATGGTTTGGTAAACCTCACCTTCAATTTCTCACAGAGTGAGTTTGTCATTCCTTTGTCATTCCTTTTATCAACTGAAAGGAGAAGTCAAGAAATGTCATGTATGGAGCACAGACCTCCGAGAGCACGCACGTGCTCCTGACTAACCACTACTCACATATCCCATCTTCTGTCCTCTGAGCTGGCAGCAGAAAGAGGAGCCTCCTGTGGATAACACTCACTTCTCAAAGAAGAAAAAATAAAATACAACAAATGCCAGACTTGCAGATAGTAAGAAAAGGGGGAGAAGAGAAGAAAGAAGAAAACAAGACCACTAAACAAGAAAGAATGGGAATAAGCCACCACACAATTACTGGTATACTAATGACAGGATGATGAGAAATAAAACAGAGTTAAAAGCAGTTATTCAAGCAGGAGACTGTGGCATCTAAAAGTTAAATCACAAGAAAGGAATGCTAACACCAAGAAATAAAACAACTTCAGATGTAGAAGAAGAGTACTATGTGAAATTACAGGTACAAGTATTAAAAGTAACACTGATGAAAACAGAAAAGAACTTCTGAGTTCAAGTTGGAAACTTAGTTAAGGAGATGAAAGAGTCTATATCTGTTATAGATCTACACTTTGCATGAAGAAGTATTGCTCCTTAATAATTCTGACAACAGATTAAAGTCCAGGGGGTCTGGCAGAGTCACAAGAGAGTAATGATTTTCCTAGGAAACATTTTAGAAAATTGCATATATTACAGGTAGCACAGTAACTGAAAAAATACTGAGAAGGCATGAAATCAAGTATTTTTCCTTATAATTTGAGAGACCAGAAAATGGAAAAATTCATATCTCATCTCCCAAAAACCAATGAAACTGCAGCAAGAAGCAAGGACAAAAAGGGAACGGGTACAGGGGTGCATCCTGAGGCTTCAATTTCTGCCAAGTTCTAGACAACAGTGAGATAAGATCATTCCTTATAAATGACACAGCTTCAACTCCAAACACACTGGAAAACCTAATCAAAACTGAGGACAGAATTTAAGACTAAAAACTGTACACAACAATCTCCTTGTAAGATCTGGAAAGTTATCAGGAACACAGATTCAAGATTCAAACCAAATGAGCTTCACTACGTGACAAAGCAGGGCAGCTTGCACCTGTTAATGGGTGTTCCAATATGCCAAGAGACATACTAATTTAATTTACCTGTTCCAGGAACAATTCCTTACACACCCAAACTAACAGGTTTTCCAAGAGTTTTCTTACAAGCTATGCCTCTGCTAGGGGCATAAATCAGTACCTCTCATAGAATAACAACAAAACAAAAAAAAAAACTCTAGACCCAGGGTTGCAAAAAATCTAGAATCCAGGTATAGGAAAGACAAAATTTTGTTTGTGTACTCTGGATAGTATTCCCAGTACTTCTAAGTTGTTATTAAACAGCATAGAATAGACTAGACCAAGCAGCTTCTCTCCCCTAAGGACAGACTTCAGTTTTATAAACATGACTCTCTCTACTTGTGCTGCACTTCATAAGCATCTCTGCAAATTTGTCACAGCTTCAGCTAAACTGAGCACTTTGAAAATTACCTAAATTAAATACAGCAAGGCAGTAAAAATAAGTTAGCTGATCCATACAACCGCAAATACAGACAACTTTAAGATTTACTGTTTAGTGTTCTTTTGGTTCTCAGATTTTGATCCAGATCTAACCACAAAAGACTATAAATAGCATTTCCCAGAACTCCAGAATTTCAGTTTCACAGACATTAACTTCCTCCAACAATAAGATTTGTAACAAAAAAAGTAACTAAAAAAAGGCAAAAATATTCAATCTATGGCCTCTGAAGAACCTTTGAATCACACCAGATGCAAAAAGCTGTCAGAGATTTTCTCTCTGAAGAGATGATCTTTTATTTTGCCAAACTGCTGCAGTTCAGAGCAGAGAATTCCAGTGTAATAAGCCATGTCAGCTCACACAAGGAGGTTACTGTAAACACAAGGAAAAAACCTCCGTGCTTCCTCACCAGCAGATGACTCAACACTGAAGAACGTCTTGCCCTGAAAAATGGAAGCTGCAATGAAAGACTTTAAGAACATCCTTTCAAGTGCATGTCAGAGCCCTGCACTGCACCTGGCAGCACTCAGGTTTGTTTAGCAGGAGAAGCTGCCCTTTGCTCGTGGCTTGCAGCAGAATGGCCATTAGTGTAACACTGTGGAGGGATGTCAGTGCTTCCATCACGACTGCAACAGTTTATAGCTTTGCAGGCAGATTAATTCCACCTTCAGCTCCTATGACTCAGCAAGCCCAGCTGAAAGGTCAGTCTGTACTCCAGCACAAGCCTTGCACACAGATCTCTCATACACACGACTTTCAGCCCTGTGCACACAGTACCCCCTTGCCATCAGCAGGCCACAGGTCTCATCCACCCCAGACTCCCACTGCCTAAGGACTTCCAACCTTTTGTCCAGCCTTCCCTGGGACTGCACTCATTTTCCGAGCTTGGCTCTAGCTGTAGCAGCACATGCCCTGCAGCTGAGTGACTTCACTGTAACTAAGTCAGTGCAGTCAAATGACTTGTGCCTAACCCGGCTTTAGATCCAGCTCAGCTCTGTGCAACTACAAGTCCTGAAGGAAATTACAGATTGCAGATACAACAGAAGCCTAAAAAAACTCTGGATTTCTGGATAGGCTTGAACAATAAGCTTTTGGATCAACACAAACTGACTGCTTGAAATCACCCAGCAGTCTCACATGAAGACATTACCAGCATCCTCCTCCCAGCAGAGCTCAGGTCACTGATGATGCTCCACACATCGATTATTGGAAACTAGCAGTAATTAGACAACAAGTGCTATCATCACTGTAATTGGCTAACAATAAGAACTGCTGTATTTAGATTAGACTGCTAGGGTATTCATCAGACGAACAATAATTTGAATTCTTGACTCCACTTATGAGGTCAGGATCACAGGGTAATTCAGTTTGGAGGCATGCTTCTCTAGTCAGCATCAATTCCACTCAGCACAAACTGCACAGTGTAATACCTCCTTATTTACACTTTTAACTATTTTCCCCGAATTTCTTTTTTCAAGGACACTCGTAAGATCATCATTCCTAAAAATGAATTATGATTGTATTAAGAAAACCTAATAAGCAGCAAACAATAGAGTACATATTTTTATTATGTAATAGCTTCCATAAAGTGTAATCAAGAAGTCTAATTGTGGTAAGCTTTTTACCTTAGTTAGCAATTACTGTGAAACTCCTTTAAACAATCAGGCAAATACAGATGAAGAGATTTAAAGGAACATTTTAAAAGCCCTTAGCAGTTTTTTCCCACTTAGCAAGCACACTGTGTGAAACAAACCTTTTTAGTTCTTAGTTTTTTATCTCATCCTGCAATTGGCTGTGTACAAAGGGAGAGTAGAAGGACAAAGATATATTGAGTTATCACACTTCTGTGTGCTAGGCAACTAAGGGATCTCTGGTAACTTCACACTCAATCTCTTCTCTAGTACCTTCAAGTGAGCTTAGATTATAGTCTTTCTCTCATTATTCCAGAAATGTCAGTTGTAAATACTGTCAAGAGATACTGGTATTTTTAGAGTACTTTCTAAGCTGTTATAAGCTACAGAGCAGGAATGGTTCCTGTGCAGATGTGTAAACTAAACAAAGGAGTCGCAATGTATGAATCCAGCTTTCTGAGTGAAGTTCTTATATGCATGTCCCCAGAAAGCTATGGGCGTAGCAAAAAGGTTTAGAAACATGGAACTACCTGACAGAGAACATCAAGCCCTAAGCTTCTAAGGCCAGAGTGTATCTGATCCATTACCAGCTACCAACCAAACCCCTCATTTGAAGTGAAGTGCCAAGTTGGGAATCTACCTGATTCCACTTGCTCTAGAAGTTCACTTTTCCAGATTTTTCTTTTCAGCATTGAAAAGGATAAATTTAAATGCTAAACCTATGTCTGTTGTGTTTGAAATTCTGTATACAATAAAAATACCAAAAACCATTTCCAAACCAAATCAAACATGACTGCTGTAACATAACCTTCAGAGAAGTAAGCAAAATAAAGACCCGAATGCACATAAATATTAAGAGATACAATACTGAACAGCAACAAGCATTAGAGTATTTTGCCACCACAGCACTGCTGTGCTGAGACAATAGTGCTTCAGAAAGTGTGAAATTACTAGTGCTTTTCTAAGATTAATTAACTGTAATTCAGGCCCTGAAGTAGCAATCCACTGACAATGTACAATGAATAATGAATGTACGCCCTAGATAAAAGGATTCATTGTCTGAATCTCTAACATGGGGCCTCCAATTTTGTAATGAAAGGAAAATAAAGATGCAACAGTGTAAGGTAGAAATGCAATTAATCTGAAAATCTGTTGAAATATGCAGTTTTATATATTTGAAACTTTGAGTAGCTAAGGTTTCCTTAAAAAAATAGCTCCTGAAGTGAACTCCTATAGCCTTACAGTTTTACCACTCATTTGCCATTTAAAGATGCTTCGTGACCAGTAATTGCTTACTTTGCCCTTAGAAGGGACTCCTGGAGTGGTCCTCGCTCAGAACACTGCACTGTACCCCAGGTGTTCTGCTGCAGGGGTTACCCAGAGCTGCAGGGGCAGAGAGACACTGCTGCTTCCTCAGGCATCATCTGCAGCATAGTTTGGATCTGAGACTTAGCATGTGTTCAGAAACTTACCTAGAAACCTTTCCATTTATACTGCTATGGTCACAGTTTACTTGGGGCTGATCTTTCCTGATGTCTCTTTAACTCCCAATATAGTGTAGACATTTATAAGAGTTTGTAGTGAATATATGATTTTATTTCTATTTTTATTTAGGTAATATTTTAACAGCATCTCAGAAACAGTTTCATGCTGGAAAAAGAGAGGACCTAACTATTACTTCCCTAATTACAAAAAACCAAATCAAACATGGGAAGATGAAGCACAAAGGATACAAAAGAAGAAATGACCCAACATACCATTTTGTGAATTCTGCTGGTTAAATTACTACTAAAAAACCTGCAAGTTAAACAGTTCTCACTGCGCTACATGCCCAATAAAAACCAAATCAAGAATACTACTTCTTTCTGTCATCTGGACTCAGCAGCAACTACAAATTCAGGAACAGTAGCTTCTGTCACCATCTGCTTGTCCTTTCTCCCAGAGCATCTAACTGCTACTTACTTCTGCTCACATTTTATTCCGCAAACATACATTTTGTACACATTAATACAAAATTGATCAATATTGTACATATTTCAGCCAAATAAAATTTCATTAGTGAAAAATAAACATTCTTGCTGGAAAGCTGCGTAAGAACTCAAAACTGCAATCCTTTTGGAACAAATAGTGGCCTAAGATCCTGCAACTCCGAGAGAGGATAACGAAGGATTCTAAGCCCCATAAGCCCTTGACAGTAGAGACACACGAGGTACCATTACCAAACACACATAAAGGAAACAGGTACACACCTAACCCAGCCAGGAAAACAAAATGGGGAGGGGATGGAACAGACATGTCTTGTAAGATTGGAGAGGAAGGAGGGCATGCAAGATGTAAGAAGATGTGAGATGAGAATGGGTAGATAATGGAAAAGTTGAAGTTCAGATCTCAGTTATGTTTACTTAACACATTGTAGAGCATTTAGAGACACTGTTTTAATGTAGAGAGTGAAATCCATGCACAGGTGTAAAATAGAGAGAATAAAGCCCCTCTCTCATAACTGACAGAAACATTTCTCCTGTGTTGTCCATGTTGAACTTACACTAAAAAGGTATCAGAAAAAAAGGAGTATTTTAACTTGAATAAAATCGAACATGACTGAAATAAAAAGGAAGAAGCACCATCATAGAGCAGACCCATTTTTCAACTCCTCTGAAAAGCAATTACTTCTCAAAAGGCGTCTACAAAAATAAATTTTATAGTGAAATTAAATATTGTGACTATTTACCAAAAATATTTCTAGGCAGTCTTAGGAAAGGTCACCAACAATTGAAGATGTTGCTTAACATCTTCACAGTAATACAGAAGATGGTCTGTCCAAAAGGAACCGCTTTAGATGTCAACTGTGCAAGCTGGAACAGCTGTGCCAAACACCCTGCAGCCACGAGCCTTTTGAGCTATCATTATATGCTTAGGAATTTTTTCTCCTTCCAGGTTAAGCAAATCTCACTTTGCATTCACACAGTAGTCTCCTACACACATCCAACCTCCACAAGCAAAGTGACTTTACATACAACACAGCCCCTCCTCATGTGCCCTACGTAATAACATTCAACAGAAAATCAACAACCTATGTTGGACACCAAGACACCTGGAACCCTGTCATGATAAAGCCATTTGGGAAAGGCACAACTTTTTAATACTATTTCCTATCAACAACCAAGTATATTCATAGAAAATTATTAAAGGATTAAGTAAAAATTAAATAAGAAAGCTTTTCTGCTGTAGAAACCACAACCTGCACATGGACAGCATGTCATCTTCAGACATGGAAAAAAATCTTCTGTCAAATTGAGAAGTCTGCTGTGAGAACACAGCTACACATATTGACTTTTGAAATGCTGCTAGGAGTACACATGCTAAAATACCTCTGTATTCTTAATGCAAGCACCGTTATAAAAATTTCATGGTTGGACTTTTATGACTTTCTTCAAGTACCCAGGCATTCCACATCCACCTTAATCGACATGCATTTCAAGTCACATTTGACCTTTTTGGTTTCTCACATGCTGAAAATGAAGGAAGAATTAGCCTAATGTTTTAAGACTGTTGATCAAAGTTCTTAGAACATATTTCAGCTTTTGAAGTAGCATAAATCTGGCAGTTTTCCCAGAAGGGGGAACCAAGTCTCCTTTTTTATGACTGCCAGGACTAGCCCTGCCTCCTGGTGCTGCAGCACACAGGAAATCACAGAAACCGAACAGCAAGTCAAGATATGACAGAAAAATTTACAGCGCATGCATGTAACTTGGCAAAAACAGAACCTCTAGAAAACAATCTACAGAATATTACACATTGTCTTGCAGTCTATAAAGGTAAAAACACCCTTTCAGATCTGATGGTAGTACTCCTTCAAGTATAATGTTAAACGTCCCTCAAGATCAAAAGTGAAATGCTAATTTTAGTTTTGATTTCAAAATTAAACACATTGTCAGAACTTTCATATTCAATCCAGCAGAAAATTCTAAAGGGTAATTGTCTCACAACTAACATATGAGCAGCTCCCAACAAAAAGAGAGAATGGAAATTATACTGGATAGAGGCATAGCTCGAGTTGTCTTTTCCCTGGGTGACAGTGAAGATGCTTCAGTTTGAAAAGCTCTGCTCATTTAAACTGCTGCTTTTGATTTAAACATTGTAAAAATTGCTAATTGCCAAGACAAAGTATCTGAACAAATAATTTCTTATGTTAAAATTTACAAGGGCTAGGCTTAATGTATCTTGGCCAGAGTAACCTAATTAGCCTGCTGCTCTTCCACCTTCTGTAACAACTGCTGTTTCACTACTGGCTAAACCATAAACCTTGGAAACAGTCAGGTTCCTCAAGAAAATTTTTTGACCAATGCAGTTCACTCAGATCCACGGTGCACTTGCATTTAATTACCATGTAGAGTCCCACACACAGATGTATTATTCATGAAGATGGTCATATGAACTGAGCTGTATCCCAAAATCTGAAGGAAACTCTTATCTATGGATTCAAGCACAGTTTTGGTTTCTATTTGTCTCAGATAGTTTTCAGTCTTTTGAAACAGTAACTCTCCCTCCTTTTCACTATTACAATTTTGATTACATACAGACCTTATTTAATTTATGCACTTTTGAAGCATGGCTACTTTACTGAAGGATTACAGATGTTTATTCAATAAAAAATGCATGGATTTGCATAATATATTTTCACATTAGACACCACTAAATATTCATATTATTTATAGATTCCAAGATTTAGTTAGGAAATACAGCTCATTTAGATGTGTTAACTTTTTCAGCAACTCTGGACTTTACCTTCAATCTCAAAACACTGTTTTGTGGAATACTATATAAAGTCATGCATGAATTTCCAAAGTTCTTAATTCCCTGCTATCTCTAAACATTTAAAAATTCATTAGAACCGTATCAGAATGTCACATGCCTTTCAAATTTAACTCTATTCATCCTTTTAATATGTATACAAAAATCATCCTTACCTGAACCTTCTTCAGAGCCACTGGTACCCCATCCAGCAGGCAGGTAGCTCTGTAAACTTCACTGAACTGCCCACGGCCAATCTTCTTCTCTATTCGAAAATTGGCAAGCGTATTGTAGCCCATGTCAGGTCGTAAGGCTTTCTAGAATCAAAGATATTGCAAAGAAAGTTCACATTTAAGACTAAAATCAGTAAAACTAATCACACCAGTGTAAAAATAGATAGGAAGGAACATGGTTTAAATTATTAAAATTATTTCATTCCAATGCATTAAAACCAAAACTGTTCCAGACTAACCACAAGATGCTCTAAGGAAAACATTCACTATGCCATTTGTGGAGTGAGAATTGAAAATTATAAATTCTTGAGTGCATTTAAAATATTTTCAGCTTATTAGCAGTCTAAGACATAGAAGAGAAGATACCTTATCAGGCTTTAATTTGCTATGGGTTCCCACGGCCTAGGTCCCATCATCCAAAAAAAAAAAAAAAAAAAGAAAACAAAAAAACCAAAACCCCTACCCAAATCCATAATACAGGATAAGCTTGTATGCAGCTTGTATGACTGTATTTTAATGTCCCTCTTTCAGTGACTATCCAATATATTTTTATATATCCTTCTGTTGCTCCAGAAATCAAAATATGAGAACTCTCGTTTTGACAAAAGTGGCGCAGCATTAATGCTCCAGTGCATCCCAAAGCGCAGGACCCAGTTTAATGAGGTAGTTATGGGCCTTTTAGGGAAAATGTCTGAAATTACACTTCAAGACTTTGAATTCTCTACACAGAGCTGCAAGATACAGACCCTCTAAATAGGCTATATTTAAGAAGTATTGTGTACTTCCCATCTGAATTGGGAGTTGCAGCCTCTGCACAGCAACTTGACAAATATTATCCTGAACTACTAAGGCAGTGTGACAACCGCATGCTGAGAGCAAAGTCTCAGTAATGTGTTTTGGCATGCAGGTTTGTAATCACACATTTACATATGCAATGACCTACATTTGCATGTCAGATCACACACTGTCTTGCTTTATTAAGACCGGGCACCTCCCTGTGCTTGGCGGCCAGAGTGGCGAGAGAGGGCCAGAGGGCCGTGTTTTTTGGCAGTTGAGGGATGAACTGCCACCAAGGATTAGGCTGATATGGCCTGAGCATTAGACACTTCATTAGAGGTAATCTGTTTAACAGTGGGCAGTGTATGTAAACTTCACAGCCCATTTGCGGCACCTTTTCCCCCCCATGGCCTTTCTTCAAAGGGCAGCGTGGCTGAGTGACAGCTTGTCTCATCTGCTCCCTTGTCCTGTCACACAATTTAGATGTGGAGAGCTGACATGAGAAGCAACATAGCTGCACATCTCCAACTACCACTGGGTCTCTCCTCACCACAATGCCATTTGTGGGGAATAAGCTCGTGCAGGATAAAGATTTCCTTCGGTCTGAGACCATAATGGAACAGATTACATACACTTCACTAATGATCACATTACATTGTAGCGCCAAGCAAATCAGTGAGCACTCAGAATATTACAGTTTCCATGGAAGAGATATCTATCTGACAGCATTAAAATAACCAGAATGGCTTCCTTTTTTCAAATTTATTTTTTAAACTTCTGGCCGAACAATGTATTAAAACCGCAAGAATGTTATTCTTTTTCCTCCTCTGAACAGACTCCTGATGTAATCCTACACAGAGAAGAAACTGGGGAGAGGAAAGATAAGTTTAAACATTCCTACTAGAGAAAAGACAAACATCACAATATAGTAATTAATTAATCATGGCATGAAGAGCCCATTTATACAAGAAAACAGAATCTTCAACAGAAACCATCATACTAATTTTCAGACTTATTTCAGTCGCAGAAAACAGCTGATAGATAATTTAGCAGAGGACTGCCAGGGAAGAAGAGCATCCACAGGAAGGCCACAGAAGTTAGTACAACGCATTCACAGTTAACGTTTAAAAATATGCCAGACAGTAGCTGTCACTTTAGCCAGAGCTCTCAAGAGAAGTTCTACTTCAATATTTCTCCAAAAATTGCTATTTGCATTCAGTTCCCATCATCTCTGAGACTTAAATTTTCAAGACCATTTCATGTCCCATAATGTACCAATGAAATTCAGTAGTGACCTAGGTAGGTACAAAAAAAGACAGTGTGTTTCAGCACTGAAGAAACCAATAAAGACTTAATTGACCAAAATATCCCAGTCAAAAATCTGTGAGCCCAGAACCATCAGTTTGTCCAATGAGCAAAACTTCCCAGGAGGTCCTTCTCTCCCACTGCAACCTCCTCAGTATTGCTCCATCACTATGCCAGTGCACTATACCCAGCAAAAAACTCAAAAAACAACTGATCATTTATTTTTAATTACTTACAGATTCGGTTCAAAACCAAAACCAAACAGACAGCTGGATTAAAACAATTTAGAGATTCCAATAAGCAGTTGAGTCAGACAGGTTTTTCCTAAGTGGGATTTTCTGTTGAAGAAATCACACCGCATTTCTAAAAATGCTTAGCCAGTTTCGTTCACAGTGAGGATTCCTGACCCATAAAACTAAGCTCATCAGGTTGAGAGAGAACATTAAGCAGACTAACACCCAGCTCCAAGAGGAGAAACAGCAGCAGAGAAGTTATTTTCTTGGAGAAGTTACCAATGAAATCCCAAAGGAAACTACACTATTCAACGCATAAAATGCTGCAGTAAAGTTTCTTCAGATTCCCAATTTATCCAGCCAACCAGCTGAAAACAACTGCAAAGCCTTGCAGAAGACTCCCTTAGATTTTCACCCTGGCATTCAATACTAGAATCTCAAGGTTAGCAATCTAAACCTTAATGGGAAATATCACCCAAAGACTGTGAATCATTGTTTTTAAATTAGCTATTACCACACAGGAGAAAGATCTACAAAACACCATTGAAAAACTTCCATGAAAAGTTAAACTGATTGGTCAGTTACCACCAAAAAGCTAGTCAGACATTTCTAGGAAAAGCAACTGAATGAAACAAAATGTTTCATTACTGAAGTATATTGTGTGTGCAATGAATACTGCACAGAGCTCTGAGCCCTCACTTTGACAGGCAAACAAGGTAACAGAGCAGAATGGCAATGTTGAGCAGAGGCAAGCTTCCATACAAGAAGAGACTTAATAAACCACTGCTCTTCAGCTTTGGGAATGCCAAAACAAACAAAAAACCCCACTCCAAACAAAACAAGCCAACCCCAAAAAGCAAGGGATGTCTAAGCTTCTTTCAGTTTATGGCTTTCATAGACCTTCAGGTTTAGTCAGAAATTAATGCTTTTCCCTATTTGGATGCTAATATGCTCCCATTCTACTCTCACAAAAGTTCTGGAACTTAAAAGAGTCTACTGCCTCAGACTGCTAATCCATAGTTTTCTATCTTCCTCCATAATCCTTCTACAATGTGGAAGCAGTTTGGGAGTACTATCTGCCTTCCCAAAACATCCTTGTGATGTAAGGAAGTGGAGTGTTTTAACCTCATAGATAAACTCGGATGGAGCTTTCAGGCACTTCATTCCAAACAGAAAGTGAATTTCTGATGGCACTGAGTCTGGGTGGAGGACTGCAACTAGCAGTGTACCTCAGGAATCAAGAGTGGGTTCAATCCAATGCTGATCAACACCATCACCAGTTATCTGGATAATGGGGCCAAGTGTGATCTCAGCAAGTTTGTTGATGACACAAACCGGGAGGACTGGTTGATGCACCAGAGGGTCGTGATGTCATCCCAGGGGACCCTGACAGGCTGCACAGATGGGCTGACAGGACCCTCACACAATTTAACACAGGCAAGTGGGAAACCCCACACATAACCCCAAAATGCACCAGAAACACTGGACACAGACCTGCTGGGAACCAGCTCCACAGGTCACACCTGGGGACACCAAAGTGAACACAGGCCAGCAATGCACCCAGGGGTGGACAGTCATGTCCTGGGCTGCATTTGGAGTGGTGCCAGGAGGAGGAGGGAGATGATCCTTCCCCTCTACTCAGCACTGGTGGGAGCACACCTGGAGTGCTGCAGCCAGCTCTGGGCCACCCTCACACAGACATACTGGAGAAAGTGAGCAGGGCTCTGCAGCACAGATCACAGGGGAAAGGCTGACAGCACTGGCAACATCCAGCCTACAGAAGAGAAAATTCAGGGGGAATCTCATCAATGGGCTCAAATCCCTGAAAAACACATGTCAAAATACAGACTCAGGCTTTCTTCAGTGGTGTCCTGTGACAGGACAAGAGGTGATGGGCACAGGCTGAAACACAGAAGGTTTCATCTGAACATCAGGGAAGATTTTTTTTCCCTGTGAGGATGACAGCGAAAGGGAGGTGGAGTTGAAACGTGATGCCTAGTTTCAACAGGTAATGACAGAAATTCATATAGTATCACTGTCAGGAGGTGTAAGATTCAGGTGAAGGTAACAGTCTGAAATAAATATGGTACTTTGGACCCAATTCTCAAACAGTGTTTAACAACTCAACATTTCTTAAGGAAATAATTGTATTCCTCTTGGCTTCCTCCTCATACTACAACTCCAACTCCTCAAAGTCAGTGAAGCAGCAGGAGGCAAAAACTAAAACTAATTATTTTCTGTGGAATACCGGACTGATATAGAATTCATTTCAAGATCATGAGAAGAAATTCTATCTGTTTAAAGTTTCATTGTTACCTCAAGAAACAATGTTATCCCTTTCTCTATTTAAGAAACGAGTTACAGTTTAAAAAGTCCCAGATATATGTACCTGTGGCTGAAATGGTGGAGCAGTAGGCCCCTGCATTCCTTGCGATTGTTCATCCATTCTATCAAGCAACAATGTCCCTTATGTCCTGAAAAGAAAAATACAGTCATTACACTGTAAGCCAGTTGGTATTTATGATTAATGAACATTAGCAGAAGAACAAAGGAATTCATATTCTCCATTGTATGCTTCAGTTTAGGAACATTTAACTAGTCCAGCTCTGCACTGTTTGGGGAAGGAGGTTTTCTTATGCTTAGCTGTTCTATGAAATCACTACAGGCACCTGAATTTATTATTAAATAATGTGAATTAAAACTACTTGCACCAGACAAATGACTGTCTGATAAAAGCTGTATCATCCCATTAGTTTCAGGGGCACCAACCACTTTTTTAACCATGGAGATGTCTGACCTACAGGCAGCAGGGGAAATAGCAGATGAGTTACAACTGCGGTACACACTGCTTATCTGCATTGATTTATCTGTAGATTTTAGCGAACATGCAATAGCAGTTCCATCTAAACAGAAAAAAAGCTAAACACACAATGCATTCTGACGAGCTAGTTAAGAGGTCTTTGGAATACCATGTTAGAAGCACAGCCTCCACTCCCAACTGTGAACTTCTCATTTCCCATCGGTAAGATAGGAGGAAAGATGCCTACCACGTTCCCAAGATAGACACACAAGGTTTTGACCAGTAATAAGAGCTGCAAAATGCACAGAATTGCTAGTAGGAAAACCAGGAGAGACCAAAATGCACACGCTCATAAGATTTCTTTTTTTTCCCCTGAACTAAATGCCCTCTTTCTTGGGCACCCCTGAGAAGGAGCAGGTGCAGCAGCAAGGGTTACTGATGCCTGCAAGAGCAAGCCCTGTTCAGATGAAGACAGCACAAAAGTTCACTGGCAGCTTTGAACACAAACAATGAAACAAGCAAGAGGCAAGGCCTGAACAACTTTTTCATCACACAAAGATGAAGTATCCCTGCCTATTACCTGGTCAAACCTCCCAAGGCCTTTAGAGGTACAAGAACCATGTGTCTGACAAGGACATTATCCTTGCTTTTCAATTTATTGTTTTCTTATTCCCTGCTCCAAATCCTGAATTTTCTAGAGACAGACACAGAACACCTTTTCTGACACCATTAAATCTTTAACATAAGGAAGTTTCCTGTAATAAATTTATTCTGCTAAACCTATATACTTGCACATACAAAGCTATTTACACTCCACACAGAATCCGATGGCTGTTGGAACACGCAAATCTTCCCAGTAATTCCTCTAGTCTATTCAAAGGGTTAGAAAAAACTCTCAACAGAAAGCAGAAAACCTTAGAAAAGTTTTTCAAAAGCAACTGCAAAATATTCAAGAAACTAATGAATGGCTTGTGCTCGCAGCACTGTTGCCATTCTTACAGGATTGTTGTGGTAACATCACCAACAAAGAGTCACCAAGCAGCTCTGCAGAGTTTCTCCTGTGCTGCCCTTGTGTAGTAAGCAGTGGACAGCATACACAAACAAATCATTAGCGATCTGCTCTCCCTGGCCCATTGAAAGAAATCACCCACATGCCATCCCAGCTCCATCAGCAATTCCTGAAACCAAACTACAGCCACACTCCAGAGCAACCAAGGTGCCCTCAGGCCTTCCCTTCCCATCCATCATACTTCCTTACCAATCAGACAGGTTGGGGCTTCCTGTTGCTTTGTGTTACTTGCAACTGATTCAAAGACAAAGAAGATACACAAAAAGGAATTTCAGGCAGGCAAACAGGAAAAAAAAAAAACAATTATCAAACTACAGTGAGAAGCAGAGAAGAGGAGGTAGCAACTGTCAAGATTTCCAAGACTGTCAGAACAACCATGCTGAGAAATGGGGAGTCAGCTGCCAGAGACAGTGCACACCACTGACCAGGCAATCTTCCAGCCAGCACTAGGACACCAATACCAACACTTTCTCCAAGTTCTGAAACATCTCATGCAACCTCCCCTCCAAGGTAAGAAATCAAAACACAACAGCTCAAAAATTAAACTGCTGTCACAAAACTTAATCTAAAATCTTTGGGTAGATTCCCAGGGCTTGATGCATTTGCAACGAATCCCAGGGGGGGAATGTACAGCCAACTTAAGGAATCCTCTGCTAATTTCTTGTTGTAGAGATCTTTCTATCACACCTAAGAACACAACAGTTGTTTTCTGAAGAGCTATTTCAAAGAGTCTTTATATGAATCTAACTCTCTTCAATAGCATCAATATTTCTACTGAAGGTTTTGCTGTATTTTACTATTATGTTTCAAATTTCAAGATTTTGACCATGTAATGTACCAACAGGTAATTCCTATGGGTGAAATACTTGCTTCAAATTGCCAAGTGAAAAGTAGTAAATAAAAACCTCTACCCGCTATTGCACATATATACCCAAGACTAATGAAACCCAAACTGAAATGTTTAGATGATGTATGTGGAATCAAAATATATAACTCATTCATCCTGTCTGAATGGTCAGAGGCACTGACTGAAAGCGTTCAGAAATTTGTCCCTCTCTTTTCTTGTTAAATTTGGAAAAAGATTAGAAATGGGAGAAGTCATTACTACCACTGCCAGTCACTCTGCCCCTCTGTGGTTTGTCTTTTTAATAAAAGCAAGCAAACCAAAGAGGCAAAACATTCTACCATACAAAGCACAGGTTAATAACTAGTGGATTTGTTATTCCTTTTGCAGAAAGGCAAAGGTAAGTATTTATGTCCATATGTGAAAGTTTCAAAATTTTTTAATTTTTCATCTTTGAAGGCTGCATGATAGACGCACATTTTAGAGAATTGTGGCATTTTGATAATTAAAAAAATCAAAGATGCAAAAGAACACCAAGGATGCAATGTAAATATTTTATACTATAAAACAGAACATAAGTAAGAACTGGATTTTGTAGCTTAAAGACTTACCACTTTCAGGCATGCCTTTCACCTTAATATTAACTCCAGAAGTCAAAACATAGGGTTGTAATATTGCTCATCTTTAAATTTCAATTGAGGTAATAATTGTCTCTTCCAAAGATGGTTTTCAAGTTCTAATTTACAGTGACAAGACACTAAAGACACCCTAAAGAGTCCATGTTTAAAATTGAAATGAAAATACAAAACATATCTATTTGTAACATGTCTGTCACCTCTTTAAAAAAGTAACTCAGTGATCACCTTCTGCAAATTCATTACCCTAATGAAAGTTCACAAAAAAGAAGCAAGAGGTGAGGTGAGGCAAGTCAACTATAACAGCATCCCCCAAAACCCCCAAATGCAACTTTGGTTTTAGAGTATTGAAAAATATATCACATGGGTGGTAAGGTCTCCTTGCCCTCAGCATACCCCTTGCAAAAAAATAAAAAGGAACTTTCTGAACCATTTATCTTGTTAACATGATGCTCACCATTTTAATGATGAAGATCATTTGGATTTGGACAACCTGCACAGAATATGGATCACAGATATTCATATACACTAAATCTTATACTCTGGTTATGGCTGCTAACACTTCAGAGTTAATACTTTTGGTTTAATTACTAATATTTTAAACCTACTTTTTCAGATGATCAAAACAGTAGGTGGTACTACACATAAAAGGCGCAGAATGAAGTTCATGGAGTTACAGACAACAGGACCAATTTTTCATTTGGGATCACAAGGGCACAGCAGCTCTTACTCCACCAAGGTAGAAAAGAGCCCTCACCAGTAAGTCAGTCACCAAACTGCAAGTGCCTGAAACAGGAGTAACAGCTTTTCCTTCCTTCACAAACAGCCATCACTGTCCTCATTCACTTCCTCAGTGGGCACCTATCAGAGCTCTGGGCTATCTGCCCACACATCTGAAAATCATGCAGATACAGAGCAGCCCAAGAGGCAAGAGCACACTCCTACACACCAAGCTCACATCCCACAGGCAGCACTCAGCCTTCCAGGTGCTTTCCAGCAGCCTGCCAGAGCAGAGGCAGGACTACCCACGGCTGCCAGTGCAATTGGGGCAGAGGAGCACTCCTGAACAGCAGCCAGAGCTCATCACTTTCATTTCAATCCAATGTATTTTAAAATAACAGTAAAAAAAAACAAAAAAAAGATAGTTAGGAAAAACTTGACTTATGTCTTTAAAAACATGATCAGACCATTTCAAGAGAAAAATATTAAATGCACTGCTTAATCACATGAAGCATGCTTTTTAAGAACTAATTTCATAGTTCCAAGTCCATAAAGCATTCACACCGAATTCACATGGTATTTAGGCAAAAATGTTCTTGTTTTAACAGATGGCAGTTCTACAACAACAAAAAAAATACGTTTTCTTGTAGAAAACATCATTAATAGTCTCAATATACATGCTTTCCATTAGCTACTTGCTATGCACTTGTTTATTAATTTTGCAAGTTAAGTGAGAACATACAGTAATCAATGTCAAAGCAGAAACAGTTATACTCTCAAAAAAGAGCATATACTTAAAAGAATGTTCAGAATGTTACAGTTCTGCTGAGAATCTGAGAAGCTCAATCTTTTCTCTGCAAAATATAGCTGTAACTACTCCACATAATTGCTAACAGAAACACAGAGGTACACTGGTTCAGGATGTGCTGATCAGGGACACAGTCAATTTGGCTGTTCTCAAAGGATGGAATGTCCTATGTTTACTTCTGGATTACACCATCAATTAAGGCAGATATTTTCAGGTTTTACTACAACTATTATTTTAGTCAGGTTAGAGACAAGGCTCTTCAGAAACAACTTGTTTTGTAAACTGTTTTCTTGTAAATTTTGTGTAAAGTTAGATTCTTCAATATCTAACATGGATTTAAAATGAAAAAAATTAGATCAAAAAACTTCTCATCTATCTTAACGAAATTTAAAGATAAGGATCAGCCTCAAATGAGGGAGGGGTGGGGTGGAGAACCCAGCAACGCATATCAGTACTATGTTTCCATGTAAGAATACAGGCTAAAGAAATATTCCCATTTGCTTATATCACATGTTGAGTCTCAGCTACCCAAAAGCACAATTTAAACGAACATATACAGACACCCTGGTCGAACCTAAAAAAAGCCAAGTGCTGTGGAAACAAGGGTTTAGATTTCCAAATGCCTTCCTGAATAGCTGCCACACAATTCCGCAGCCCACCGCAGCAGTGTTAATCCCAGCAGTGTGTGCCAGGGAGCCCAGGCGTGCCAGCCTGATTCCAGCACTGCTCTCTGTCACCTGCAGTCATACTGACATAGCCTCCCAGCTCCAAAGCCACAGACCTGGTGGGAGGAGACAAATTTCAGACCCAGCAGTAACAGCATGGCCCTTCAGCTGGATGTGAGCAGGGTGAAAAACAGCCACAGCGTCACAGCTAAATTGAGACGGATTGGGCTGGCAACACCATCAGCCCCTTTCACTGGCATTTCTTACACATCTTCAGTCCTTATTCTCATACAACTCTAAATTCAACACATGTTCTTCTGCAGATCTTTTTCTTATACAACACTCTTTCTCATAAGCCTCTCTGTTAATTCTGCACAACTCTGTCTCCTTATCTCCTAGACCTCTCTGTTGATTCTGCCTCCATTCTCTTATTGGCAGCTTGTACTGATTCCTTTACTTATGGGCAATTTCATATGGCTCTAACACCTTCCTTCGTTCTGCATGGCTGGTTCCCCAAGCTGTCCCTGTCACCCAGCCCTGGACTGTCCCTCACACAACATCATCTTACCTCACCTGTCCCTCGACTCCTCACAGCACAGCCAGCAGCCTTCTGACCTCACTGCATCTCCAGCTTCAAGTGCCTGTATACAGTGAAAAGCTGGCCTGCTCATTTATATCCTTTAGACTAATTGGCCAGGCACAGATGTTTCTGCTTTGGTAATCAGTACAGCTGCTGGTCATTGGGGAAGAGACCCTCCTGCACTGTCCTAGCTCTCCACACCACAGCACTGGTTTATAAGGCAGACTGTCTTAAATCATTCTTTACCTCTTCAACCAAAAACTTGGCCACTGGAGGGAACTGGCTTGATGGTCAAATTCAACCTACACTTTGTCAGGTCATCAACACTGATCAAAACTCTTCAGCACCTACTCAATGCTGGCAACCCGGGGGCAGGTTGCAGTTTATAATGTCTATATTTACACACATTTTTATATGCATGCATTAATAATGCAAGATGCATTTAAGCTGACACCCACTTGAAGTTAGTCTACCAGGACTAACTGACGAGGGACAAAGCAAACTCACTACTAGAAGATGACATTAACCATTATCACAAATTGTCAGGTATCCCTATTCATATACATAAACATTACATATATGCACATTAAGATACACATGTGCACATATCTGTACACACAGATTATGTATCTATACCTGTGTATGTACATAGAATACTTCATTTTTACTTCTAGCTAACAGCAAATATTTACTTCACATCATCCAAAAAAGCCAAAATGTCTTCTGAAGTGTGGAAAACACATACTCATTTGTCAAATTCTCTGCAGAAGCATCCACATCAGAGAGAAGCTGTATATGCAACTTTTAAAGTACTGAAAGTGATTCAGCATAGATCCATATACATCTTTATTCAAGAAGGATTAGTTTTCACTTTAGAAGCAATTTCTAAAAACCAGATCAATACTCCCCAGAGGATGCCAAGACACTCCTCCCCGCTCTCTAGGGACAGCCTTGAATCTGAACAATACAAATTCCCAGCAGTTGTTAATCCACAGGTAGGTATTAACTACCTAACTGGAAATATTGCATTTTCCAGCAAATTTATGTCCAAATTCCCTACTCATGGGCAGTCCAGTCAAAGCAGTCATAAAACAGACAGTTATCTGGGGTAAAAGCTGGTTTTAGCAAGAGCAGGAGCAGTCATACACCAATAACCCTTTTGGAAGAAAGTAAGGGAATACACTAAGAGTTCATAAGCAATTTTCTCATCCATTTGGCCCGACTTAACAGGCTTATTTTCACTCCAACCCTGAAAACACACATGCCAACTCACTGTCATTTCTCAGCTACTAAGAGGTTGCTCTGTCAGTGCTGTCTGACTAGAAGATGAAAGTTGAAGCTCTCCTGCTTCACAAGTCCGCTTCCATTACTCTTTATTTGCACAATTTAAAAAGTTAGTTTGTTTACTTCTCCCTCTCCATTTCAACTATGTCACTCAAGTACATTGCTTATCTTGCAAGGTGTTCCCAAAGGGTTCTACATGCACTGACTTGCCCTTTATTGAATTGTTTGTTATTTCTCATGATCTGAAAAAAGAAACAGGAACTGAAACTGCTTGAGCAGCAAGCTTCTACATTTTTCATTTAGCTTCTGTTCACCTGAAAGAAATTTGATAACCCATTTCTTCATATTCAATAGCCAGTTATAAAGGGCATAAGTAGATCATAATAATGTCACAGTGAAAAGCATTGCAGGGAACAATGCACTGTATTTAACCATGATACCATCAAGAAAGCAAAGCCTCAGCCCACACCACACCAGGCTGCGCTCCCGGGTCTGTAAGCGAGCAGTTCTAAGGCAGTGTGAATGGATGATGTGATGCTGCCTCCCCTGCCTTCAGCCATGACTCCCAAACCCTCTTCCTTCCAGTGGGGTTACTGTAGCTTCCCAGACTCCTGGTAAGCAAAGTGAAACTAGCTGAAAACTAACCTTGACAAAGCCACTTTCTCCCAGTTCAGTTCCTGGAACTGTACCATTGCAGAGACAAGGACAGAAATGTGATGGCAAAAGAGAGGGGAAGACACAGGACTGCTCTAGCCTCAGCTAACTTGAATCAGATTAATCTATTGCCAAATTGCATCTCTAACATGAAATTACACAAGTCAATCCAACACCTCAATATCAAAGATCCCCCTTTCTCTCTCTGCCACATGATCCCACATTGCCATCTTGAACTCTCTGGCCCTGTTGCCAAGCTGATCCAACTCCCTGATGCAGCTGGGCTTCTGCTCTGCAAGCAGAGAGCAGAACCAGCATGTGGGGGGCCCTCCTGAGCACTAGAGAAAAAATTAAGAAGGGGAAGTTCAGAGATGGGAGAAAGGGACTGTACCTCACCACATTTAAGTGTGCTTCGTCCTCAGCAGGGAGGTGAACAAACATTTAAGAAAGCTGCAATCCCAAGGCAAGAGCCAGAACAGAGAGAAGGCAATTTACTCAACACCAACCCAAGAGTTTTGTCAACAAAATACCGTATGGGAAAGTAGAACTAGGAAACAAAATAAATGGAAGGAGTATAAATCAGGATAACAATTTAAACTGGAAAAAGGAAAAGTAAAGCAGAAAAAAAATCCAAGTGCTAAAATTTTCAGAAAAAGGAAGCTAAAACATGATTTAGAAATCCTTACAGGTACAAAACCTCACAGCCCTCACATATAAAGGGAGTCCCAATGAAGACATGACTTTAAATGCATCGATAAAAGCAAATTATTCATAAAGAGATGCTGAAGAGATTTTGCTAAAAGTGTAAAGAGCTGATCTTCACACAAGAGTTAAAAACACAACACAAATGAAAAGAGTGGAAGCACTGTCAGATAAACCCATTATGGCTAAGCACAGGGAAAATACATCCCAATTAGAAGACTGGGTGGACACAACTGTGCAACAACTCTGGCTGACAATGTCCATGTTCCTACAGGTGAAGTAGAACACATTTAACAATAAATTCCACTCCTTCAAGAAATGTCTCAGTATCTTAGAAAGCAGTGCAAGACATCCTACTGCGGGTGTCAGATGCACATTCACAATCTGAAAAAAAGTTATCTGTAATATAGTTTAAAATCTGCTAAAATTTGCTACCTCAAAGATGGTAAAATGAATGAAGCACTATAAAGAATCAGAAAAGAAACACCAGCCATGTTTAACAGTCTTTCTGTGAACCTCTGAGCAGCACTACCCTTGACTCCTCAAAGCAGCAGGTAATCCAGGATCCTGGGTCCAGAAGCAAGGCAAGCAGCAGCCAGCACACTCACCTCAGAGGCAAGCCAACACACAAATCTGCAGCTGTTTCTATGTTTTACATTAAAGCACCACTGCCTAAAAGATGCAAGACCCATGTGTGGCTGTGGAGCACTCTCAATGAGCAGCTGTACATTCAGCACTCCGAATGCAGCCTGCTCCTCAAGCCCTGCCAGTCTCTATAAAGCTCACACACAGCCCACACACCCAACACACAGCTCTGAATTTCAGTCAGGGCAAGGGCTGGAAGCTCACTGCTGCAAAGACAACTCCTTTTTTGGATTTGCTCTCAGATGAGGACAAAAAGAGTACATAAGAAGGGCCTCTACAGGGCAGAAGGCTATGTGTTTTCCCACCACGAGGTTTTACTTATTTTCAGAAGTAACTTTTAGTTTACCTGTGATACTGTTGCCTTCCAGCTATCAAAAAAAAAAAAAACCACAAATCAGTAATCTTGTAAACTCTGTACTCTAACTACAGAAAATTGAAATGAACTGAGAAAGATTGGGTCATCAACACTTCACAGCACCTAATTCAAGTATCTCACAAAGGCTTCAGCAATAATCTAATCTACAAGCTCTACATGAACTTTTATGACATGGTAAAGTAATTCATCTGGTCCAACATAAATACAGCTATTAAATAAGACAGCAATAACTTTGTTATAAATCATTCCAAGGAGCTTCAAGAGGCTTGAATGCAGACTCCCAAATGCCACATGATGCAAGCAGTCTATTTACTTTGTTACCTATAATCCAAAACAAAAGTCACTAATATCACAAGACTAACCAGGTGCAATCAGGTTTTAACATTGTTCACAGTACTTTCTGACAAACTGCTCTTTTTAATGTTCTGTTTAAAATTTTATAACAAATTCCCTTGCATAAATAAGTGCTATATGCCCAACAGGTTACAATGGCACTTGAAATACTGTGCATTTTATAGCTACAAAAATCACAACTGAATCACAGATATGCTTTACATGCCTGAGACAAATGCACATAAATCTCTTCACCAAAGCAGCAACTCATTTTAACAGCATTGTTTCTCTGCAGCTTTTTAAACCAACCCAACAGGAAGAATCATTTTAATACTTATTAAGGAAACAGAAAGTGAGATTATGTACTTCAGTCTAGGGCTCAGTTCCTTCCCATGTGGCCAGGGAAGTCAAATGGTGATAAACACAGCAAATCAGTGTTCTAAAGGCTGCCCTTATCATCACTTTGGTATTTTGGTCAGTTATTTTCATCTCTGTTGCAAAGCACATGGAACACAGATAAACTGAACAAATTCTCTGGAAATGAGTCAGTTAACTCCTAAAACTCTCCATAGAGTTAACCTTCACAGGATAATCCCATCTTCTCCTAAATCCTACTTCCTGGGAATCAGGAAGGATTTTTGGATAAACACCAAATCACAATAGATAAATAAATAAATGGAAATTCCTTGGAGGTAGGGAAGAAGTTACTGTTACTGCAGTTGGACTTTTCCTAGGGGACTTTCCAATGTAAGGTGAACTCAAGCAAGCACACAGCACAGATGTTTGGAACACTATCAAACTTCAGAAGGCAGCAAGGCACTGATAGTGACGAGCTGAATTTAGCATCAGTATAAAGGCAGAGAGTACTGCACTAAGTTTATTAAACATGGGGAGGGTGTATTGATGAACAAACTGCCTCAAGCAAATTGTCTCTGTGCACAAATACACAGGACTGACTATGTTTTGTGCAACTGAGTTCAACACTTGCACAAAAAAACAAAGCCACAGAGGGGCTTATATGGCTCTGTTTTATACTTGAGAAGATATCACAGGTCACAGTAAAATGAGCAACTGACCTCCAGCACTCTATGTTTCATCTTTCTTATTTCATCACAGGCCTTCCAAGGAACTCTAAAAAGTTAAGATTTTTTTCTTCTTTTGAAACAAGCTTCTATGGTGAGGATGAGAATCTACTTATCACAGGGTCTACATGAATTAGATAAGTCCATCAAAAAAAAGATTTTTGGTTGAATAAATTTCCTTGATTTGTTCTCAACTTTTTTTTAATGCAATGACTAACTGGTACATTGAATACAAGATATCTATGACAAAGGCACTATCTCTAAGTGTGCTTCGATAAGCCAACCACCCAAACATGAGCTATTTCTAAATATAGTACCTTCATATTTTGAAATTAAAGAACAAGTGCTCTTAATATTATTCTTTCTTCCAGTATCAAAAAATTTTAAAACAACAAACATGGCTTCAAGTTCTTACTTTAGAGCTGCCAGACTTGCTTGTAAGTTTCCCAATTTCCACAACACAGTTTTCCTTCCTAAAACTTCTGCCTAAGTTTTCCATAGGCCATGAACTAATGAGTGTTTTCCACTGCATTTCATCTGTCTCAAGACAGTGCAAGCCTGTAGTTTAAATACAGATATTTCTGCAGCACTACAACACCTGAGTTCTCTCCTAAACAGCCTGGGGGAAAAAAACACAGAAAAACTCTTAAATGTTATTCTTCCTGATTTAGCCAATCTGGGAATCTAACCATCCCATCTAATAATCCAAAGTGCATATTTCATGCAACTTCAGCATCTCAGGCTTGCAACACAACTCTATATAGGAATATATCAAGTACATTCCATGAAATTCTGTGCACGTGCAACCTTTCCTGAGAAGTGATGCCACTACCACCATCTGAGAAAACACCTCTATCACTACAAAAGGTGGCAAAAGTCACCATTCAGTCGGTGCAAGGGAAAAATATTTAGAAAGTTTTTATCTAATATCAAGAATTAAATATTTGTGACATTAATGAACACACATCCCCTCATCATCTGTTATCAGAAGTAAGGTGATTATCTTAAGTAGTCTGAACATTCCAATAGTGATGCCCCTCACAAAAAGCAGAACAAATCAAAGCACACTGCGCTCGAAGAACAGCGTTCTAAACCTCCGAGCCCTAAAAGCACGCAGGTTCAGCCCGCATGGTCACTGCGAGGAGCTCGGGGCCGGCCCTGGGACAGCCGAGGCTGGATGCTCGGTAAGGTGCGGGAGCGGACACCCGGAGCCCAGCCGGAGAACGCCTCCCTTGCAGCGTCTCCCCGCAGCAGAGCGCGCAGCGCGGGGCGGGCGGGAGGGGCCCGGCCGGGTACCCCCGGTGCGCTCCCGGGGAGGCGCGGGGCAGAGGCCGCCGGCCCCGCCGGACGGGGCTGCTCCCCCCGGCAGCCGCAGGGCCGCGGCTCCCGCTGACGGCGCTGTTTCCACCCGCGGCCGTGTGAAACCCCCAGGCCGGGCTGTCCCAGGAGCATCTGCCCGACACCCACCCCCAAGCGAGAGGAGGGCACGGGAGCCTAGAGGAAACCAGGGGAAAACGACGAGGAGTACCACGGAAAGCAGCTCGGCAGGAACGCAAGGAGCCCGGCGCGGCAGAGGCAAGGGGGGCCGGCCGGGCCGCAGGCAAGCTGGGGCCGGAGGCGGCGAGGCCGCCGGGCAGGGTCCCCGGCCGCCCGCTCCTCTAGCGGAGGCGGCGAGGCAGCCGCCACAGGGCCAAACGGCACCGCGGCGCTGAGGGTGCCGCTCGCCCTGCCGGCACACGGCGGCTAGGCGCCCCTCCGGCCGCGGGGCAGGTGCCGGTGCCCCGGACACGGCGCAGCCCGCGGCCGTCCCGCCCCAGCGCCGCGCACAAACTTTCTCGCTGCGGCCCCGCGCCGCTCCCTCCCCGCGCGGCGGGCGGAGCGGCAGCCGCGCCAGCCAATCGCGCCGCGCGCCGCAGCCCCGCGGCCAATGGGCGGCGGCGGGAGGCGGGACCGCCGGCACCCCGCGGGGGGAGCGCTCCGGCAGCGCCGGCTCGGCCGCCCGGACCCCCGGGACCCCCCGGCCCCGCCGCCGCACGCGGCCCCGCCGCCGCTCCGCTCACCGGGCAGCCTGGCTCCGCCTGCTCCTGCCGCGGGGCACCGGGACCGGCCGCCGCTCCTCTCCTGCTTCTCCGGCGCCTCGAGCCCGGGGCCGCGCCGGCACTGGCGGCGGGCGCCTAGCGGGGCTCCTGGCGGGCGGCGCGGACACCGGAGGCAGCCCCGACCCGCTCTCCACCCCCCGCCGCTCCTGGCAGGCCCGTAAACATCCCGGCATCCCCGAGGATGGGGCGGGGCGGCCGCCGGGCCCCGCCTCGCCCCGCTCCCCCGCCCGGCCGGGGGCGCGGTGTCCGCCGGGGTGGCCGCGGCCGGTCCCGGACGGGTCCGGATGTGCGCGGGAGCTCCGGGCTGCCCGGGAAGTGACGGAGTTGGGAGTGCGGAGGGAGCGGAGTGCCCGTCCCGGCGCGTTCCTGCCGTGGAGCACAGCGGGGCTCGGGCACTGCGCTAACGCGGCGGGCACGGGGAGCGCCGCTCGCCCCGGGCAGAGCCGGCAGCGGGAGGAGCGCCAGGGACTGACCCCTCTGCTCTGAACAGCGCTGCTCTAAGGCTTGGGCTTTGCCAGCTTTGAAAACGTAGCGTGCCAGACTTGCTCATCTTGTGCCTGAGTTGTGATACTCAATCTGCGAGACATTCGATATTAACTGAGTACATCAGTTGGAAGTGACACTACATCCTTTTTGCTATGCTGGGAGAAATAAAATGATGGGAACAAAAAAGACCAGACTCTTGGTGAGTCCTGTTACACTAACTTCTACTTCACAACAGCACTGGCTTTAAGCAGATAAAAAATACTGAATTCCAGAATACTACTGTTCTTGAGGTTCCTGAAAGTTTACCCTGCTTCAGTGCAGGGAAAGGTAATTACCTACCCAGAAGAGAAGCCTTAAGAACCAATGATGGGGAAAAAGTATGAAAGCTGACCAGTTTCCCCAGTAAGGTTATGGATTACTGTGATCAAATAACTTTTTCCTCAGGTGTAGAAGCCCTCTGTAAAAGGTACTGCAGTAATTTAAAAAAGAGAAAACAGTATTTAAAAATTATCTTTCCAAAGCAAAACTCAAGTTCTCATAAGGGTTGGAGGTTTTGCTGCAGTTGTTCCCTTGTAACAAGTAAAATAATACTTTATTTAAGCCTTGCAAAAGAAGTAGGAAATGGTCCAGTGTGTCTGGAAAAAGTCTATTCACTTCCCTGTGTACAAAATTATATGTGTTTTTGAGGCAAACTTTTATATCTGTTCTGAGGCAAGCTTTGAGACAGCTACAATGGCTCCAGTGATACAAATTCTAATGAAATTTGAAAGGAAATTATTTTTGTTGGCTCTCGTTTCTCTGATTTGTTAATCATTCTGCACATTTCCTGTGCATTAGCATTGGGGCATTCAATGCCACTGGCCAAATACAGTGACAAGATGACCATCCAGGCTGTGAATTCAGACATACCCCATGACCTTCCCCTTTGATGTGCATTTTGTATTTCTTCAGGGTAGTCCAAAAGAATTTGAATCGTGATTAAGAGTATATTTTCTCTTTTTTTTTTCTTGTTGTTGTTGATAAACTGTCCTGCAAATGCAGTTTCTTGAACAAGAATTCCCTGGATTGTTTTCTTGTAGAAAGTGCAATCCATCAGGGCTCCCCACATACCAAAGAGCTGATAGATGTGCCATACAGTGTTAAGAAATTACTTTAAAGACTTACAATCAGCAGTTCCACTGACTGTTTTCCATCTGCAAAAATCTCTTCAGCCTCAACCAGAAATGAGGTGAGATGAGGTAGCCACCTATTTACAAAACCTCTGATGTAAAAAGGAGAGCGTGTTGTTTGGTGTGTAGCTGACCATAAAATACTGAGTCTCATTAGATCTCATGTTTTCACAGATAAAGGCAATAGTACTATAATACCCAGCTATTGCTATTTTCCAGACTCTATAAGATGGAAAATTAACAATTCATAACCTAGACTTAGGTAACATTTGAATGTTTCTCTACATTCATGCATAAAAAGAGGATACCCAGGGCTTACTTGCCTTTTTTTTATGGTAGGTTTCTCACAGTCTTCCTTTGTTTAGTCCGATTGTATTTGAATTTTTTTTCTTTCATCCTATTTTTGTACTCACTGCTCTTTCACTTTCATTCTTTTTCTTTGATTTTCTCCATGCTGTTATTTCACTGTACAGTTCCATAATATTTTGACTTCTCCCTTTAGTCACCTGAATCCAAAGGCCACTTTAGCCTGACATTATCTGTTGATGAAGCAT
Organism: Catharus ustulatus; assembly: GCF_009819885.2. Classification (NCBI taxonomy): domain Eukaryota; kingdom Metazoa; phylum Chordata; class Aves; order Passeriformes; family Turdidae; genus Catharus; species Catharus ustulatus. The sequence continues at coordinate 23,876,520 of NC_046229.1, forward strand.
TCTGTCTTTCCTATATTCCAACCTTACCTTTCTTAGAAGGTGGTTTTTTCTATTTTATTCTTGGTGCTTGGGACTCAGAGAACTTAAAAATGAAGAGCTTGCTTTAGTTAATTAGTTCATCACCACAACCAGGCAAACAGGCTTTTATATAAATGTAACTACACTGCCCCCATTAATTTTAAATTTGCAAAGTGGCACATCTTCTACAGAAGATCCTCTTCAGACCTGGGTTGTTCAAATGTTTATTTCTAGAAGGATGTTTTTCTTTGCTTTTCAGTTCACATGTACAGTTAAATAAATTTGTCTAATATTCCCTGTAATGGAGACTTTGTATCAAACAGAATCAGAAAGGCAGAAGAGGTTCCAGAAGATCCAGTAGCCTCAGGGATTGTTAAGGAGCAGGCTTATCTCTGGCAAACGCTTCTCTCAGAGGCCAGAGGGGACACTGCCTAACCAGCTAGCAAAGGATTAGAGAAAATGGACAAAGACGTGCTGGAATTAGGGATCTGTGTGGGAGAACATGGCTTGTTCCCTAAGTCTTACCAGCTTCTGAAGGTGTTGGCAGCAAATGCTCTACACCTGGAACTGAACAGGTCAGAGACAGAAGGAACAAGGACCTCACTATTTGTCAGTGGATGCCATGCTTCATTAGCCATGCTATTATTAATCTCTTTACATTTCAGCATTGATTTAAGAAAGCTGCACCAGTCTTTTTCTGATCCTTGAAATCTGTGAATATCCATAACCTATAAATATAGTCAGGGTTCAAGAATATAAAAAATATCAAATGATGACAAAGGGTGTTATTTGGAATGGCAATGTGGCACTTGGATTGTCTTTGAAAACAGTGTCCATTGTCAGGACTAAGCTGCTAGCCTTGAAAACACCTAGAGAGTGTTGGGTAACAACATAAAAATCAACCAGGAATTCAAACATTTAGCCCAATTCCCCAGATGGTTCCTAACTTGCTTCCGCTGTTATCCAGGGCTCTGTACAGATAGAGACTCTTAGGATGTTCATTAACGGAATAAACTGGAAAATATAGATTTGAAAAGTTTAAAACTTTCAGGCAGAATAGGACAGTGGAGGATGGGGATAGGTGGAATCTTCGAGGTCACAGAGATAGGAGCATAACGTAACAGGCTTCACTGGTTAACAATTCTTCAGGTTCTTCAAATCAATAAAGTACAGGAAATTAATCAAAAGGAGCAACGGCTCTGCTCTAAGTCCTTGAAGCCTGAAAAGTCTCCCTCTCTCCTGGTACTTTGTTACTAACAGTAAAAAGGGTAGGGTAGCTGCCTGTGACATGGATGAGGAAATGAGAAAGGCTGTGAAAGCAGGAGTAAAGAGATCTCCATTATATTTGCAGTGGATAAATATTGTAGGGCTTTATGCAGAACTTAAGCTTTTGACAACATAAATCATTAAACAGAGCGATCCAGGGGAGCTTGGAGAACTCCTGATTTGTATCAAGCAGGGCACCAGACCTTCTGAATTTCTGTATCAAAGAATTGTTTTAGAACTTTGATCGTAATATATTCAAATTCAGAAACCTTGTAGAAGTGAAAAGGCCAAATAAACTTACCATAGCAACAGTAAACGTTGAAAAGAGGACTACATAAAATCAAGGAAGTTTGTTAAAAGTAAATTACAAGGAAATGACCTGTATTAGAGTTTCTAAGTATCTATCATCTGTCAAAGCCAGTTAGAGGGTCTCCAAAAGACTAGCAGAGCGCTACATGTGAATAAAGGATATTATTAAAAAGAAGGAACTCCTAAAAAAAAAAGGTGTTCAGATGAGAAAAACAGAAAATAGCAAAACCTCTGGCAAGCTACACATAAAATTGTAAAAGGCAGACCAAAAGCATTTGAAGGAAAATGTTAGTAATGGTATAAAACTTTATTGTAAAACCTCTTCCAAACTCATCAGAAGCAGGAAGCCTGCAGGATAGAAAAACTGTTTGCTTATGTGGATATTATGAGAGGTTCTTACAGGGAACCCCTTTATACCCCAGAAAGCTGTGAGAGTTTTTGGAAAGGTATGTGGAAACAGGGAGCTTGGATGATAGGAGATTCCTGTAAAACTTCTCAACAAATCTTCACTAAAATTGCTTAAAGAAATTAAGCTACATTGCAGTACAAAGAAAGGATGAATACTGTGCAATACGTTTTCCTAAAAGTTGTTTCTATATACATAATCACAGTTAAATACAGTTCTTTTCTTCAACTTTTTTCTTTGCTCTAGCACACTGCTATTTTGATGTATTATCATAATACATGTGTTATTGTGTAACTGAAATTTCCTGTAGTGATCACAGTTAGCCTAGCCTAGCTAACTAGTAATAAAGAAAACTACATTTTGGTACAGGTTAATTGAGCACAGGTAGGTCTGTCCATCCAGACTCCCACTCTGCTGCAGCCTCTAGAGCAGGCTTCAGGTTTTTTGTACCCTGGTCCAACTTCCCTCAGCATGTCCTGGTATTCCCCATGTTCTTTGAGCGTAGGAATACACATCCTCATTTCACAATGTCACTAATAGAGAACCCAGGCAGTGAGTTCAGATGCAATTTAGGGGTAGTTCTGCCATTCACACTTGATGGCAATGACTGTTCAAGAACCAGCAACAGACATATTTGTGTTATGTCTTACCTCGCTTCTTCCTGTTTAAAAAATACTTGTCATAAACCCCAAACTGTTCTTCTCAAGATTTTTTTTTTTTGGCTGAGTCAACTTTACATTTATCTAAAGGTCCGACCCATTTTAAACATGACAAATGTAACAGTTTCAGTAACTATGTGCAATGAACTATGTGACTAATCAGTGATGGCAAGGAATTCCTTCTATATACTTTTCCATTTTTCACCTCTTAAATTGATTACCCTGCTCCGAATGCCAAAATCTGAGTATTGGTACATTTTGCTAATGGTAGAAGCTATCTAACTTCTGCCTGTAATGGTCCTTCATGCATGAAGTTCTTTCACAGAAGCATATTCATCTAAAATAAACTCTTAAAGAAGTGGGTAAGACTTTCAGCTCCAAATAAGTGTTCTGTTTGTCCAAGGTGGCAGTGTTTACGATATGACACAGGATTAGAAACTGCCTTCAAGTCTATAAATGTGTACTTGCCAATAAAACCTGTAAACTCTATATCTGGTGTCACTGAAGTTCAGACTCTTACCCAGGGTAGGTTGGTGTAGCTGCTCTGACTTCAGTGGAGTCATGCTGATTTACACAGCTGAAGACCTGGGCCTTAGCTGCTGGATCTGAGAATTTTAACAAATAAAAAAGAAAATTTAGTCAAGTTCATCCTTTCCTTCAATAAGTTATAGCTGCTAACAATTGTGTCGTGCTGGAGACATTATCACTATAATATTGCTAAACAAAAATGCAGTATTATGAATGAAAATTCACAGCTATTACATGTTAAGCTAACTAAAGTAAATATCCATGCATATGGATCCATATGCAGAATCCCACTGGCTTCAGAGGTGCATAGAAAATGAGGGTGTGGTGTCTAAAAAATTACTGAAACCTTAACCATACCTTTAATTTTCCTCTCCTGCCTGACTAAATATCTGGGTAAATCAGACATCCACACCAGTACTGAAACTCTGGGGTGTCCATAGAAGCACCTTACCTTACATAGTAACACAGATAAACTGTAGAAGTTTGTTAAATATATTAGGTTTTTTTAGTGGAAACTGATAGGTAAGATAAATGCATTTTTTGTGTCTTTAGCACAAAAGTCAGTGAAGCTATAGTCCCCATGGAGGTGCATATTCAAATGTGTGATGTTACCCACTGTCTCATTCTAGGTATACATCTGGCAGCTATTCTAAATACACAGTTTGGGTCTCTTACCTGAACTCAAGGAAATGTACACCTTTGGAGAAAGGCAGCCTGAGGCTCATGATTAATTAAACATCATTTAGAGTTTACATTTAGTCCTGACACGAGACATAAAGGTACCCACATGTCACGTAGGCACTTTGCCCAGAGTCTAATTAGACTTTGACCAATATGTTCCAACCTTTCAGACAGAAATAAAATTAAGATAAACCAGCATTTGTTCTGCTAGCATCCTTTCTCTCAGCCTGTGTCACAACTGATTAGAGTGCAATTCTCCCAAACAAGAATTGTCTCTCACCATGTCTTTGCACTTTGCTTGGTAGAATGGAGCCTATGCCTGTGCTGCACTGCAAATGAATAATAATTTATGGTGATGTTGGAATGGTGTTGACAGAAATGGAGCTAACGGCGTGAGTGGGGAATAACTGCATTTATCCTAAAAATAACTATTGTCAGTCAAAAAAGCAAACTTAATTTCAGTGTTTAGCCTTTATTAGCTGAAATCTTAGAAAGAGCATGATTTTCAGTGGCAATTCTGCTAGAATGAGGACTACAGAATTTTTCTACTGACTTCAGAGCCAGCTTGAGACGAGAAAAATGCACAGAACAAGTGAAATAAATATTGTTGGCATTTTACAATAAAATGGGGATGCATTTTATAGGTGGCTAGCGGCTTGTAATTAAAGACAAGCTTAATAAAACTAATCCTTTCCCTGTGCTTATTAAAATGTTTCATGTATCAGCAGGCTGTGAAAAGGACCCACTCCCAATCTCTTAACTTGCACTACAACCCAGAGATGTCCACTTGAGTCATAGTTCCCAGTGCCAGTCCTGTCCTCTGCCTGCTATTGGAATTCAAAGCCTCTGAGGGAATTAAAATTAACACATTAGTTCCTAATTAAATCCAAATAACTTTATAGTATTTCTTGGGAATATGATCTCAGGAGGATAAGGAAGTAGCAATGGCTTTCAATTAATGATTTTCCCTCTTCTAACACACAGGAAATGTCTGCAATGTTGTTTTGACCCCTTTTAATTTCTTCAAGGGGAGCATTTGACTCTTCAAGCTTCTTCCTTTTTAAAAGTTCCTGCAGGTTTGTAATAATTTAGTAGGATAAAGAAGTACAGTCATTACTATAGCAGTTCTTTTTTCTTCAATTAGTATTTCTAATCACATTAGACATGTTTTCAGTATCCAGAGAGGATGCCTGATCCCTACAGCTATCGTGAACTATTAACTTTAATTAAAATTTACAAGTCTAATGTTGTTACATCTGCTAAAAGCATTAACTGCCATGTTAATTACCAAAATGTTAATGTTGCGTTAAAATATGAATGTTCCCTTTTGACAGTTCATCTGTGGTTTAATTATTTATTTTTGGTAGGATATCTCCTCAAAAAAAGAAAAAGGCATAAAAGCATAAATGCTGACTGAAATAATGAGACATAATGGGAAAACTTCATCTAGGAAGAAAACTTAATACTTTAGAATACCAGTTGCTACCAGAAATTCATTTGCATTCCTTGCACTGTCAAAAATAAATACATAGCACTTGTGTCATGTCTAAGATGTTTTTTATAATTGCAGCACATTCTTCTGCTTTTATTTTATAGGGATATGCAATGTGCAGGACAAGTTCTTACATCTCCATAGTTCAGCAGTGTCATAGTGTTGGTTCTACAATAGAAACTCCCCTCAAAAAGAGATTTCAGAACTTCACATCAAAATCTTTATTGGATTTTTGAAGGTTTCCCCATATAACTCATTTCAAAATAGATTCAACAAAGGAGATGTCTAGAACTTAGTCCTGAAGTTACTGTACTCCCTATCCCAAGAGTACAGGATCAAAGTGGAAGTCTTTTTAAATCACTGCAATTAGTAACAAGCATAGCAGAGACTTTGCAGTGGCTCATCTAAAGTAAACAGAAATCACTAGTTAAAGTAAAGCTGTCTCTTGTTATATTTCATGGTACAGTACTCCTCTATCATGTAAGTCTTAAAGGCATTGTCACTGAACTTAATAAATTATAAAGTTCTGACAAACCAATGTTAAATATAATTGTTACATGTTTCTCTCATGTTGAATAATTCTTTTAATAGCTCAAATTAACAGTGTGCCAAATAATTTCTTAATGTGATTGTAACTAGGTACTGTTAGATTTTATGCCATCTTCTATTTCTTAATTTTGCATGAAGTAACCTTAATTTTGCCTGTAAATCTTCTATGGTACATGTCAGAGGCACATTCCTCACTCTATACTCTGTTGAGTGTTGGAAGTAGGCAGCTGTTTAGTGGTAAGTGCATAATTGGGTTTGTGGGTGGAGGAAAAATATTTTTAGAGATCAGATGTCCAGCTCACAGATTTAGATGGGTTATTAGGAAAACAAAAACTTTAAAATCCCCAAGTAAGACCACTGCAAGTTGTCAGTGGACTTTGAGTTTGCAGGACAGCCTTGCTTCACCACAACCTGACCTCTTCTGATGTCCAGACTTTCTCTCCACTGTGTGGTGGAATTAGTACAAATCATAAAACAGAAGTTCTCATATAACATACTTAGAGCTCTTCTTAGAGGTGGTTATTGTACTATGGTTATGGAATTCTAGATGAGAAGTTGTATTCAGTTGTCTTTTCAAGTTAACATTGTAGGAGAATGCTGCAATAAATCCTCATTTGTTTTCCACAGAGTTTGGATAATTTGCCTGCAAATCCATTTGCAGGGCCTTTGATAAAAAAGAGCTATTGAACAAACTGGTCTAAAGCAGAGAAAAGCCTTGCAATCTCCCAGATGTTCAGAGCCCACATTGGTCAGAGTATCCACATACAACCCCACCTTCCCTCCCAAAAGCCCCAAACAAACAAAAAACCTAACCCAGATGTTCAAGCTCAGATGGCTGGTTATATTCTATGAGCCCTATTGCAGGCACATTCAGTAGGACTAGTGATAAGATTTAATCTGGTGTGCTCTGATCCTGAGGCTTTTTAGAGTACTACTTCAAACAAAAAAGATTTCCATTTAAAAATAATAGTGGTTATTATTCTGAGGAATGTAGCAAGTTGCTAAAGAAATGTTTTCTAATCGTCTGCCAGAAGGCAACCTATCTCCTGGGCTTTGTTTGCTTGTATAGATTTCATTGCCTGCAGCAATACTTCTTTAAGTCAAGTTTACAGAAACTTGTCTCTCTTGGGGAGATGAATCTCTTTCAAAATTCATTATTTATTTGGGAATATTCAAGCACTCTACAGAAGACAAGGAAATAATTCAAATGATTCATTTGCAATTAATCTGATACTAACTTTTGTGCTGCAGTACTCTAGCTTACATAATTTCTTGCAAAGGTCTGTATTACCACTACTCTTGGTGCATGGAATTCACGCCTCGCTTTTGTGTCACAGTTCTTGCAGCATGGGGAAATTACTTAAATCCCTTTCTAAGAAAAAAAAAAAACAACACATTTAGTGTTGGCTGGTGACTTGTGGTTGCTTGTTTGACCGTCATTGTAAAGCAGAGTGTGAAGGATAATCTTTTACAGCCACTGAGACACACAGACAAGCCAGAAGCTTCCCTATTCATTTATGCAATTATCAAAACTCCTTTTGTCTTGTGAAATGGAAATAAATTAACCCCCCTGTACCATGCCCACAGAGTAGCTCCAGCAAAAATGTTGCCTTTTCTCAGTCATTCTGATTAAGCTAAAGCCAGATCTTGTTTAAAGATGTAGCATTAAGGAAACAGAGTCCCTCCGTTCAACAGGTTCTGATTTGCCACAAAACATATATTTAAAAAAAAACCCTAAAATAATTTCTGTTTAAGATCAGTATCTGCATTTTAATTTGCGTATTTTCCCTCTCTGTCTACATTTTAATCTTTTTTTTTCTGTAGTGCATATACTATTAAACTTCAAAATATTTCTGTCATTCCCTTCACCAAGCTTATGGTGAAGGATGCTCCTCTGAGTACACTGTAATAGCTGGCAATCCCCCTGACACATCATCCACTGAGAAACTCTTGTTGGACTCTAAAACAGTGCAGTCTTATTATTAATACTTCATTAAAAGGCTGATGTAAGGGTATTATTTTATGTTCTCTTTCAAGATGTGTTCACAGCAGTTTTTATCAGACAAAGCATCAACAGGCAAACTGCTCGGTTTTGCTGTGCAGAACTTTTTGATAAGTGAGACAGCTTCAGCAATAAACCCTTTTTTGACCTTTCTTGCAGATACATATACATTCTTGAACGAACATAGAGAAAAGCACTCCATTGTTAAAATGACAGCAGAGTTCTGGAGCCCTGCTACAGAATCACTGCTGTTATAAATCTAGATTTGCTTTAAAGAGATCAATATTGACCTCACATACCTGATTTTGTTCACAGAGATCTCCAATGTGTGAGTATATAAGACTATGCCTAGCATCAAGGAGCTGATTTAGAGAGGATTTATACACTATTCATCTATTTTAACTTGGGTACGTGATTTATGCACCTTGCAGAATATTAAGGTTTCAGGTTCATTATATGTATGCATCTGTGGGTGTATATATATATATTAAGTATTATATGTATGATAGGAATTAACAAATTAACAAATCAGAAGTAAATACATTAAAAGTGTTGTCTCAGGTCAAGGAATATGGAAAACAAGACCTTAAATTTCAAAAGTAAAATCTTGGGTCATTAAAGCTGAGGGAAATTTTCATTTATTTCTCTGTGACTCAGATTTTCCTTTAAAAACTTAATTTCCACCTAACATCATGCCTTCTGTTCTAATTATTTATTCTTCTGCAATTACCCCAAGTAATATTATAGCAGTGGGGGAAAAAAGCTGGTAACTTGATGTTTAGCAGACATCTTCCATCAGTCATTTTTAGATCTGAAGCTTATGCAATTGGATTGTAATTTTGAAAAACATAGCACCTGCTTAATGAGGCAGTGCTTTAATGTTTAGAAGTCTAGTCTTTTATGTTCTTAAAAAAATTTTTATTCTACATTTCTCATCTGAAACATTGAAAGCTTTGTATCATCTCCTCATCTGCCCTGAACTTTAGAGACTCTCAAGGCTATATGTGGGAGTGATGTCACCCTTTTTTGTGTGGTCTCACTAGGGAACAGTGTTAATCACTCTCCTACAAGCATTTAAACCTAGTGTACTAATAAATACTCCTGGTTTGCTCAAAGCTTCTTATGAGATACTTCAAGGACACATAATCCATGCGTACAGTCCGTTCACAATCTTCATAATGGGATACAGCAGCTTTTAATGAAACTGCATTAAAATAGGGCACTGTTTTACTGCCTGCAAACTGAACCTGTCAGTTAGGGTGTCCCTGTTATTTACTTACAGCAGATTTAATGTAGCATAATGCTCCTACATCTGCAGTGTTTTAGATAAACATTCAAACTTATTAGAAGTCAAATGCTTATTTTACAACATGCATACAAAAATAGGAGCATATACATTCTTACTAAATATTCTCATAAAATATCTAGAAATGTACCATTGCTTGTTCTATAAACTTCATCCCATCAATGTTCCAATACACTCAAGACCCATTCCTATTGCCTTTGTTTCTTTTACCTAACCAGTCTCCCCATCTCTGGTTTATTATTTAATCCTACCTTATGCAAGGAAAGAATGGAAATCTGGTGGTGTTTCCTCTGTAAGTGAAAAATGGAATAATAGTTTTATTCCAAGTACTCCACAAACTACTGCTTCATCTGGCATGACATGATGGCTGAAATTGAATTTGGAGTTTTCATGGACTGCTCTTCCTAAAAAAATACAAGAAAATATGTATGAATGAAAACTTTGTTCCAGAATATCCAATTTACAGGAAGTCAGAGCAAGCCAACAATGATTTTCCTGCTCCTGTTGTCGCTCACTTTTCACCTTTTTCCTAATAAAATAGTCATTTCAATTACATACAAGCTAGTGAATAAAATCTATACAGGTACATTGACTATCCCCTGCTGTTCACTCATGTTCAAAGCATGCCCTTGTTAACTTCTTAGTCCATCTGATTTCATAAAGGTTGCCAATTACATATTCAAAAAAGGTTAGATCGACAAATGTAATTATTGTAGCCTATTGAAGTACTAAAATATGAGTTTAGATCTATGGATCAATCCTTAATTAAACAAACATCAAAGAACAGAAACCTGGAGGAACCAAACAGGGTACTTTAATTTGCCCAGAAAAAGACTTTCCTGTTGTCAGTATTTCCCACAAGTGAGAACAAGTCAGAAGTTCAGAAAAAAAAGTTGCACAGAAAATGCCCAGTCTCCCAGTAACACTTTTTGCTAAACTTAAGCTAAGTAGGTAATTCAGTAGCAACATTTAAAGGGTGGAGGAACCATCCTCATGTTCAACTTTGAGGTCTTCTGCAAGAACAGAATGAGAGGAGAGTACAGTTTTGGGCTGAAAATCTGATCATCCTAAGTAGATCCTAATTGTCAGTGTAAAGGACTGTGTACAGAGCTTTCATAAAATTACATTATTTTGAGGAAGTGTGGGATGCAGAAATACTGTTTTTTCCTTCTAATGCTCTTCTGCTTTTCTTTTTCATACAGATTTGCTGTTACTGTAGTAAAGTGAAACAGGACAAGTTTCTTCCTTTTGGAATGCTGCTTCCAAAATCCCACTCCAACACTCCTGAACCATTGCCACAGACTTAATAAATTCCAGAGACCACTGGGAGCAAGGTTTGGAAACACTTCAGCAGATGAACCACTTTCTGAGAACTGAAACCTTTGTTTCAAAAGCACATTCAATACAAGCTGACTCACAGGAGGCCTGAAGTTAGAGCCTCCTTCTCTCTTTTCCAGATTCAGTCCAAGGAGAGAAAACTTGGAGAGAGAGAAAGGTTGGTGTAATGATCAGGATACAAATAAACAAAACGTATAGGAAACATTGGTATGCATCTGCACAGATGCAAGAATAAAAAATTAGCATTCATTCAAAGCTGCTTCTGCTTTCTGACAGGTAATAATGATTGTTAATGGGACTGACATTTCCACTGTACAATCAAAACATATTCTTCAAAACCTATTGCATAATTAACATTACTTACACACACTTCACATCAAGTAACATCAAATTAGAAAGACTTATGGGGCTAGTATAGCATCCTGAAAAACATCTTGTCCAGGTGTTGGCTGAGCCCTGATAACACTTGCAGGGCTCTGCTGGGCTCCTCTCTCAGCCAGGCAAGTCCTCAGTGTGTTCTGCCACTGAGAAGAGTAAAAGGCTGCACATGTGAACACAGGACTGACAGGGGTGCTTTTCCTTCCTGCACATTTTCCTGACAAGGACAGTGATGGATTGGCCATACAGGAGACGTGTTCCTGCACTGTAATCCACATGAAATAGCAGGAGAGGTGGGAGCAAGGTTCATATTTTTACCTACCTGTTTAATGGCTTGGATGCCCAAGATTAGGCAAGACTATACAGGAGTTCAGATTCTTGATTTCTATATATCTTTATTAAATCAGATACTTGATGCAAATTCTATTTTTCCTCTCAATAAGCTTCTCTCTCAGTTTCTAGCACAGAGACTGATCTATGCACAGATGCTTCCAGAAACACTGCAGCTACTGCACATAAACATGTCAGCTGTGTCCTCTCGGTCCGCCAGAGTGGAGTTAACCATGTGGCCTCTTTGCTGAACTAGAGATGTGATGGTCTACAGCAGCTTCCCAAAGGAACAGGCAGGGAAACAGCCTTATTGCTTTTAATGTGATGTTTAGTTCATTACATGAACATCATTTTGAGGCTGTAGTGCCCAAAATATGAACCTGGGAGGTGCCTTCCCAACCTAGAGTTTGTATGGTTGGGAGTAACCTTGCAGACAACAAACCAATCAATTCCTGTTCTTGTCTTAGGAGAAACTTGATGTATTTTGGGGGTTGCAGTGGGAGAAGGAGGGGGAAAGGAAGTTGCTATCAAGTAGTTGTTAAAAACATGCTAAATAAAAGCTCTAGATAAAAAAAACACTCCTTCTACAGTCTTTGATGTTGCCAAACATTGATTGTGAATTGAACAATAAAAAAAAATAAAGCAAGCTGAAAATGTGCTGTCAGGACTTTTATAACACCAAGCTTTTTATGATTTTTTAATGCTCCAATGACAGATGTATGAAAATGAGTGCAAAATGCAGAGAAGAAAGAAAATAAAACCTCAGTGTAGAAATTGCACAGACAAAGAAGAAAGTATAATTTCCTAGCACTGACAAGAGCGTAAGCACGGAGTAACTTTCAGGAGAATTATTTTTGCAAAACACCAGTATGTTTCACATGCTTTGGTTTCTAATATGTCATTGTTAAATCAAAGAGTACTTATTTTTTTCCTAAAGCATGTAGAAGAGTTAAGAAATATGAAACCAACCGTAACACTACCACTAAGGCTTTAAAAAAGAAAATAAAATAAAGTTACTTGTTTATATTATTCATCTAGATCACACCAACAGATAAAATAGCCTACAGATTTCCAGGACAGTGCATGAGCATGCACAAAATATGGTAATTAAATCTTGCATCGAAGTTTATGCAAAGTGTAATTCTATCTGGCATTTCAGTTTATCGCCTTTTGAGGATTTGTGCAGGAGATAGGTGGTACACAAGTCATATCTTCCTACTGAATCTGAGCAGGACTAAATTGCACTCCCTTTAGTCCTTTTCCCTATTTCTCATTTTGCATATAAGGCACTAAACAGCTCAAGCTAAATTTTAAGAAAATTGCATATTTATGCTTTCTTAGAGCTTATCTCAATTTTTTCCACTCTACCTCTAGTGGAATAATCCATGTGTGGATCACTCAAAAATAAAGGAAATTAATTAGGATTCATAAATAGGAAATTATTTAAAATTTTGTTTTTTAAAATAGTGCATTTACATCACAGAAATAGATCTAAACATATGTTTTTATTTGGACTTCAACAATTCACCTTCCCAAAAATAAATATCCCATGCATCTGACCTCAAGCTGCCACTGGCAAAAACCTGCAAGTAGGTCATAAGCAGATTGCCAAACTCATCTCCTGGATATTGGGAATGAAAAGTAGGAGGAGCTGGAGTTCATCACAAGTATATTTCTCAAACATTCCTAAAATTAGAAATAGTTGTATAAATTATAGAAAAGAAATTCTCAATAAGGTAGAAGCTGGGGACAATTGAAAGAGGTTCATGCTACTATGAAGAGGAAGAAACTTTTCTACTACTGGTTCCTGAGTTTTAAACTGTCAAGGAAAAAAAATACTGAAATCTGTGGCCCAAGTTTACCTTCCTCAAAACTATCACTTAGTCTGTTTAACTAAAAAACCTTTTAAAAATGTTAGTAATTTTGATTTTTACTGCCTGTGAAATCCACTCTTAAATACCTGTCAGTACTCCAGGCTACCTGAAAAACTTGGTGTAACAGCCCAGCCATAACAGACACTTCATATCAGAACTGGGAATTTCCAAAGTGATTGAAGAGGCTAAAATGTAGTGTAAGCTCAGAATGAAGCTAGTACAGTGACACCTCAGTTTTTCCCATTTTCATTTGTGTTGTCTTGTATTTGCATTTTTAACATGAAAATAACTCCAAGGGGAAAATCCTCCATAATGTATTTGCTGGCTGACAAAACAATAATTCTGAAAATTCTGTAATGAAAAGGGTATGAATTCCAGAAGCAGTTTCTTGTAGTAACTGTCATAGGTTTCAGTGTGGTTAAACAAGCTTTGAAGTACTTAAGAGGCATTTTTGATCATGTGCAGTATGTTTCTCTTCCATGGCAATCCTCTTGCTTTGGGAAACCTGGATGGATGGTCCAGTGGGAGTCTGTGATGGATCTCCCTGCCCAGGAGAGTCCCCTGCAGTAAAGGTTTCTCCTGTCCCCCAGATCCCCACAAGTCTTTGTGATCAGCATCACTGTCCACACACTTCACCACGACTTTGATGAGCAGTCCTCTTTTTCTTGTCCTATTCTGGTCTTTGGGAAGGGAACTTTATACCATCCTGCCTCCTGATCAAGCTTTCTTTCCAGGAATCATTTTCCAAAATAGAGGCAGCTCCTTATGGATTCCCAGAAGAAAACAGGTGGGCTGGAACATTGCACAGAGATACTCAAGAAGGTTTGGGCAAGCTGGATCAGCACTGGAATCAGCAAAGGACCTGATGCAGGCTCAATGAGCCTGCAAGGGCACTGGAAAGATTTAGTAGTTAATGATGTGTCGAGGCAGCCTGCCCAGGGCACTGCGCTGTGACAGGAGACAGAAGGACCAGCTCTGAGCTCTGTGCCTGATCTGCTCATAACCACAAACACTTTGCCTCCTCTCCTCCCCTCCTGAATCTGCCTTGCTCATTATGATGGTGAGGTATTTTGTGGCAGGGAATGTTTGTTTCACAGGTGACATCCTTGATGTGCTGCAGCCAACAGTAAATCTCCAGGCTCTGGGCATTCCAAGTTTTAATTCTATGCATTCATAAACTGTTTATCATGGTAAGAACCCTTCTTCAGTTTCTAGGTGCAAACAAATTATAGCTATAAAGGGTCTGTTAAATCATAATTTTAAAGCAAAGCAATGGACTCTTTCATAGGTAGGAGGGTGTGTTTATTTTTCCATATATTTGATTAAATTCCCGTAACCATAGAGAGGAAACCAATTTTTAATCATAAGTACATGAAAAATAGGTATAAGATTTTTCACTTATCCCCTGAGCAGGCACACGTCAGACAGCATTTATTGGAACCCAGACAATGTGAGGCATTTGGAAAAGGGAGGAGAGAGGTTAGGAGAAAGGAAGAAAAGCAGATCACAGGTTTGGACAACATTTGAATAGTTTGGAATTGCTTTGAATACTGCACTCTAAGTTGTTGAGGTATGACAAATTTGGGCTTTGTTTTAAAGTGGCATAGTCTGCAGTTACTGAGAATGCTTTTAATATTTCAACTCAAAGATATCCTTTAGGGTGACATATTGCAAACATGCGTTCTGTTTTGTTTTCAATTTTGCTTTGTTGTTGGAGTTGCAATGTAAATATGCACCATATTTTCCTCTGCATATTCCTCATTATATTCATTTTAAAGTCTTCTCTGTGCAGTATCTTCTTCCCAGCACCAAAGCATACAGGAATATATTGTCTCTATTCTGTGTTTGGCAATGAAAATATTCTTAGTGGTTTAACTACACAAGGGCAGAAATTGTGATGGCAGGCAACAGCATCTGAACTTCGTTAGCAAACATCTGAGATGACTTCCTGAGTGGGCCACAATGAAGTGTGGAATGAGCACGTGATCTGCAGGGGTGGCAGAGGGAAAAAATTCCCATATATGATAAAGGCAAAGAAAAAGATGCACATTTGTTAATACAAATCTTTGCTTCACGCTGATAACAGGTTTCTTCCATGCAAGTCTCTTTTCCCCCTCTACTTAACATGAAAATTAAGAAACCCAGGATTCCTTTACCAACCTATTGCTCCATTTCACTCAGCTATCAATTTCAACAAGCTCAGTACCATGATACCTGCGACCAGGAAAGTCTTCCTTCCTTATTTTTCTTCAATTCACTCTTAATTCACCCACCCAGCACTAACCTGTGCCATCCTATTTGAAATACAAAGATGAATTCATGATTACTACATGGTGGCAACCAGAAGAGTGCTCTGTAAGAAAGGAAACTGATATTATATTATGGTTTTATGCCATGTTTTTTTCTAAATCATGCTCTTTAGACTGCAATATTCTTCAATAGCTGTTATGTTCCCATAGCAACTCCAAGTACTTGCTGTGGCTGCCTGTGCCAGGGTCTGTGCAGAGCAGAAATGGCCCTCGTTGTTAATTCCTAAAAGTTCTAAGAGAGGTGCACAGATGATTGGGAGAAAAAATACAGATTTTTGATACACAGGGTAGTATGTGATATCACTATATGAGCAGCACCAAAACTGGCCTATTTATTGTAGATATCACAGTGAAGGAGAAGTTTAATGAAGGATGGAGACTAATACTGAAAAATTTTCTGTTATGGCTGTTAAAATTTATCAACAGTTGAGAGTTTCTATAATTCTGCAAAACTTTGTATCACTATGACCAAACAAAATAAAACTCAAATAATTTTTCTAACATACATTCTGTAATTTGTACTTTAGACATTACATTGACTTTAGGTGTTGAAATGAGGTGTGTTATTTTTGTACTAGAGCACTTGTCATTGCTTTCCTGAATTTAAATTTGAGTATAAAATATCTGTCATTAAATTTTTAAACATGCTTAGATTAATAAATTTCAAAACAAAGCAGGAACTGAATTAACTGCTAAAAAAAAAAAAAAACACCAAGCATTAATTCAACCTGTCAGTTCAGAATTGTCAAATGCATCACTCTAAGCAGCAGTGGTTTTGCCATTTCCTGTTTGTCTTTAATACCTTCTTTGAATAATGTTCAGCTATATTTTTTGTTTTACTTTATTTTCTAGGAGAGACAAACTCATCTTTTATCTTGAATTTATGGGTGCAAATCAAACCAATCTCATTGCTCAGGCACGCCATAGGAGTTTTCAGCATCCCACTGCTAAATTCAGCAAATGACAATGTCTTGCATGTCTCAGGTTGAAATACTATTCATATACTTGTTTCTGTATTTCCTGGTCCAATTCTACTGCTATGATATACAGAGTAACCACATTTCCATTTTTCTGAAGGTTTTATTAGTTATTCTAACACACTTTCACTTCAGTGCTATTTTCAGGATCTGAGTTCTTAAAGGAAAATGAGATTTGCACAGGAGATAAGATCTGTTTTCCAACAAATTTCTTGAGATGCTCTCAGCTCTAAAGAAGCTGTTTTAATTTCTTTGGTGAAGATTAGGGGAGATAATCACCCCCTGTTAGCAGGTAGTTAATATTTATTTTAAAAATCATTGGTTACACACAGAATGTTGTGGTATTTTATGTTGTTGAGTTGGGTGGAGTTTTTTTCCAAATATACACATTTCAAGACTTGAAAGCACAAAGTTATCTAGATTCTGACTGTTGTCATATTTGAGCAACTGTTCAAATGTGCCAGTCAGGCTTTTGGAGGAACACTGGCCACGTTCTCCCACAGTTGTCATGTGTGTGTCACACTGACACCAGCTAGAAAAATCGAATTGGAACCATTCTGTTACGAGCTGTGAACATCCTTTGCAGCAGTGTCATTTGCATCAGAACGGCTGCTATTATTTTCAAATGTCAATATTCATTTTAAATGGAACAAGAAAGGCAAAGCAGCCTTTTGTTGAAGCTTAGCCCATTCATGAGTGCAGTGAGGAAACCACAGACTGAGGCACAAAGATCAGATGGAATTTAGATCCTTCAAGGGTTCCATGTACCTTCCACCTAGACATTGTGGGTAGATCCAGCTCTCAAAAACTGCCTTACACTCTTTCAATGCACTAGCTGGCCAAAAGGCACAAATAGACATCTATAATGAAGAATTACAGTCCAGGAAAATTTCTATAGTCACTAATTTAATTTTTAAAGTGGCAAGAACAGCTAAAAGTCGTCCCAACGCTGGTCCTTTCAAACACTCGTCCTCCCAATCTGTGTGTTTAAAAACCAGACAATTCTGTAAGCTATTCATTCTTCCAGCACTTGAGGAAGAGTTTTTTTCTCATTATAAGAAAAAAGGACATATTTTTAAAAATTGAATAGATGACTTGACACACAGGAACAAGATAAAAAGTAGTTCTTTCAAACCAGAAGATACACTGAATCATTTAAGAACTCTGCAGCAAAATTTCTTCTTGGCAAACTGCTTAAGCATATTTATATGACAGTGATTTGTCTGTATTCTTTCCACTGGCATTCCAAGATATGAATGGTAGATTTTTAGCATTTTTTCGGGTCTGGTTGTTGTGTTTCTTTATCATCACAATATAGACACACTAAGAAGTGTGAAATACTTGCTTGTACTATTTCCCTTCCATTTCTTCAATTCAAACAGCTTTTCACTACAAGATATTCTAATAATATGTTTTCACATCTATTTTTTTATTGTCTCATGTATTCTAAACATTATTCTACCCATCCTATTTGAAGTCCTACACTACAACAAAATGCCCAGGTTCCCTAACACGTGACTCTGAATAACAGAGAAGTATGTCTATTATTTATATGCAATATCTGGCTATATTTGACAAATAGAAATTGCTTTGATGATCTCATTTGAAACTGGGAACTACCTGAAGATTGACCAATGGTGGAACTTGAAAGTTATGGAAGTAGGCTGCACATGGTGAGAGGGAAAAATGAAGGTAGGGGAATTTAAAGAATTGAATCATATGAACAAAATGAGAATGAAAAACATTTAACAGCAGAACACAAACACACCAGAACTGAAAAGGATATTAACACAATTGAATATTTTTATTGTATGTTCTAGTTGTGTGAATAAATCAAAAAAGAGACATCTCAGTTATGGAAAACACTGCAAAATTTGACTATCACCTAAATCTGGAGATCACAAAGAGATGATGATAAAATAATTACAGCATAAGTGACAAAGTTTAATTTTGGTCACAGTTAACAAAAAGGAGGAAAGGAACAACATGATGAAAACACTAAGGGGCTTACTCATCTTACACACTAAAACTAAAATCTAAACAACCATAATATCGTGTCCAAATAGCTAAAGGCCGTGGTTTGCATGGAGGGAAAGAGTGTGAGGATGAAAGAGTGAGAAGATGGATCTGCATGTCATCTGCACAGCAGCAATTGTAAAAAGACACATTCCCAGGTTTATGAAAAGGGCTTAGACAGCACAAAATCAAGGAGTCCAGAGAGGAAAAGATTTAAAGGAAGGACACCTGCCACTTTCAGAAGGATAATACCACCAGTCATGGGGTTTTGCTTGGATAGAGTAAAAGACTTTGCAAAGGTTTTTCAATTATGGTTAAAGTATAAAGCATAGTGGAGAAGAACTAGGGTGAAATAGATGTGTTGCTCTTTTCTAAAGAGAACAAGCACTTCTGAGTATCCTTCTGCACAAAAAACTAATCATTCTCACTATCTGTCTCCCAGGTTCCCTAATCCCACAGCATATTGGAAGTTTGAGAATCCAAGACTTTTATTCAATCATATGATTTTGGAGTTCATTTATCATGAAAACCAAAGTCTGACTCTGAAGTTGGCATTTTTTCCAGTGGGATTTGTGTATAGATGTGACAAAGTATACCCAAAGACTTTTACTGCAGGTTTTAATTTCTAATACCATTCATGTGCTCATTTGCAGGTCTAGACCTATAATGCTTAGTTAGCTTGAACAGCTGTGTTTTTATGGCTGGAATAGGTTTGAATGAAAGTTTAAAAGCTTGTGTGTACTTATTGTATATGTCCAATTAATCTTCACTCTGCAAAATCGAGGTTTTCCCTTCTTTTTTTGCTACATCGCAGTTCTTATGCTTGCTTTGGACTGCAATCCTGGCTCACACTTCAGGCTAACAAGGCTGTGGTACTGCCTAATAATCCCTAACATGTTTAAACAGATGTTTATAGCTGCTGGTGTACCTAAGCTCTTGTTTTAATTCGTGAGGTTGCTTGTTAAACCTGAGTATGACACAAGGTTTCTGGCGATAAAATGTGATTTTTGCTATATTTGATGGATGATATATGAATGCCAACACCTGAAGTGTCTCAAACTCTTCAAAATAAATGACAAGTAAAGAGATATGGGGTTTAAATCTCGTAGCAACACAGCAGAATAATTTTATCTCAAACAGGGAGAAAACATCTAAAAGGAACATAATCTGACCAAGATTGCCACCATGTAAGAAGATATTTTGTGAGAGATTTTGAAGGAGGCATATTTAAAAATCCAGTTCTGGATTTATAAAATCCATACAAACTGCCTTATTCCAAAGGGGCCAGCAGAAGAGTTTTGTAACTCCTCATTTAATTCATCAGATTGCTCTGCAGATGGCAGTAAAATTTATTTTCTATTTAAAGAGCGTCTCGCCTCATCATAATCAAGGAAATATACTTTCCAACCTAACCAAAAACTTGGCAAAGACAAAGTTCTGCACTGGCACCAAGTAATCCCCTACAAAAAGCCTGTCTCCCATCTTACTTGTTTTGCTGTGCCAGAAATATTTTTAAAAGACCACAAAGTAGACCTTTCATATTCTACTGTAAAATATTCACACTCACTTTAAACACACACATGCTCTCAAGATCCCAGCAATTGGCTCAGCCTGGCCTGCACCACATGAAATAGGTGTTTCCCTTCCCCACAGACTGGTCTGTGGGAAGCCAGAGCATCTCCGGGCTGTCAGGGCTGCTGCAGAGAAGCATGGCTGGATAATTGCCTTCTCACACCTTGTGGTGTGAATGGGAAATGTCCTGAGAGGAAACCAAGGTCTTCCCGAGCAAACCCACACAACTTTCCCATACAGCTGTGTTGAGTCATTTTTCCACGAAGGAGAGAAAGAAAAGGGCTTTCCCAGGAGACTGGAAAATCAGAGCTATCAGCATAGGTGTTAAAGAATTCAAGGGAAAGGATGGGAGGATAAAAGGGAAGGAAGACTACAGCTGGCTCCAAGATGAGCACAGAGCCATCAGGACAAAGCACTCCAACAGCAAGGGACAGTGGACAGCAAACCCAAAACACTTCCATGGAGCACTGGGGCAGGAATAAGCTGCAGACAGGACAAAATCTGCATAAATGGCATTATCAGAAAGGTAAGTTCTGTATCTTACTGCACTTCCACACTAATACTTGACTGCCTTTTCCTGGAAGTTCCTCTGGAGAAAATGGCCACAAGGAGTATGCAGGTTTGGAGAGTTTGCTTCTTAGCTCTGTTATCAGTGCCAAGTGGTTTGAAAAAGTGTGCTTTTCCTTCCTTGCACTTACAAGCTATTCCTGTGACTGTGAATCCAGGACATTTATCATTCAAATATTTAAGTAAAGCTGCAGCTCTACTCAGGACTTGTCATCACTTGGAGGGAGCTACCAGCACTCTTATTTGTGCAGCTCTCACTTTGCAAAACATTTTCACAGTAAAAGTTAATGACAACTTCACATGCCTTCTTGAGATTGAAAATTAGGTAGTAAGCTAAGAATCAAGATCTTGGAAGACTCTGAAGCATTTCTGGTGGCTCTCCAAAAGAATACTTAACTGTGGTAATTCATCTGCTTAGCAGTTCAGCTACATATTTTCCTAATCAGGTGGTTCTTGGCTTTAAATGGATAAAAACTTCTTCATTAAGTAATAGAAAATATTTCAGAAACAATTTGTCAAGTCTTTCGAAAAACACAGCTATAGATAAGATAAATATTTCCTCGCCTCCAAAATTGTTTTGAAGGTATATTTACAATTGCAACATACACAGCAGGAAAATCTTTATCATCTAAAGTTTTCTAGCTCCAAACCTGCTGTGTGGAATGAAACTCGAGATAGAATCAAGGCAGATCTCTGGGGAGGTAATGATAGGATTACATATTGAACTGCTGGGAGCATGACTATGCACAGCTCAGTAAGGGCAAATGACAATGGCCTCTTGTACGCAGCTGAAATGGGTGTATATGTTTGTTCTTTCCTCAAAAAGAAACTGAATTCACAAACAAAAAAAAAAATTAGGAGCTGAATATTTGCAGCCCTTTATTAAATTAGGTTTCATCTTGAACTTTAGCATTGAATGTATTTAGATTTGAGGAATCTTGTCAGGTTTCATTACTGCAATATGGTAGCTTCTATTTTAATGGTAGAGGAATACTTACAAACAGAACATAAAAGTACATTTTAAATTACATTTACTAAGTTTTATCATGAAGGGAAGGGAAGGGAAGGGAAGGGAAGGGAAGGGAAGGGAAGGGAAGGGAAGGGAAGGGAAGGGAAGGGAAGGGAAGGGAAGGGAAGGGAAGGGAAGGGAAGGGAAGGGAAGGGAAGGGAAGGGAAGGGAAGGGAAGGGAAGGGAAGGGAAGGGAAGGGAAGGGAAGGGAAGGGAAGGGAAGGGAAGGGAAGGGAAGGGAAGGGAAGGGAAGGGAAGGGAAGGGAAGGGAAGGGAAGGGAAGGGAAGGGAAGGTTAGGTTAACATCACGGATCATAAGCTACTTTGAAATTTAATTGGTAAATAATTTGTATAAAATGTTTACTTGAGTTGAATGCTGAGTAATTATTTGCCAGTACCTGGAAGTTATTGGCACCGCTTCTCTTACTCTGTTGCTAAACAAAATGCAAGATGATAACCCTTAAGACAAAACCAGGATTACAGATTAAACTACTCCTTTGTTAAAAGTCTGTATAATTTTAATTCTACTGGGTTTAAAATGAGAGATATAGATGCTTATGCCTGAGGCAGCAAAGAATCACAAACCTTGCTGTAAGGGTATTGCTGCAATACACCAGCCAGGCTTCAGTGGGACTGTTTATCATCAAATATACATGAAAGACCAGGACCCCTACCTGACTAGGCATGACAATTTAACTTTGCCTCTTCCACTGCAGTGACAAACATATTATCAAGTCTTCCAGTGTGATCAACCACAGATGTAAAATTAAGAGTTGACAAGTTTTAGCAGGTAGCTGAGCCTTATGTATTTTATGCCTTATTTTAATTTCCAAAAATCTTCCAGGCAACTTTTTTTAAAAGACTTCAGAAACCACCCTTATTTTTATCTTCTATTCTTGCAGTTAGTACCAGTGTTCTGAAAAAATAGGATTCAGTTGTGGCTTCTTTCAGGACAATTTGCCTTTCCTAACCTGAATGACAACAAGCCTTGCTGTGTCAAAGAAAGCAAACAGGATGCTGGGTTACATCAACAAGGACATCACCAGCAGAGACAAAGAAGGCATGATCCCACTCTACTCTGTGCTTGCCAGGCCACAGCTGGGATGCTGTGTTCAGCTTTGCTCCCCACTATAACCAAGGAAGGGGATAGGCTGGGCAGGGTCCTGAGAAGGGCAACAAAGATGATCCAAGGACTAGGAAGCCTCCCATAAGGAAAGGCTGAGATGCCTGTATTAATTCAGCCTTGAGGAAAGAAGGTTTAGGAGAGACCTTGTGTCACTATGTTCCAGTATCTAAAGGGCTACAACACTTGACTACAAGAAGTTGGAGAGTCCCTTTTTACATGGAGTCACATGCAAAAGAGGAGGGGTAAGAGGTACAAGTTACTCCTGGGTCAATTCCAATTGGACACACGAGGAATATTTTTCACAATGAGAGCATCTGGCCTTTGGAATAATCTCCCCAGGGAAGTGGTGGATTCCCTAACAAAGATTTTGGCTGGGTCATCTTGTCTTGGCTTTTGCCAAATATATCTGGATTAGACAACACTTCAGGTCCCTTCCAACTGGGTCTTCCATGGTTCTATGATAATAAATTAACAATAAGCCATGGCAGGTAATGCTCCTGTTATTTAAGAGTTAGCCCCCTTGGCTTTGTAAGGCATAACGTACCAATGAATGTGTCCTTTCCCTTTGGGAGCAATTATATTTCAAAAGCCATTTCCTGGAGTTGCTGGTACAGCTTCTCTTTGGTGAAAAGTTTCTCTATCTTCCACAGATTACACTCATGTTTTTCTGGAACTGTACATTGTGATTGGCAAGTGCTGACGTGAGGATTTACTCATGCTATGTCAGGTTCAAAGCTTAGTGCTCAACTCAATATGGCTTAACCATGAGAGCCTTATATTGAAACATGAACACCAATCTTCTAAACCAAGCTTTAGTCCAAAGACTAAGCATCATTCATTCCAAACAGCAAAAACTTAGGAACAGACGTTTCTGATCACTAATTCTTCTCCTGGGAGCTCACAGTTAAACCCATGCTGGTAGGCTAGGAGCAATGGTAGTATAGCAATCATATCCATGAGATTTATTGAAGGTCTTAAATCTATTCAGTACCACTGTAAACTGAGGTTTTTTCAGTTAAAAAAAATAAAAGCCAAATCAGAAGACAGTCATCTGCAGCATGGTGAAAATAAAGGAAAGGGCCAAGAAGGAAGCTTACTGCCAAATGCTGGGAGCATTTCACCAAAAACATTATTAAGACCTAGAACACAACAGAAAAGTGAAAGGTGAACAACTATATGCCTGGATCATTTTAGTTAAAGTGAATATTTACCTTAACAAATAACATAAATATCGACTGTAGCTGCTGAGAAATGGGATCTTTGATGTTATCACATTGCTCCTCACTTTGTCTGGGTTTTTTTAAACTGGGATTCCTCATGTAAATGTTCCCAGTCTCTGAAATTTCTATTTGCAACCTTGTACAAGCTCCCCCAGTACATTTAAAGAAGTAATTTTTTAACGTGAAATCACCTTGTGTGTACTGAGTTAACTGAGTATTTGTGAGTTGCAGCCAAAAATAGAGTCCAATGAATGCTTATGCCATTTAAATTTAAAATTTTCAGGAGTTTGAAAAGAAAACACTATTTTTTCATAAGGAAAAATAATTACTATTGTGTTATAAAGTACAGGTAGTTAAGTACTAAAGCAGATCAAAAGGTTATGAAATCAACCATTAAAAAAGGTAGTGATAACTACAGGCAACTGGGAGAGAATATTGGAATGAAAAGGTGATAATCCAGTTTAAAAAGCCTGGAACAAAACCCGAGAATTGCAATTAATGAATAAAACAGAATTGAGGGAAAGGGGGAAGGGATAGCCATAAAAATCACATAAAATGAGTTTGTCATTTCCTCTAGTGAGTGATGGGAACTCAGACAAAAAATGTTAGGTTTGATCTGTTTTGCTATACTTCTTCTGAAAAACAAAACAGAAATCCTGCTGACAGATTCAGGGCACACTTTGCAGCACTTAAAAGTGGTGATTGCTCTACTAATATTCCTTCCCATTTTGTTCTATTCAGCTATGACTTCTATGACCTCTGTCTACACCTTCTGAAAAAGGATTCCAGGACACCTAACACAGAAAAACAGTCCTAACCAAACCCTTTATGTACAGTTATTAAATAGCAGAACCACTAAAACTACCTCTATATTACTTTCCTTGGTTTTTAAACATTTTTAGGCTGCATCAGTTTGTTTCTTCTTACTTCTTTTTCCTAAATTAACCGTTCCTATCTGTCACTTGTTTGTTATATGCTTCATTCACTTCTAAAATCTGGCATGATACCTCCATCATTCACTTTGACATCAGTAATCCACAGTGGGAAGCTGCCAGCAATACTCTTATTATTTTGAGGTATTTCACTTCTTATATCCTAAATTAAGTATTTTGGACTTCTTCATTAATTTGAAAGATTTGATACAAGGAAAGTCTACCAACATTTTCATGATATTTTTCTGTCTCTAACTACAGGCCTGAAAGTCCCTTCTCCCCCATGCCCCAAAATAGAAATCTTGTCTTTATTTCTATGAAACTATTTTGGAAAAAAAAACCACTTTAATTTTTCCACCTTTATTTGCCAGATATTGACTGCTTCAAAACTTTCAGTGTTACTTTAATGACAAATTTGTCTCAGTTCACATTTTTCCCAAAAGACAGAACTCAGATATGCCCGTATTTGGTATTACCAAATTGAATTAATCATAGATGAAACTGAAGTTGCTATTTTATCCTTATTATGTTTAGGTCTTCCCAGTTGTTAGTAGTTATGGAGATTATACTGATCCCAGACCTCATGATCTGCCATGAGTTTTTATTGGTAATTCTCAAGCTCTGTGCAGCAAAAGGAAAGAGCAAGTGTAACTCATCTGCACATGAGGAGTTCTGTAAGTGAGTCGGGTTTGTGCAGAGATCACCTCTTGAGAAGCTTGAATGGAACAGGAATGAAGGGTGACAGAGCACTGCTGTCCATGGCACGACAAACAGCATTAGTGAACAGCAGCATTTCAACCACAGTGCCCTAACTAGGTAAAATGCGTTCACAGCAGCAACTCAAAAACACTCAGCGTGGTTATAATTTATAAAACCCATTCTGTTCCATTAATACAATAGGGTATACAATATTAAATATTTCATTTCAATTAATTTTATTAGCATTTTCCTGCTGCATACAGTTATGAACTACAGTGACCTTAGAGCAGATACCTTAGAATTCCATATATTCTGTGACAACAGGCCTCCTACAGTAACATACATCATGTGTCAAAGATTCATTCTTTTAGTCTGTATTGGAGAAATACTCTTTCTACCTATACTACATCTTACAACGTAATGAAGAATTTAGGGGTTTTTCCCCCACCCAAAGTGCACGAAAATATGGAAATAAAACTTGAGGCTCTGCAATGGTTGCTTTTTCCAGTTTGAGTTTGTCTTGCACAAGGGACAATCCTCCAAGGTGCTGTGCACTATAAAACCAGCTCTGTGCATGTGTCTGCATGTTTGACAAAACTTTACTAAGACATTGTGGCTTAGTGTATGTACAATATGAAGGAGGTGCATTTTCAGCATTAAGTGTATATTTTCTGGAAATTTCAGTCAATAGTTTGATGTGGCTTTTTAAATTTAAAATAATGCCTACTCCACAAAAGCAGATAAATGCATCAGATTCATAGTAAGAAGGTTTTTCTCCAAGAAGGTTTCCTTCTGCTAAACTATCTTTTTTAAGTCTTTCTTCTGCCTGGATCTGGATGTGGCTGGGGGGAAAAAAAAAAAAGAACAAAAAAAATTGTTTGTTGAGTTTTAGTATTGTACCACAAAAAACCAAATGAGTAAAAATATATTTGAAAATTCCAGTTCATCATATAAAAACATAGGTTCAGAATTTGTTCCATTGTCTTACCAACTATTTCCTTCTGGCACTTCCATGAGTCAAAGCCTCACTAAAAGTTCCAGATTAAGTTTATATGACAGGCATGATCATTGTGATGCTATAACATGATCCAAAAATATAAAGTAAAATCTAAGTTTTTTGGAGTTCCCCCCATCATGTCTGTTTGGACTGTTTCTGTTCTGCTGTCCCAGTCATTATCTTTTGCTTGTTGAGATTTCCATCTCTCCTTTGATTCCTTAGACATTTCATAGCTGCTGGTTAGATGCTATTACCATGTGACATGTTCAACCTTTAAAACAAATAATTTACTGTGAAAGTTGAAAACTGTTAGAATGATGAATTTGAATGTTTATCACTGAGTTCTTCAGGCCTAAAAATACTGTCAAACTGTAAAACAAACAAGTATAATAAAATTACCCTTCTTTTCAAGGTCTCAGAGGGTGGATGGTAGGGCTTTTTCTGGCTCTTTGCTTAGTGCTGTGTAGCCTGTCTGGAGGTGCTGTTTTCAAAACAGCATTTTCAGCTTTTAAGTGACAGGCACATTTGAAATTAGCAGCAGATGAGCACGGTGCTGCTACCTGCCATTCCCACTCATGTTTCTGTGGGAAGGAACGTCACATCAGCTAAAGCTGGGGGCCAAGCCATACACAGAGAAGAGAAGGAGCTTAGACAGGGCAAGCAAAGTTCTCCAAATGCCAGAGCACTGAAGTGGCACCAAAGCAACAAGCACTGCTGTTGCAGGAGAGCCTGAGGACTGCTTTGCACAGCAGAGGACATGGAATGAAAGAAAACATGTTGCTTAAGTGGTTGTTTTCTGTCTTAGCTAGCCAGCAAAAGTGCTACACGAAAACATAATCCAGCTTTAACTGAGTTACTCATCTGAAGGAAACTGCAAAAAATGCAGAAATTTCTTGTTTCCACCAACTACCCCTCAAAGAAAAGGTGAGTTTTCTGTCAGGCCTGGGCGTGGGGAACTCACACCTTCCACCAAAGCCTGACAGGCCCTCCATGGCCTGCCCAAGAATGTCTCTAGTAGTTTTATCATTGTTCGTCTCTTAATCAAATTAAGCAGCACCAACCCTCCCCTAAAACCATTTTCAGGTGTCATACAGCTGTGGTTTTTCCAACCTCTGGCATTTAAATTTGAGGGAAAGAATAGCAGCAATGCCTTAGAAACTAAGACAGGGACCAGGTTTTTTACCTCAAGTTTTTTTTTCTTAAAATCAAATCATGGCTCAACTGAAAAAGCCTTTCTGCTAACTGTATTTTGACACTGGTAAAGAGTGTGGTTAAATGTAATAAGCTTAGTATTTTCATTTGGCATTGGGTCTAAGCCTTAGAAGCTGGTAGGTAGCTAAGATCTGGTGGTGTTTCTGTAATGGAGGGAGATAAAAGCTGGACAGATCTCCAGTTTCCTCAACCATAAAACCTATGTTCTCTTCTCCAGAAAAGATAGTTTGTGTTGAGTTAATTAAAACTGTTTGGATAGCTGCAAATCCTATAGAAATCATCAAGGAGAAAGATGCTGAAGATGACATAAAACAACCAACTGTGCTAAATAAGCTAGTGTTGTAATAAAAAAAAATTATTGTACTTTCAGCACTTCACACTTTCCATTCAGAATAGCAAAACAATGTTCTAACTGATTGTTCTGTGCATTTTCATTTCTGCCTCCCAAGAAAGCTTTTGGATAGGCTTGAAGGTTAAAATTATTTGATAGAGTTCAAAATATCTTTTTCTGAAATGAAGTAAGCTACCATTGCCTCCAACTGTAAACGCTCTATTACTTCGATGGTATTTAGGACACTAAAAGAAAAGAGCCCATAGAAAGGGGCCAGGGATTTTTAATGTCAGCACAAGGGAATGTCATCATTTGTTTCCTTTCAGTTAAAATCCGGGAAAAAAAAAACCACAGAACAAAATAAAACAAAACAAAAAACCCCAGGAAACATTCATTGCTCTAATAACACCTTATTTAAAAAAGGAAAATCATTCCACAGCTTCCCTGAAATTATGTAACTATTATACAAGAACCAAAAGTAAAGCAACATGAACAGCAGAATTAAGGTAATGTTAAATGTGTCCCTAAACCCTGTTTATTTCAACAAGGTTCAATAAGGACTTGGTCTATGCTTTAAGTGAGCAGACAGCAAAATCTGGGTATGCAGCTAAGCCTGAACATGAAGAGTTTTCAGGCCAGAAAATGTAAAACCCTGCATGTAACGTCAAACTCAAATGCTAGCTTCCCTAAAATTAAAATGATGTGGATAAATACAAAAAGCTTTCAACAAAATTCTGATAATTCTGTAGCAAAAACCTATAATTCCCTGCATAAGGATTAATGCTGCCCTTTCCTAACCAGAGTACAATCTCACAAAATTTTGCTCTAATTCCTGCCACAATTGTCTTTCACAGAAGTTGAACAAGTTACTGAAGTCTCTCAGGCAATAGTATAGAGCTGTTTATGATAGTTAATGTTTTCTTCTCTTTTTCCTCTTCTTCTACTACCACTTGATGACACAGTTTTGTTTCTTCTGACCCTATGAATGCCCTTTAGTATTTTTACAAACTCAATATCAAAGTCTTTCTTCAGGAAAAAAGGAAAGATGAATTTGGACCTTCATATTGCTGAAGGAACAACAGAGTAACAAGGCAGTAGGCATTGTCAAAACATATTTAATGACAGAATTCTTCAGAGAGCTTTGCAAGATCAAAAAAGAAAAAAATTACTTGATGTTACAGTTCCCTGTGGGATTTGATTTTTGTTTTAAATTGGGAAATACTTTCCTGAAGAAACAGTGTATTGATTTGTTAAATCCCTGATTTAAGAGTACCTTTTTAAAATTGAAATGTAAATGGCATCTTTTCTTTGTAACTTAAAGAAGTCTTCAGAAAAAACAATCTTCTAAGGGATTCTACAAGCATCAAAACATGACTTATTTGTAAAACATTTAGTCAAGAAACACTGGGTGTATTAGTAGGAATTAGTGCTTTTTGCCAGGACTAAGGGCAGAGTCACACTGAACTACACAAAATAATTTATCTGCATTTCTGAAAGATACACCAAGGCAACTGCATCAGGCTGTCTTTTAGTAAAAAGAAAGAAATACCAAAAAAGCCAAAATGCTAAGAAAGCAAATAAAATCTTCAGTATAGATAGTACAGATCAAAAGCAGGCATGCAGCTAGACCTTTTTTCAGCTTTTTTACTGAAAAGAAATCATTTTAAGCTGAAAATAGTTCTTTGTTGATTTGGTACTTGCATGAAGATCAGAACCTACTTTTATAACTATGCCTCCCCAAGGCCCAAAAATCTATTGTTTAGATAGTGAGTTTTGTTCCACTGTTGTTAATGATCACAAACTCTTCCCATATTTCTTCACAGCTCTGGATTTAAGTATAAGAGCGTGTGCTATGCCCATGGTATGCTCCCTTCTCTCCTCAGTGTGAATAACTGAGGTCCTGTCTTCGTGTTAACTTTTTGTATTTGTACCTTCTATAGGAAAGACTAAGGCTTAAGAGTTTGGTTTGTAGTAGTCTCACCCTCTAGTGGCAGAGAGGCTTTAGTTCTCAGGGATGAAGAAATGGGAGATGGAGTTTTTTTCTTCTGGTCTACTGTGCTGTGTTGCCTATTTACAGCAGGCTGATAAAAAACTGAAATTGTTTTATTTGTTTATAAAGCCACAGATCATCGTCTGCAATATGTGCCCATCACCTCTAATGGAGCAATGCAAAATATGCTGACCTACGGGCACTGAAATAATTAAAAAGGTGCTAATGAAGGGTAGTTGTATGCTCAGATGAACTCCTTCAGTTATGTGAAATGACTGCTATAAAAGCCTTCCTATGCCACCACAATTAGGAGTAGTGTAATGCTGCTGCCTGAAGACTAACAGAGATAGGATCTCTATTTTCCTCTAAATTCAAATTCCCTATTAAATTTGCATTTAAAAGCAGAAGACAGACATCAGATTATTTTTGTCCCCAGAAAGACTTAAAACCATAAAGCACAGCTTTTATGAAAAAACATTCTGACCAGATATTAGCTGACAATTTAGTAGATTTCCTGTCCTGTGTTTGGGAAAAAGAAACAAAAAATAAAAAGAGAAGAAAAGAGTACTGAGTAATGTTGGCTTTTGCAGAAATGTATCTGCTACTTTACAAGACTAGATCCTTGGAAACAGAATTAATTCAAACCTGGATCATTTAAATTTTGTTATTGCTGTTTGGTCTGTACAGTTGGACCAAAACAGATTGAGAAAAACATATGAGGCATTGCCAGCACTTACTGAGAGATAGCCCCTAAGTGAATGGAGAACTCTGGAGAAACTAATCAGCTGTAAGGAAAGGCCTTTGGCCATATTTTAGAGGAGGATGTAAAAAGTACAAAACCACAGGGAGCAGCAGCTTTGCTGCCAGTGCGGCAGCACATTTGTGAAAACAATTTTGCCACTTTAAAAAACCTTTTTAAAGGCAAAATTCTTACTTGTAAATGCATTGATGGTGATAATCAGGTAAAGTTCTAATGCCACCTGCAGCTGTGATTATTTAATTAACAAGTATAGATGATGGTGCATCATTCTAACTGCCTGCATTCTCCACTGTGATATTTCTTACACTTTGGTCTCCTGCAATTCAGCCAGTTGGGCTTATCTTTCACATGGCAATACAAGACAGGTATTTCTGAAAATTGGGGTACGGAAAGCTATAGTATTTTTGCTACATCCAAAAATCCTACTGGCATTAAAAATGAGGACTCCTCCTAATAGATCACAGAAAAATTTGCATCTAGCCATATTTATAGGACTGTGAAATACCCATGAGAGCACAAAATGCCCTTATGGCTGCTCCAAACACGAACATCAATGAGCAATTGCATAGGAATGCGAGCAACAATAGGTTTGCTATATCCAAAAAGTCCAAATTACAGAATTATTATGAAAATAAGTCTAACAAGGCAAGCAGAATCCCATGCCAACACCACTATTTTAATACCAGCCATGAAGTAGCATTTTGCAAGGATACTGGCCCATATTCACACAGTCATTTTGTAGATCCAGTGATCAACAGTGTCTTCAGAAAGACTTGTAGAGAAAGCAAATCTTCAGAGAGAATAGCTGCCAGTGACAGGGTGCAATGTTCAGGCTCCAGAGTGAATCTGTTTTCTTTGGTTACAAAATCCAAGTTTAACCTATTACCATGGAATTGGCTGCAGTCATTGCTGAAAAAATCTGAAATTGTTTAGCCCCACAGTCTCACCATTCAAGATAGCAATTGCTGCCTTGGGTACAGCAAGCTCACTCAGCCTACTGCTCTACATACTCAGTACTTTCTCCATTTTCTTATGTACTTTAAAAGTGTCTAATAAAAATATTTTACTTAATGTTTCCTCATATATAGGTCTCAAAGCATGGATAATGGGAAACAGATGACATGAGCACACACAAGCAAGCTCATTTTGTATATGTGAGAAGTAGCTTTCAGAAAAGAGATTGAATTCTTGTGAGTGGGATTGGTTTAATTACACCACAGACTTTGATCCTGTGCACAATTCCAGTGTTAATTTGGGCAAAACTTAACTGAAATGGTACAATTACAGACAAAAATAAAATAAGAAAAGGTGTTTCAACACTCAGGGCTGCAGTAGAACATCTCTGAGCGAAGAAGATGCTATTAGATGAGGTGCACAGGTTATACCTGTGTATCAGCCTGCCACCCTTATTTACTGCAAAGTCCACATAATGCATATTCTGGTCATGTAAACAAGACCTTTAGAAAGCAAGAGTGCAGTATCAATTCACAAGGAACAAAACATATAATAGTGTAATAATAATGTTTTACATGTGTTATATTTGTCACCATATTCAGCATTTTTAAGGAATTTTGACTAGCTTTTTCCCATTGCTGTACACTGGATTTCACTTTCACTAGTAGTACTATATTAATGATAATAAATGCATTGCAGCAGCAGCACAGCAATGCCCACATCCCCCAGCCACCACTCCTTGCTGTTAAGGGCATCAGACAAACGCCAGGTTAATGCCTGCTGCACTCCCTTTGACAGGCTGCTGAACTTGATGGTAGCTACAAATGACATTGATGAATTCTATCACATGCTCCATGTGTGTAGTGGCAAATTCTCACCTATGATCCTATTTCCCTTTCAAACGAGGTGCAGTGCAAAGTCAGGGCACCTGAATGAGGATCACAGAGGCTGCAGTTTGGAGCCTACAGGTCTGTTCATCTTCAAAGTTGCTCAAGTGTAATGACTTCTAACCTGCTGAAGACAGGAGTGGCCCAGGTGTGTGCCAGGTCACAGTGAGCTGACATTCACCACTGAAGAACTTACATACTGGACAACACCGTCTCCTAAGGAGCTGAGCCATGAACCTTGCAGTTCATCACATGCTGCTGTTTGCATTTAAATATACAGGATATAGCACTCCTGTATATACAGGAACACACAGGTGCATTTACCTGTTCAGCCTACTACTGCTATTCCCCATTTTGAGCCTTAATAATAGGGGATCAAAGCTCACCCTGGATTCGGGAAAGACTTGAGACTGTAGAGGACTCAAACTCTTTCTTCTACAAAAAAAGAAAAGCTCAAAGCTATTTTTTCCTACAGCTTTCTAAAAGCTGGTTCTTGCTTATCCTCTTCATCATTCAAACACAAACTAAAAACCGTATTGCTTCGTATTTATGCACTGGCAGTAAACCCCAAAATCTGGGCATGCTTTATTGCTATCTCTGCCTCTCATATAGCTACTTTAAAGTTGTGCTGAATATTAAGTATCATAATTTGGAAGCACAGAAGAAATAACATCTGTTGTAACCTGAAATACCAAAAGTAGGCCTTTTCATTCCATGCCAATCAGGAAACTAATAACATATGTGCAGAATGCATTTCATATATGGCAATGACATATTTGCAAAACATCCAGATTATAGTTCCATCCTTTGACCATTTGTATTCTTGACCATTAATCCAACTGCTTCCATTCCTTCTAATGCTAATTCCCAAGCAACTGTAGGCAACTGAGCACAAACAAGGCAAAAGTTAGAAGTTGTGGGGATATTTCACTGGTATTCTACTAACATAGCTGAAAATCTTTTAAATCATTAGGAAGGAAACAGAGTTGGTATAAATTATACACTAAACTCTAATTTCATACCTCTATTTAAAAAAAAGTCCAGTACTGTAAATAATCCCCTTTAAATACTTTTCAGAAGTATCACACGGGACAAGCATAAGTGTGTTCTACTAGCAGGATCACAGCATATGGATGGAAGCTGGGCTGAGAAGGAGGAGCTGAGGTGAGTTTTTGCTGTCAGGGCTCTGCTGCCATTGGTGTTAAGGTGAGAGGGTGCATGAGGGCCAGGCTTGGGACAGCCCGGCCTGGTGCAAGGTGCCCACGGCTGGGGACAGGAAGGCATGAACTTTCAAGTCCCTTCCAATCCAGCCTATCCCACGATTCAAAAAGCAGTCCCTGACCAAAACATGAGGCATTCCTTTCTTACCAAAAGCCTGTGGGCAGCCTGGGATAGAGGCAGGCCGTTCAGAATTCCCCTGGCACAGGCCCGGAGGCTGAGGGGGCAGCGCTGGTGCCCTGAGCCCAGCAGGGCCCTGCACAGCCCTGAGGCCGAGCACTCCTGGAAGGATAAATGTGCTTGGGAGGAGAGCTGGGTGTGCTCAGCCCCGGGACTGGTGAGAGCAGAGCAGGATTGCAGCCTGGACTGGTGAAAGCAGAGCAGGATTGCAGCCTGGACTGTGAGAGTAGAGCAGGATTGCAGCCTGTGCTGGTGAGAGCAGAGCAGGATTGCACCCGGGACTGGTGAGAGCAGAGAAGGATTGCAGCCTGTGCTGGTGAGAGCAGAGCAAGATTGCAGCCTGTGCTGGTGAGAGCAGAGTAGAAATGCACTCTGTGCTGGTGGGAGCAGAGCAGGATTGCAGCCTGGGCTGGTGGGAGCAGAGCAAGATTGCAGCCTGTGCTGGTGAGAGCAGAGCAGGATTGCACCCGGGATTGGTGAGAGCAGAGCAGGATTGCAGCCTGTGCTGGTGGGAGCAGAGCAGGATTGCAGCCTGTGCTGGTGGGAGCAGAGCAGGATTGCAGCCTGGGCTGGTGAGAGCAGAGCAGGATTGCAGCCTGTGCTGGTGAGAGCAGAGCAGCATTGCAGCCTGTGCTGGTGAGAGCAGAGCAGGATTGCAGCCTGGGCTGGTGAGAGCAGAGCAGCATTGCAGCCTGTGCTGGTGAGAGCAGAGCAGCATTGCAGCCTGTGCTCATAAAGCTGCCAGAGCAATCCTGCAGGGACTGCGCTCACTCGGGACAGAGGAAACACAGGTGTCCCAAAACACTGAAGGGAAAAAAAGCGTTAAATATCTTGGAGGATTCTGAGGATTCAGCTTACTCAAAGTAAGAGACTTTTGTAATGAAGTGTTATTTAATTTAATTACAAAATTTTTCAGAGAACTGAGAGAGAGAGGCCTTTGGAAGCTAGTTATTGGAGGGCCTGATCCCAAAAAGTGGGTATACTTGTCACTTTTCATAGGAAATAAAGAAAAAAACACACACATTTTAAAACTCTTACTTCTGTAAAATTGTTTCTTTATTGATGATATTCATTACTTCACTTTTTAGTTTTTCTAAAGACTAGAGAGTGCAGTTATAAAACTGAGTGTTTGTTCCAGCAGACCCAAATAAAGAAATCAGGAAAAATTAATCAAAAAGCTCCAGATTTCACCAGAATTCAGCAGTCTGTGTTGGAAATACAATCGATTTAGACAGTTTGAATAGGTTCAAGAACACAAACTTGCTTTTAAGGTCACCAGTTCTAATTTCTTGGTATACAAGGGAATAAAAAGATCTAAGAATCTGGGTGGTTTTTTTAAAAGATCTGAGCACTAAAAATCATACAGACTTGTAATTGTACTATTTTAGAGGTAAATGGTGACTTGAAGAGCTTCTCAATTTTGATCCATCCACAACAACTGAAGTAGCTAGAATTAGTTTTGAACCAATGACTGTTACATAGTTGCTGTCATGTTAATGCTGTGTTACAGGCTAAAAAGGGCAGAAATTGATTCATTTCAGTCAATTCTAACATTACTGTATGTGCAGAATTATTCTGGACAGGTAAACTATTGCTATTAGATCATAATGAACTAACTTCTTAATTTATCCCAGCCAGATTAAAAAAGAACTGTATTTGTCCAAGGATTTGATTATTAAGAAATGTTTTGACATAATGGGGTAGGTAATTAATTCAGCTAATGTAGTTACAGCTTGTCTGTGTAACTTCATATATAAGAAAAAAGGCATCTTCAAATTATAAAGCAGAAAGAAAGCAGTAATGTCATTGTGAGACTGATAGAGCCTCAAAGCCACAGCATTTTGAATCAAATGGGCTAGCAGGCACACAAAAGGCACACAGTCCCATCTTTGTACTTTTTAGTGTCCATTTCACTTTCTTTTCTGTAGCCCACTCTTTCTTATAAAGTAAAAAATATTCTGCTGGACAACCAGAAAAGAAAATGAGAGGCATTGTCTGACACTTGTGGCTGCATCCCGGGCAGTAACAATGCAAGTTTCTTGGCACATAAAAATACCTCTGGAGTGCCAGGTTGGTGGCTTTCTAAAAGGATCTCAGCTGTCCCTACTGACATTACTTGCATGGCTCCTTGTTGTGATGGGACATGTATTTGTTTGGTAAAGGTAATTATCATCTAGGAACTAAACAGAAGTCACGAGCCTGCAATCTAAAATGTAGTAGTAATCAGTGCTTTCAGCTTTCCTCAGGTTGCATTTGATTTCGCTGATTTTAGGACATCTGGCAACAATTTTTTATTTTGCTAGATGATAATTCCTGAAAAATTCTTGTTGCATGTTGTTCTCTATTGCATCTCAGTTCTGGGATCGATGTACATGTGGCAAAGCAAGCAACTTGATCATTTACCCCATGGAAGGTCTAAGTTCCTCAGAAAAAATGGTGGAATAATTCATACGATGTTAAATAAAAAAACTATGACATCTCTCCCAGTGACTGCTTGTACTTGCA
The DNA here is from genome assembly GCF_009819885.2 of Catharus ustulatus. Lineage (NCBI taxonomy): Eukaryota > Metazoa > Chordata > Aves > Passeriformes > Turdidae > Catharus > Catharus ustulatus. The sequence continues at coordinate 23,913,117 of NC_046229.1, forward strand.
ACTTGATAACCATTTCTCAGCTTGTTCTTTCCCTTACTATTTACTTGCTATAGGCAGCATTCTCACAGATTCAAAATGTTATGTATCTGTTCTGCCTCAAAAATCCATTCTGAAGTGTGCAACTAAGGTGCAAAAGGGAAGCATATACAACTTTTATTATCTTGCTGTAAAATAATTAGCCATATTTTTATTCTCTGTTAAAGGCTAATTTGAAAAGAGAGCAACTAGAAAATAACACCGATTTTTGTCAAGCTAGAACTGACCTTCAGTCTAGCCCTCTGTTCCTAGCAGTAGCAAATACCAGAAATTTCAAAGGATGCTTTTTCACCATTCCATTTCCAAAAACAGAGGCATGCTTGAGCCAGAAACTAGTACAGCTAAAAAAAACTATAATTTCTAATATTAATCATATTCGTTAAAGTTAGAATTGTCTGTATATTATATTGTTTGTTGTAATAAAATCAATCTGCAGAGGGGAACACCTTCCAGTAACATGCAAGCCAGGAATTCAGTGATTACCATGGATTTGTTTTCTAGATATTACAAAAAATGCTGGCAAAATAATCTGTGCACTTAGATGCATCAAGCACTACTGTTCTGGGGTTTTTTGTCCAAAGCTATGAAAATAAATAAATAAATAAATAAACCAACCATACAAATGTACAAACTTCTATCATAAAACCTACTCCAGAAAAATATTTTACAGTAAAGGAACAAAAATTATGACAACTGCCTTTGCTAGAACGTGGAAGCACGGAGAGTTGCTTCCTGTAGGTTTGAATGACTTAAATAAATATGAAAGTACTGGTTATCTGAAGGCAAGACAAGGATATGTGTATAGGTATGTGTCGAGATAAGTCTGTGTCAAGTGAGAAGCGCAAAAGAATTGTTCAACATTGCAGAATAACTGAATAAAGTCTCTGACACTGTAGTAGCTTCTGGAAATTCCGATAGTATAATTTGTGTCCTGCATTTGGCTGAAGGAGGAGGAAATATTTTGAAGTCAATTTAATGCATGTGCCAGGTGCTTGGATTAGCAGCTCTGAAGGATGAAATCCAAAGCACAGAGCGGCATTGCTGTCCCATATATTCTGTCTCATTCTGAAGGTTATGCTTTCTTTAGAGACAAGAGTGTAATTTAATCTCCATGTTCATTCAGCTCCTGCCTCAAAGCCCACGGAACCGGAGAGAGAATATTTCATCAATTGCAGTGGGCTGCAGTGTCATCCTTCTGTCACTTGACCTGGTCCTGCAAGCCATGTCTCTGGTGAGTAATTCTGAGGGAGATGTTCTAGAACTGCACAGTTTGTTTTTCAAGACCAGGACAGCAAAGAAGTGCTGTATCTAGACATGGATATGTATCCACTAGAAAGACCCCCAAGACATTTCTCACTCACGACAATACTGAAAACCTACCTTTGTCTTGCATTGTCCCAAGCCTTGACTGAAATGTTTCCTTTTTTCCTTTCTCAGATAACGCTGCCCTCTCAACATGTTTGCTTTCTTAATGCAGGAGACAGTTCTGTATCTTTAAAAAAATTTGGATTTTCTAATGCCACTTGTCTGGTCAGCCAGAGCAATGTGTGTAGGACTGTCTCCAAACAAAGCTAAGTGTTGTTAAGAAAAATCAAACCTTTGTCTCTAATCAGACACAAAGGAATAAAATTGTCCTGGTTTTATTTTAGATTTTGCCAGTATTTCACCAGGATTATTTAATTAATTTATTTTTCTAATTTAAATAAAGTTAAAAATGCAGTACATGGACAAGACTGGAAATATCTGTGTTAAATATTCAATCAGAGGGAGAAGAAATCCAGCTTATTGAAGAATGCAGTGATTTACAAAAGAAAAATTATAATGCTTTTTTTTTTCTTGGTCCTAAGCACCACCAAGTTCTTTTCTGATTGGAATAATTAATGGTTGTAATATTTTCCTAAGGACAATGGGAGGAAACCACATTGTGGCTGTGACACGAATAATTGCTTTCCTACATTTACTTACTTTCTGCAGTAATAAATACACATAAGGCTCAACTTAAGAATTTCACAATATACTTAAATTTCTGATCAAGCTGATTCAAATTAAGTCCACCATGCTAACCTTTTTCAATAGAACTTTACAATATACCATAAAACTGTTGTTTAAACAATCCTTCCCATAATTACCACCAATAAATGATACCTTTTTATTGCCATTAGAACACTCTTAGTTACCGGTTTCCAGAGATTGCTGCAGTAACCTGTACATAACTTTGTGCTATGTTGTTAATAGTTGTATGGTTTTCTTTTTAGGATTCTGAAACTGGAAAGGTTTAAGAAAACATGCAAAATGCTGAGGATACACGTAAGTGAAATATTTAATGTCCATCATTCATAAAAGTTACATTGTTTACATAGGGTTCATTAGTATATAATAAAAATGTCATCTTAATGAAAGATTTTCTGGCAAGTCTTTTATATGTTAATTTGTTTAACATATGCTTTGGCTATACAGCTAAATAGGAATATATTTTTAAAAATCTTTCTGCAAATAGTTGCTTAACAGTTACAAAACCTCATTACTAAGAATTGGTTATTGTTACACTTGCTTGTTGGCTTGTAAAAATCATCTGTGATTTGGACTGGGAATCTTAGGACCAACTTTATGTAGCAAACTTGCTCATTGCATAGTGACCATGTAAACAGCTCAGGGACCCACAAATTATATCCTCTTACTCCAAAGTCACTGTGTAAAATACACACTGGACTTCTCATGTTTTCTTATATTGATGAAGAATTTGGGGATTGTTTTATTGTTGATGCTGACAGGAATTTCTTTTTGAAACAAGTCAGTTTTATACAAGAAGTTAAAAAAATTAAAAAATAATCACCAAAGGAAAAAATTTTACACTGTGCAATAGTATTGCTACCTCATTCTTTTTGATTTTAGATATATGTATATATAGCATATTGGAACTGCACTGTACTGCTTCCTTTCAAAAGAAAACTTGAAATTAGTTGGAACAATTAGCTATGTGTTTACATAACGTTAACTATGTTTGCATCAAATAAAATGTTTATTAATGAAAGGTATTATACAAGAAACATCAAAGAGAAATTCATCATACAGAAATGTACACTATATGTGACAGATGGAAAAGTGCATGCAGAGTTGTCTCATTTTTAAAAAATTAATTCGGAAACAATAGTACTAAAGTTACTGGGTTTTGATTCCTATGATCTCGGATGAGTGAAAAGTTCTCCTTGAATTTACAAAAATCCATTTAACAGATATGACTAGTACACATTAGCAAGCAAGTGGAATGAATGCGCTCAGATTTTATTTTACAAGTACTTGTGCTTGACAAATGTGATTTTTAAAAGAAAAAAAAAAGAAAAGGTTTCTTCGAATATGGGCTGGGTAGATTGCTGCCAGGTTGCTCTGGTTTTATACATAGGTTCTCTAAATTGGTTTTTGATACCACACAATTTGTTGAAGCCTTCGGTTCTGTTAATTAGACACCATAAAATAACGTATGTTTTGTTAACATTCAGGAAATGACATCGAGTCTTTTATTTTTTATTTTTTGGCTCAATAGATTTTTAAATGTATGATTATCATAACCTAATATTGTCTTTGTCTTCACTGCAGTGGATTTCCGATCAAACTTTTCCCCTTCTTTTAATACTTTAGGGAATTTTCAAACGTCGGGATGTTTGGCTGTAATGCCCCATGATTTGTTCTCCCTGAAAGAAATCATAGTGACAATTTATTAAACTACAGAGCAACCTGGCTTTTCGGGGTCTGCAATTCTATTTTGTGCTCAATATACCTAGCATTAAATCTTGATTCATTTCATCATACTATTTAGGTTATATTTGTCATGCAATTACTTTAGCTCCTAGTTTTCTGGCTCTTTTAGAGGGCTAAGACAGGGTTTCAGTATCAAATCAGTGGGGCATTACTTTGCATGTTCAAAAAAGGAGGTTAAAAGGCTAAAATCTAAATTGCACCAGCAGTAGCATATACATTGAATATGAAGAAACTGAAAACCTAAAAAGGAACTGTACTTTAAAATATTTAAAAGGCCGTGTTTCTGTGTTTAATACCAATTGTTCATAGGTACTGTAAAAGCAAAGCGACACACGGGTACATGTAGACCTTAAATTTTAAAAAATAAACAACAAAAAAAAAGCCCAACCCAAAAAAAAACCCCAAAAACCGAACAACAAAAAACTGATGGGAAATAAAACTCTTTAGATTCAAAATGGTTTATTCACACAAATTTAATAGGATATATCACAATTGTTTGGTCCATAAATATTTAGGGGAAATAGTTTCTATACAATGCATTTATCAATAAACAAAGAAACATGGACAATTTTGCTAGACCACTTACTGTACTATAAACACGAAGCTCAATATATAAGATTATTGGATTTATCAACTATATCTGAAAGAGTGCACAACTGCTTTCTATGACATGTTTGTCCCCTCTAACAGGATACACCATAAAAAGAGTTTCAGAAATAAGAGGTAAAACAGTACAAAACTAGTGAGGTGTCAAAAGGGCTTAAAACAGTTAATTTAACAAACAACACATATATCCTGATTTTTCACAAACTTACTCCCAAGGTATATCATAAGGCACATAGTAGAACTGAGTTTTAATTAGTCTACTTAATAAAGTAGATCTCTAGTACCATATATTGTTCTGTCAAAGAACAAAATTTATAAGTATCAATATTTTTACCTGTAAAAGTGTATTAATAAAGATCTCAGCCTTACCAAGGTCTTTTGGTCTGGTTAGTGGTAAATGCCCATAAGGTAATAGAAATAGGAAAAGTCAAGATTCAATATCCGTAGAAGATGATAACCATACTTGCTAAATATATAATGGCAAACACACCTTTCTTCTATTACAGTGTTAACATCTCTTCCGTCATCTTTTTTAAAAATAAGCTACTTTTCTGTGCTAATTTTCTAAAAACCCTGAGCAAAAATTACAATAATGCACTTTAATGTGGGCAGTGAACTGTCAATATGTAACCACACATTTATACAGCCAAAAAGGACACCTTTAAAATATATTAAATAGCCACTTAGACCACCAAAAAGAGATTTGATGGTGTCTAAAAAGTGGGGTATATGTGCAAAGTTATTCTTAACAATCCACTAAAAGCAAGACATAGATCTTGACTGGTTTTTTGTTCGGTTTTGTTTCTGAGACTCTCCACAATCTAATTGGTGTTCAACTACAATAAAAGGATACAAATGAACATTCACCACTGCCCAGACCATTCAGACTTTTAGCTTAAATAAAACTAAAAAAAAGAAGGATCACTATTGTAAACTAAGAAATGTATTCAGATCAGCATCCACAAGGCTTCTGAGTTTATCGGCTTTGAAGTTATTCACTGCCAATTCCTGGTTTTGTAGGATTTTTGCTAATATTTTTTTCTTTTATACAAAGTTTAAAAAGTTAAAGTATATGTTAGAGATATTAATGAACTAAAGATTTTAAGTTCCTGTATTAAACCAAGTGTCTGATACAATCTCAGGAAACATCTAAAGAAAATTCAAAATAGTAATGAATAAATTGTACTGATTTTTTTTTTCCTTAAACATCTTAATAAATTATATTTTGCTTATTTCCATTTTCCCTGAAAAAAAAAAAGTAGGATTTATCAAAAGTTCATTTGAATAGTAAACATGCAGACACCTTCTTGAAAATTATTTTTGTGCTCACTAAAGTAACTGGGCAACCTCCTGTTTGCTTTGAAGGCACGGCATCGAAGCCATGTAGCCAACTGCAATTTTTATCTTTTTTAATTCCAAAAATTCAGAGCTGCTTGACAGACAAAAATTAAAACCCCTCCCTAGGCAACATTTTAGATCAGTAGGACTCTCCACTTGCATTGTTACTCTGCTATTGTTACTTTAATGACATCCTTATAGGAGTGAGCTCGCTCTGAAGGTTTTTATCCAGGTCTTGCCTCCTCAATGTGGGGCACAAATCTGGAGACCAACGGGCTGGTCATGCCATCCTCACCCACATGTGCTCTCATCACTGGCTCTCTCTCCAAGTCCTCCATCCAGGCATGGCTTTCAGTGGTGGCCAAGGACATCCCAGCTGGGTGCAGAACTGGCAGAGGAGTTTAACTATCCCAGTGAGATTCCCCAGTGCTCAGGGAGGAGCAGGCTTGTGACTACTGCGTTAGGAAAGAGCACTGGTACTTCCAGGCTGACTGTTCCCATTATTAGTTTATTTCATTTTGTATTTATTTTGCAACATTTAAAAAATGAATAGTACAAAACTTTTGGATGCATTATGAAAATAAAATTAAATTTGGGGTGCTTAAATGCTGGAAGTGAATACACAATCCTGAAGCAGCACTTTTGGCTATAATTAAAATGGTTTTTATCTGGTTATCGGGGAGGAATAGAATCTTCTTTTTTGGGGGTGGTGTTAACAATCAATTTTTTCAAGGTTCTGGAAATAAGTAACATACAATTTTAAGAGGCACTTATTAGGATGATTCATCACCTTCTCTTCAGTTGTTTGATAAATTTAAAGAATTTGAGTACAATTTACCAACAATAAATGTTCGTATATTATAGCAACACATTACTTCAAACTCATTTGCCAGGTGGCTGCAGATGCTACACATCAAGCTGTTTATTTTCCCAAATATTTTGTGGGTTTGTTTTTCTGGTTTTTTTTTAAAGGCTTGAAAATAATAATAATAATTATAATAATTATAATAATAATAATGAAGAGTAAGAATTTAAAAAAAAAAAAATGAACTGTTAGAAAAGGTTCGTTAAGGTAGTTTGTGAGGGGCTCCCGGATTCGTGGCTGTCCAAGTTAGAGGTCACTGATGTCACTACAGTGATAGTGGGATTGGTCAGGTCTGTTAAAGTGGTCGCAGTGCCGGGTGGAGTGAGTGCGCCGCTGTCTGCTGAGGGCGGTGCCGGGAGCGAGGTGCCGTCAGCTTTATCGACACCCCCATTCTCCTGCCGCAAAAGGTTCCTTCTGAATTTGGCTCTTGCGTTTTGAAACCAAACCTGCAAACCAATCCCAATGGATTTCTTTACCGATGCTTGTTTTGCTTTGCTTACTTTTGTCTTTGTTCTTGCTTTTTAAATTCATTTTTGATGTTTGATTTTGTGTGGCACATCACCTAAGCCATTCTATAGCTTTTCTTGCTACTGGTGGTACTGACTTTCTGTGAACAGGCCCAGTGCTACAGGTGCTTACAACCCTCAGAGAGCAGCCTTGAGAAAAATCTGCTCGCTCACTTAGCCAAAGAAAGCAGCTCCCTTGATGGCCACGTGGTGCTTCTTGCGTTGGGTAGCTTTGGGGTCAAGACACATAAAGATTGAGGCAAAGGGTGAGTGAGCAGATTTTTGCCAAGGCTGAAAGCTTGCCTTGATTATTTGAAAAGGCTGAAGAGGAAGGAGGGGTAATTACACCGTCCCTGTCTTACAGATTGTTGATATGGGTCATCTCGCCTTTCTGTTCTGTAAGGTTCACTGGCAGTGCTTGAGGTGACATGTAACATGGACAAGGAATTGCCTCTAATAGATTCTCCTTCTACCTCACTCGCTGCCCTTCTTTGGCACTCTGCATGTAATACACACCTTGTTTTAACTTCACTGAGCTATCACAGACCATATAGGGATTTTTAACATAATTTGCTAGGCTGTCCTTCACAGGGAAGTGCCTTTTGACTATGCAGGCCCTTAAGGAAAAAAGTTGTCTAACAAGCATTGAGAAGGGAGCCAGGTGGTCCTGGAGGATCATATTGGTCAAAGCTTGCTTCAAACACATCGGGGACCTGCTTACTGAGGGGCCACTTTAACTCCTCCAGGGGAGTCCAAAGGCTTTACCCATAGAATCTGTAGATTTGCCACCTCTATCCTTAGTGCAGTCACCACGGAGAGACCACCAGCCCCAGGATATCTGCTGGGTGGGTGGACTCTGAAGATATTTTCTTCATGGTGAGGATGCAGCTAAGCATAAACCACAGTTTGGTGTTTGGCTGCCTCGGGGCAGTAAGGCACCCATTTGGCACTTCTGCCACTTAATAGCACACCCCTCTGCACACCCACTAGGGACACACCCAGCAAAAGCATTTCTATTATATTGCTGTAGTTACACGTAAGGGAGAGGCTATTGACTAACAGGGGAAAATTCTATCAAGCCTGTTGATGTGGCTTCTTACCTGCAGAACTCTCTTGGTCAGGCCTGTTTTCTGGGCAAGCTGCTTGAGGTCCTTGGCATCTGGGTTGTGGTTGATAGCAAAGTAGGACTTCATGGTACGGAGCTGGTGGTGTTTGAAGGAGGTACGCATGCGCTTTGTTTTCTGGGATGGGGGATAAGGCTGCTGGTCTCTGTCCAGGTGATCTGCCTCATTCTCATTACAACCTGTTGAACAAATAATGTGGAACAAGGAGTTAGTGGCTATGAATCATGTAGGATAAATGAATCAAGGCAAAAATCTTGAGTAACAAGAAGGAAGGAAGGAAGGAAGGAAGGAAGGGAGGGAGGGAGAGAGGGAGGGAGGGAGGGAGGGAGGGATGGAGGAAGGAAGGAAGGAAGGAAGGAAGGAAGGAAGGAAGGAAGGAAGGAAGGAAGGAAGGAAGGAAGGAAGGAAGGAAGGAAGGAAGGAAGGAAGGAAGGAAGGAAGGAAGGAAGGAAGGAAGGAAGGAAGGAAGGAAGGAAGGAAGGAAGGAAGGAAGGAAGGAAGGAAGGAAGGAAGGAAGGAAGGAAGGAAGGAAGGAAGGTGGTACAAGGATAAGTACAGATGTGATAAATGATGAAACCAAAAGAGATCCAGAATATTATCATTTCCTATCCTTATCCTATGTCCCCAAGCCTGTACCTACTAAGCGCAGACTTCAAAAGTTCTCTCTCCTTTGGCATTTATTTCAAACAAGTCTTTTCCCCGTGGTGATGGTTTTGCTTTGGGCACTCAAAGAATCATTTGAAATCTCATTCAGATTTTGAAATCTTACTCATTGAAACATTCTTAGCTTGAGAGAAGAATAAAGGTCAAGCCAGCATTTTGAATGTTCCTGAGCTTTTCCCCCAAATCACAAGCACCTATAAAAAGAGATATACAGCAGGAAAGTTTGTTATGACAGTTCATCAAGAAAGCTGAGGGTTTTGCTGATAAAATAAATGCTTTTGGACTCTGCCTGGGAGTTTATATGAACTGCTCGAAGCCCTTCATTTGTCAGACATATCCAGGAAGCAGTAAGCAGTTGCTTCAAGGCTTGATCCAGTCCCCCAGTCCCAATCTGCAGTAGGTCTTAGTTAGTACTGGTTTAGGACATTTCTACAAGCAAGCAGCTAGGGACTCAAAACTTGAAAAGTTTGTCTGTTTTCCCTGATTCAGTATTTTCAAAGTGTCTATGAAAGATAAGTTTGTTTCAGATTGCACTTTTATGGGTGTGAATTGTACACAAGATTTGCAGCTGTTTGGGGATGGTGGTATCATTGCTTCATATTGGAGAGAGAAATTACAGTATTAGCAAAAAGGAAAGTAAGAAATGCGTCTGTGCTTTTCAGCTTAAACAGAAGGGTTAGCAATTCCTAGCATCTCATTTTATAAAGATAGTTCAGTCACACAGGAGAAAATTAATGGTGTCATCATAGCAGGGAATATTAATTAAAGAAGAGCTAATTAAAAATGTTTCAGAACGTCTGTAAATTCGACTGGGTTGCTCATTTTGATTTTTGAACTGCTTTCCAATAGTTACTGGATTATTTACAAGGCCTACCTGATCCCCACTCCTAATTGAGAGGGAGAGAGAGAAGAGAAAGAGGGAAAGCACACAATACAGAGAGACTGATTTTGGCAGTGCTGAAAACAGAGGAGAAGCAACTTGAAACCACAAGAAAATAAAAAGCTTCTTGAAGGTGTTTTCTCTTTTGAATTATAAGACAAGTCAACATGAACAGATGCTGGTAAGACAACACTTTGACAGAAAATCAGGTGAATATTTAATTATAGCTAGCTTTGCTCCTGGTAAGCAGTATATCGGTACTTTCAAACGAAGTAAGCTGACACTTCTGAAAAACCAGGAGTTGAAAGTTGCCTTAAAAACAATTTCAGACCAGATTTGGATTGTATTTACTACTTGTTTTCACAAGCAATCATACTGCCTTCAGTCAAAGTGCGTGGGCTGTAACTTATGAGCTGACATAAATCAGAGTATCAGAATTCAGTCCTCAGGTTTTACTTCAGAGTTGCAAGCTGCTTGTTTGTGTTTTTTTCCTCGGCCACTCAGGCTTACAGCAGCAACCCAAACTTCCTCAGGTTCCTCTGTCCTGCTAACTGTCTTTGTTTCTGTACTCTACCCTTTTTTCTTTTTCTTGTTTTTTTCTTTTTCTTTTTTTGTCAATCGTCTGCTTTATTTTGGCTTTTATTTTCAAGACAATATGAGAAGAGGACTCCAAGTATCTTCAGACAATCCGGGTTTAGACAATATTACAGCTCACTCTCTGTTTTACGCAGTGTTGTGTGGTTTGGCCACATCATGGAGAAGTCTTACACTATCTCCCGGAGAACTAAGGGAAAGCACAAAGTGAGACAAGACACTGCTCATTTCTTTGCAGCAGGATTGGAGGGTTGTTTAATTTTTGCTTTCAAAAGAGCTGGAATAGTTTGCTTCTTATTGCCAAGAATTCTTCAAGTGAACTCTTCATAGTTTTGCACACACACACACACACACACACATAATGAAACAAAGTAAACAGCTCCTTGAGGAACAGATGTGTAAAATATTTTCCTAAGGGAATCTTCTTCTCAGTCTCATTTCTATATCCTCTAAGCTGGAAGTCAACACAGTTTCCCTCAAAATACATATTAATTATATGATATAAGATGTAATATATAGAAAGCCTTGAATGTTTTAAGTGCTTTTGAATAGTTTCATCAATTTTTCACATTAATTCCAGACAGCCTGCAACTATGAGTGACTTTTACCTCATAATATTTTGAGTTATTTATTGTTGTGTTTCCACTTTACAACCGAAGAGCTGTGAAAAAGAAATCAAACTAGCAGGCAAAATACAGAATAGAAAAGCTGCTGCAGATTCTGCAACACAGTCTGATTTTCCATTCTGGACCAGGGCTCAGCTCCCCTGTAACACAGCACAAATCTAAGGCAGGCCTGCTGGATGGCTGTGAATACACACATGCTCATGCTCAGCTGGGTAAAACTGTTGGCTCCGTTGGAGTTTCGTTTTTAAAGCTGGGGATGGTTTTCCATGATGGTTTGGCACATGGTACGGGCACCGCGGCCGGGGCTCTTTGGGAAGGTACTGGGCTCGCTGGGGAGGTCACAGCGGCGGTGCCCCCAGCCCCGGAGCGCCGGGAGAGCCGCCTGAGGAGCTGCGGGGGTGTCCGGCGCGGTGTCCGGCTGGTGCAGGGGCCTGTGCGGGGCAGGGCTGTCCCCGGGAGGGGCTGTCCCCAGCCAGGGCTCCGCGACACGGCACGGACACCTCCGCGGCACGGCCGGGGCTGCGGGGCCCGCTGCTCCCTCGGAAGGCGGCAGCCGAGCATCCGAAATTTAATTTCGGCGGACTGCTTGCCCTTTGTAAATGATTACGTGCGAGAGCGGTTACAGAGTCACAGGGCAGAGAACGAAAAATTTGTGCAGGGAAGTCGCTGCCAATTAGTTAAAGACTTTTTTTTTTTTTAATCTCAAGAAGTGGTTTCATCTACTGCAACGCATTTCGTAGCTGTTCCAGATTCGCTTTCCTCCCCCTGGGTCTGGAGCGCAGTGGGTCAATGGGCTGGAGCCGTTTGCACCGGATGCACGGTTTGGCTGCAAACTTTCTCGAGACCATGTGTCAACCCTGGACATAGCTAGATATTGCTTATAAAAAAAGAATAAAATCGCGGCCCTAACAGAAGAGATTTCTCAGCCGTCTAGCCTGAGTCCAAAGCATCAGAGCGTTTGTTGATTTGTTTTGGTCTGTTCTTCTTTCTCTCCGTTGCCCGGAGGATTCTGTGAGTTCTCAATGCACTGAGCTGTATTTTCATAATGGGTGGTGCTTTTTAATCTGATCTGGAGTCAGTGGTACATCTTATATGTCCCGTTGTTGTAAAGAAGGGGAGTTTTAAGACCAGCACACAAAAATTATGTCAGCGTTAGCAAATAATGTCTCTCTTGAGCCCTGATCTGAAGTTTAAGGAGAGCTTTATCATATCCACGACTCTTCATTTTACCATAACTTCTGATTCTAATTTTAAAGCTAAATTGTCCCTAGAATTATTTCCCTTTAGGAATCTGGGGAATCGGGTGATGCTGTGAGGACCAGGGATAGAGACCAGAGTGGAGCGCGGGCACACGGGAAATTCACCATTGGAAGCTGGGGCTGAATGATTCCTGGCTGCGCTACAGGTTCCCTTTTCTTTAGCAGCTTTCAGGATTGATTGGAAGCTGCTCCGTAGCCAGGGATTCCAATGTCATCTTCAATTAACAAGGAACAATTAGCGCAGTGATTACCCTGGCTCCAAGGTCTACGCATCAGAGGAGATGAAATCGCCTTGCACAGCTCCCTGGTTCCCAGCTAAAGCCCGTTTCACGAGCGGCCCCAGAGGAGGTGCCGGGGGAGGGGTGAGAGGGCAGGGGGGCGGTGGAAGATTCCTTATGGATCTCAGTAGCAGCGGGTTGAACCCGGTGCCGGGGAGAGAGCTCCGGGCCGAGAGCGGAGCGCTGTTACCGAGCCGCGATGGTCGGAAGGGAGGCCCTGACCCTGTCCCGGCTCCCGGTGCGGCCCGCGCTCCGCAGCCCCGGGGCCGGAGCTCCCGGCTCCCTGCCCAGCCGGGACGGCTCCGTGCTTCACGGGGAAGCACACCTTGCACTCCTGCTTCCCACGGCTTGCTTCCCTCTGTTACCGTCCACGGGAAGTATCGCTAAACAATTTTGGAGTGGAGAGTTTGCTAATTCGTATTTACCCTTACTGCTTTCATCTTTCATCTAATGAAACTCTGCCTCAGCTGCTTGGTCATACCTGAAACTCCTTTACCCTTGTCCGCTAGCCCTGTTTATACACGCTTTGGGTTCTCGAGTGGAGTTATTGAGGATATTTAAAACTTGTTCCTTTCCTACTGTTGAGAGAACAGAAACCATTCTTCTTAATTACATTTGTTAGGGTTTAGTTAAGGAAACAACATTTATTCGTTGACCTCTTGTACAGTTTGATCATTTATGTGTCAGTAAAACAGAATTATTCAGCCTGAATAATTAACCACTATAAATTCAATATATAAATCGAGTTATATGCATACTAAATTGGCATTGTAGGAACCATATACTATAACTTTTATTCTGTTTTTTCTGATTCACTTGGTTACTCGTAATTTGAGGTTTAAGTGGTGAAATGCTTTTAGCTAGTCAAATATAAATAATGATAACTGTATCTCTGAGATTCCAATAGAGAAAGAGCTATGTGGTTTTGGGGTTGGGGTTTTTTTCCTTTTTTCTTTTTTTTTTTTTTTTTTGTCTTTACCCTGGGAAGTGGCTAAGTTTGGGTGTTTGACATTAATAGGCAAAGACAGCCTTTGAGGAGGGCTGCTGTTAGCTTTCCTGCAAACGCTCCAACCCTCAGAGGGCTGTTTGTTTGATTTTCCAATGGTTAAGCAAGATTTGGCCTGGCTGAGTTACTCACGCACTGCCTGGCTGAGCGGAAGCCCGAGAACGCTCTGTTCGGGGGAGCGGGAGGCAGACTCGGCGTGTGTTTCCCACCTGAGTTGTAGCTGACGATGTCCACTCCCAAGGCAGGGCTCTTTCGTTTCCTGGGCCTCCCCTTCTGGACCGTACCGGTGCCGTTGAAGTAAGGCAGGGCCAGTCCTCCGCTCTTGGCAGCCAGCTCGGTGTAGCTCAGCTGAGGGGGGTATTCTCCTTGCAAAAGGGACTCGAAGTGGGCCCTGCAGTAAACCAGGTTGTCCTTCATGCCAAAGTGATCGCCCGTGGTCAGAGTCTTGTTGCAGGTGGTGCAGGTGAAGCAGCTCAGGTGATAAACCGATTCCCTGGCTCTCATGACCATTTCAGAGGCTGAGATCCCAAGGTGGCAGCGGGCACATCTCTGCACGGAGAACCTTCTGAAGGAAACAGAAGAGTGGGCATCAGCTAGAATGGCAATGGCAGAGCTTGCCCCCGTGTCTCCCGCCTTCCCTCCCGGCCACGTGAGGGAGCCTGTCCCCGACCGGGTCGCGTACCCCCGGCCCCTGGACGGCCCGTGACACCGGCTGTGTGACATCGACTGTGTGACATCGGCTGTGTGACACCGGCTGTGTGACACGGCTGTGTGACACAGGACGGCTGTGGCTCCGGCCCGCCTGGTGTCGGGACAGCTTCAGGGAGCCGGCCCTGCGGTCCCAGGGGCAGCGCCTCGCACTCCCCGCCGAGCTGCCCTATTCCAGAACTTTGGCCAAGGCCCTGCCCGTGAGCACGGGGCCGGGCTGGCCGGAGCGGGGGGAATGGGTGCCCGCTCTCCTGGCGTTCCTGTCAAACGAGAAGAGCCGCGGGACAGCGGTAACACACGGACAAGCGGGGCCCGCTCCCCGGGCCCGGCCGCGGGGCTGGGTGGAGCGGCGGGCTCCGGCCCTCGGGAAAACCGGCAAGCTGCGGGCAGAGGGGAATTTCGGTCGGGTCTTTACGGAGGGAAGCCGCCGAGCAGCGGGAGAGCCTTCGCCTGTTTGTGCACCGCCACACATGCTCAGTCAGCGCGTCCCCTGACGGCCCGTTCAATTTTGAAACGTGCGAGACTTTTCTGAGGGGACTAAGGATTAAGGAATCGCTGACTGCGAAAAGCTACCTTTGAAAGCCCGTGTGGAGAAAAGAACGTTTCGGTTCTCAGTGCCTTTTGAGGGGACGTGTTTTGAACCCATGAGGACTGATTGCTGTACCTGTAGTAATCCTCCTTGCAGTAAATACTGCCGTCCTTGGCAAAGCAGGTGAGTTCTGACTCCAAAGCCAGTTTACATTCACAGCACTTAAGACACCTGAGGTGCCATTGTTTGTCAACAGCCAGCAGGTAATATCTGTCTGAGATCTTCCCTCCACAACCAGCACACAAAGCAGGCTTCTCGGGGCTCATGGGGGGCATGTTCTGCAAAACAACCACACCACAAGGGATGAGACAGGGAGAGAAAGACAGGCAGGCAGGCCGGGCTGGGGACGGGTCCTGCGCAGGGCCCGGGACTCGGCACTCGTACAAAGGCACGGCTCTCTGGGACCAAACTCCTGGCGGGAAGTTTAAGGGGAAGCCGGGACCATCCCCGCTAGTGAAGTGTTCACCGTGATTCGCAGTAAACCTCTCCCCGTGCTCTCGTGTCGTTTCAATACGTGAAAGCAACGGATTAGGCCGCAGTAAGAAAAGCAGAGCTCATTCTTTTCTGAGGTTCTGAACTTAGAGTCTGAGGCTTCCCCGGGGGTTTTTTTAGCATTTTAATCTTAGAGCACTTCACAGGAACAGTGTTTTAAAGTAAAAAATACCGATTTGCTGTTCCTAAAGTTTATGACAGAGGACTCAGGCTTGCACTCATTCTGTGATAAATTTTCACCCGTATTTAAACGAGCCACAACCACGTCTCTAAAGAATCGCAGGCCTTTTAAAACAGGAGTAAGAGAAAGGAGACAGGTGGATGGTGTAAAGAGCAGCGAGTATGAACGCTCACCAGCCCGGCCAGGGACGTGGGCAGAAAGGTGGCACGGGCTGGCTTCAGCTCAAACCAGCATCTTTTTGTCAGTAAACTTCTGTGAGTTCCCATTGATCTGCTCCCCACGAGGAGTGCCGCTCGGGACAAAGGGAGACCGAGGGACAGCGGAGACAAAAGCTCGGCCGTGAAACTTGGGACAGCTTTTGCTGATAAAATAACAAGGGGAAAAAAAATCCCAAACATCTTGTTCTAAAGTAGCAACTGTTTTAAAGTGGCAACTCCGCATTCATTTCTCAATCGGGAGTTGTGTTCTTCGCCCCCTTTCCTTTTTAGCAATTGAAAGGTGAGTTAAATTTACATTGCAAATCCGCATGTAACAAAGCATGAGTTTATTTAAGAGAGGGGGTAAAGGACCCTATGGCCCAAAGCCTTAAAGCAGTTTTCCAGGCCGTTACTTTGTGTGCAGAGCCTTGTGCGCGGTCGGCGGAAGCCCTACAAGTTGGAGAAAGAGAGATCTCGCTTTGCACAAAGCCCAGCGTGACACTCGATTTCTCCGCCATCCCTTAGTACATATCTGAAGACTTTGGTCCTAAGGACTAAGGAAAGAGGCGATGTTACTTTCTGAGCAAAGTAGTCGGCCGGCATAACACTCAGAGAGAGCGGTGCCTCTGTATCAATCACACGCTTCAGACCAGAGACAGTTACGAAAAGTAAGCAGTCGCGGTTTGAGGTTTAATTTAGGAGGTGCCAGAAGCGCAGAGTAAAAATAAAGCACACCTCGGGAACTCCAGCTGCAGCCCTGCTCGCAGGGGCAGAGCGGCCGCGGGCAGCCGAGCAGGAGCAAAGGCTGCTCCGCCGCAAGGGCTGAACCCCCGTCCCTGCTACGATTTAGAGCGGTTTCCCCGTTACTCCAGAGAGCGCACGCAGCGACATGGATTAGACAAATGTAAAACCGAGCCTGGCCAGCACAGCACCCAGCGCTACGGGCGGGTTTACGGGAGCCTCGGAAGGGGTTCCACAAGCAAGGGGTGACAGGGAAGGGACAGAGGGAAACAGCGTCTTTCTCTTCCGCAAAGTCAGGGTCTGTCCCGATGGGGATCCATGCTTGCAGGGATGCCCTTGCAAAGAGCGCCAGCTCCTTTCTTACCGTATCTCGGCCGTTCATCTGTCCCCCTTTGGCCAGGCGGGACTCGGTCTTGGATCGCCTCTCCATCTCCTCCATGATTCCTTGGATGTGGCCTCCGGAGATCCCGTGGAAAAGCATGGCTGGGGGACGGAAAGGACAAGTATTTTCTTCTGCTCTGCACCCCACTATTTCCATATACAGACCCCAGAGTCTTTAGATCATCCAAAATGTTTACACCGAGGCGCACAGCGCAGGGAGGGAGGTTGCAATAGGAGCTTCTCTTTGCGCAAGCACTGAGGGCTTCCTGAAGATGTGCAGAAAACAAACAAGGGGGAGAAAATGTAATAATAATTAGTTTAAAAAATAAAATAATAAAAGCGAGCTAAAGGATCTGTTACTGTTCTGGAGAGCTGGGGCTTCTGACTGGAGAGACTTGGACCTGGGGCAGTAGAATCGGTCGGGAAAGGATATAGTTTTGAATACAAAGAAAGCAAAAAGAAGTGCTATTTTCAGCAGTCCCTGGTTGCTTTTAAGTTCCCAGTGCCTGTAGGTTGGATTTGGGACTGCTGCTTTCCGGAGCTCTGTCCAATTTGTTAAGAGACTAAAGCCAGCCCATTTTTGATAATTTAGTAGGAGGAGTTCTCTCCCTTGAGCTGCCACTGATTTTTATTCAGACAACAAAGACCTGTCATACTCCTCTCAACCCCTAGTGATGGGCAAGCAGTGACAAACATTACGGTCGGGGCTGTGGGTGGGGTGGGATTTATTACCTCCCCCAAACGCGGAGTCCCGGGAGTTGGCGGCGACGGCGCCTGGCGAGGGGCAGGGTGGCCCGCTCTCCCCCCGGGGGACCCCGCTGCCCCCGGGCCGCGCCGCGGGAACCTCCGCTCGGGCTGGCCCCGCCGTGCCTGGCTCCGCCGCGGAACGGGAGAAGGAAGAGGAGCGCCGGTGCGGGGCAGCCGGGGCGGGCCGGAGCGGAGGGGTGCTGGGCCGGGGGGCCGCGGAGGCAGGGGCGGCCCGGGCAGTTCGAGCGCTTCCCGGGGCGCTGCCAGCCCCGCTACCCCGCGGAGCCCCCGCCCGCACCGCAGCAGGATGCGGCCCCTCCGCGGGCACTGCACGGGGCCGGTCCCGGCCGGGGACGCCCTGGCAGGGCTCCCTCCCCTCGCCCGCTCCCCGGCCGCAGACTGCGAGCGATCACTGTGTGCAGGGGACCGGGCGATGCATTCCTTCCAGGCTAATCTCTCTGTCTGCTCTCCCTCCCCTCCTTTCCCCGTTTTCCTACTTACTTTTCACACCACTCTTCCTTGCCTTTCCCTGAAACAGCTGCTGGCTGTTTCCTGACACCTCGATCCCTACTGAAGGATCTTCCTGGCGGCAGTCCTGCGCTCCCTGCTCCCCGGGGGACACTCCACACCAAACCCTAGCGCGACTAGTGAAAGAAGTACCCCAGCCCCCACTTCCTTTCCAAAGCATCCCAGAGACATCCTCAGGGGCTCCTCGAGTCACCTCTTCCATGTAACCCAAGATTCAGGCAGCAAGTTTCCTCCCCTCTCTTTCCCCCTAAGTAGCTAAAATTAATGTTATTTGCAGATTGAATGTTGCTACATTCCTCCGAGTGCCAGAATACAGCTCATAAAACACAATTTCACACAAAGATGAAGTCAATCAAGTGAAATAAGCCGGGATTTTTTTTCTCTGTTGGCACACTAGACCCTGGACAGCAGGGCTGCTATTTACTGTAAGTAATGTAATTAGCCCTTTTGGATGGAAATCAATGTGTTGTATATATGTGTGTGTTTTAATAAGAGAGTAATAGCTATAAAACCAACGAGACTCCAAAAGGGCTGAGGGAATCTCCCTTAAGAAGGGCAGATCTCTCCAGAAGCCGTAGTCTTCTGCAGAGCACTCCCGGACTAGAAGGGGAAAAAAAATCTGTGCGAGGAAGGAGGAGGAAAAGATAGGCTTTCCTTGGAGAAAACAAGTCAATTAGCACAATAAGACATCAGGAAAAATAAACAAGGTGATTCGATCCGGGGTACGGGAGCTGTTCGCTCGGGATCCCCAATCCTCCACCACCCCCTCGTTCCCGTGGCCGCTCCGCGACGCCCTGGCTGCCCGGGAGGACGGGCAGAGGTCGGGAGGTGCTTCCCTCTGGTCCCAGCCCCGCCGGGGAGGGGAGCGCGGCCGGCACCCCCAAGGGGCGGCGGGGCCCGGACCAGCCCTGCTGCGGCACCGGCGGCTTTGTGGAGCGGCCCGGTCCGGGACAAGGGAAGGGAAGGGAAGAGAAAGGAAGGGATGGGCGGCGGCGCTGCGGGCGGGGGCGAGCCCCTGTGCGGGAGGGATGGCCCCGCTCGCCCTGCGCCCGGCAGGTACCGCCGGCGTGCGCCCGCCTGGCTCGGGGAATCGCAGCGTGCCTGTCGACCGAGGTCAAAAATCTCCCTTAGAGACGAGTTTATTTCTAATCCTTGTAATACAGTCTTTGCACTCTACAGGCACGTTCAGGGTTTGTTCTGGGTGTTTTACCCTTCGAAAGAAATTTTTCTGTATTCCCCTCCTGTTATGTTGTCGGGGTAACCCACCCTGCCCGTGTTCCGTGTTGCATGTGCTCTCCTGGAAATGGTCTGCATTTCCCGTGGCGCTCGGGTTGCCAAAGACACCCCGGCGTGCGCCAGGCAGGACCCTCGCCGACCCCCGCCCGCCCGGGCCGGCCCCGCAGACCCCTCTCGGAAGCGCCGCCGCCGTCCCGCTGTGACCGTGTCCCTGCCGGGCTGAGGATCGGCAAACTCATCATGCCCGCCGGGATCGGCGAGAGGAGGGGTCTGGGGGAAGCTCCCGCTGCCGCCGGGCCCAGTTCCCTCGGGAGCTAAAGTGGGGATGCTGTGCCCACCGAGCACGTTGTGCCCCCGCCTCGGGTTCACCGCTGCCCTCTCCGCCCGTTTATCTCCCGTTTGCTGCCTCGGCTTCACTGAAACGCTCTGGAGGTGGGGTGTCAAAGCATCGGTCCAAGACAGAGACACGGAAAATATTGCTTGCTAAATTCCCGTCTCTACCTTAGCTCGACGGCGCCGTTAGGAATAATTGGGCAGACTCATAACAAAACTCAGAAATGACTGAGCCTCCTCCGGTTAGACACACTTAATTAATTAGAGGGTCCTTTCTTTCTGCTCCATCAGGTACGGTTAAGGATACGCTACTAGCTACTGCTGCTCCAGTAAAGGAGGCCAGGGGTTTCCAAGGCGTTTTCCGTTTAACATCCTAATGCTGGCAGACCACTTCTTACCTAAAGGGACACTAAAAGTTTGTTGCTAGCATCAAACGTGACTTCTCCGTTTCCAAAAGGCCTGTAGGACATCAAGGTAAATCTATTTCAATGTTCCTGAGATCTCGTTCCTCGCTGTGAACCGGAGCTCCGCTGCTCTAAGGCAGGCTGGTAGCGAGAGGTTGCCATTATAGCACGAGGGATTCCGTACAGTTTTGCTGGTTTGCTTGGGGGGCGGGGGAGAGAAAAGCTCACAAAGAACACCACAGGGAACCTAAAATCCAAATCTGTCGAGCCTGTCCCTCATGAATCCATCGGCATTAGCACTTTGCCTCTCATCGCAGGGAGCTTTTATCTCCTTTTGCCGTAGCATTTGGAGAAGAATATCTGATGTGCAATATTCAGAATATTTTAGTAACGTGACAGGCACTCTCGGTCTTTTCCTTTCTCTAAGGCTCTATTCGAACTCCCCCAGCTAATGGGGGGCTGAGGGGAAGGATGAGGGATACACCGCTGTGGAGATTTCCGCAGGTACAGCGTTTTCCTGCCCACGCAGGGCTGGAGAGCTCCCTCGGACATCCCGCTGGCCCGGCTGCAGCCCCTGCCCGCAGCTCCGCGGGCGCTACCCGGAGCCCCTTCCACCTTGGCAATTAGCGTGTGCCCTGGGAAGATTTCAGCGTGCGGTCACTGCCATCCGCTCTGCCACCGAGCCCGTTCTCCCTGGCCACGGGCTACGGGCTAAAGCCTATCACAGCGTGAACGGGCTCGCGTTTAGTTCGGAGGATTTAGGACAAGGTCTATATGCAAATTAATAATTGACCAACAATAATTAGGAGAAAGGGGAGGGTGTTCAGGCGGGGGG
This sequence comes from Catharus ustulatus, assembly GCF_009819885.2. Taxonomy (NCBI): domain Eukaryota; kingdom Metazoa; phylum Chordata; class Aves; order Passeriformes; family Turdidae; genus Catharus; species Catharus ustulatus. The sequence continues at coordinate 23,934,026 of NC_046229.1, forward strand.
TGGGGGTGGGGAGGAGGAGGAGGTGTTCTTTGAGGAGAAATGGTTTGGATTTCGCCTGCCGCATTTGAGGCCGTGGCGTGTCCGGCTGCAGGCGCAGGGCACTGCCCGGGCCAGGCGCCTCCCGCCCCGCAGGGCACCAGAGCTTCACACCCTCTCCGTCAGCACCTGAACTTTTCAAGACACTTCCAGTTTAATCATTTCCAGAAATTTAAAGCGCGTAGTAATAACAACAACAGGATTACGATCCAGTTGCCTGCAAGTCCGTTGGTCAAAGCCAGGTCTATTTTTAAATCCTAACGCTATTTTCTGCTCTATGAGCTTGTGGTTGAGTACAGTGCTATTAATGATCAGTCTCATCTCTTCATAAAGTCCGCGGGCACTGCAGCCAATGTAGACACAAAGAAGGGAAATCTGAATAGAATTACATCTCTTGTTGGCGGCACCAAATATAGCTAATATAGTTTTCAGTATTCAAATAGGTTGCGGTTTATTTTATCTCATCTCAATTTTAATTTTTTTTTCTTTTTAAAGCCCGACATTATTAAAAATTCCACTTTGGAATCAGATACAATGTATTTTACCATCACAATCTTTCTCCTTCCGTGAGTCCTCTCGGGTGTAAAGCAACTTTCGGATGGCTGTGTTAGGGACGTGTTAAAGCCGGTGCATCGCAGCCAGACTCGGGCAGCAGCCCCGTCCTCCCCTGCCAGGCTGCGCGGGGCTGGCGGTGCGAGGAACACAAGCGCAGGGTGTCTTTAACCATAACCGGCATCGGATTAAAGCCCCCCAAACCTCCAGTGTGCTTGTACCTCCCGGTAATCTGAAAACATGTCAATTAAGACACGTATTCATCTGCTTAGGGAGATGACATTTAAATAAGAAACAACTGGGTGCTTTGCATAGTAATCCCAAACACATATCTCCATAGCCAAGCGCTGTGACTGACCACAAACAAGTGATCACACAGACAGAAGAAAGCAGGAGAGGCAGATTATTGTCTAACATTAAACTGTTCACCGCCCAGGACCTCAGCACTGTCAGCTCCATCGTTGTCTGGTATTAAAAGCAATCGTATTTGCACTCCGCTTGTAATTAAGCCATTGGAAATTATCGTATTTTGCTGCTTTTGAAAAGGACTCCCTTACAGACTGGATTACAGACAGGTGAAACGAGCCATCCCATTAAAAAAGAAAAAATAATAATAGAAGAAGCACAAAAGAAGGGGCATTTTTAAAAAATTGAGCTGAAAGCCTCAGCCTTCCCAAGCTGAGCTATTTTTCTAGATTGAAACATAGATGCATGAAATGTTATCTGCGAATACACCTGGGGAAAGTACCGTTCTGTGTTGTTAAAAAAAATCCCAAACAAACAAACAACACCAAGACGCCAAAGAAACACCCTGCAAATTACATCCGTGAGGTCCAAATAGCTGCATTGCTAGCAAACACTCACGCAGGAGCTTACCTTGAGACCTTAGAAGCTTCTTCCAAAATTGTACCCTCCTTAATGAGTGATGAGGGATGGGTTTTGAATGGAGAAGAGACGCAATGATCTAGCCAGTAGATGGAGGTTGTTCCTTGCTCCTAGCAGAGGATCCCTATGTTAATTAAAATAAACAAGCTGCTTGGTGGAAAGATTTTTTTTTCCTCCCTTCTCTCCCTCTCTCTTCCCGCCCTCTGCATAGCCTCTGATACAGAACTGACGTGAATTTCTAACCTCTGACCTTTCGCCAATATACACTGATACCTGCCTTTTATTTTCTGTTTGTTTCGAAATATTTCTGAAAACAAAATAAATAAATAAAGAAGACTGAATGAAAGCAAAAAAAACCCCCACCTCTCTATTTTTGGCTGTTTTTTCTGGATTTTCTTGATTAGCTGTCTCAGCTCCTCAGTAATCAGGTGAGGTGTTAATGGGGAGCTGGTTGTAAATAAAACTAATAAAGCAAAGAACATATTAGGAAATTAAAAAAAGGCGAGGACTGAGAGGCTGTTAAAAATATTGTAGCGAGCTGAGCGTTTCCCCATCACGTCGTTTTTTTCGTTCTGTGCTTATTCACAGCTGAGCAGCAAACCCCGGTTGTTGCCATCTCTCCACATTTTTTTTTTCAAATCGTACTGAACCAGCCATAGACTGCATCAACCCTTCCCACTTTCATAAAAAGCCTCTCAAATGGAGTCGCTAAACAGCAAACTTCAGCCTGATCTGATGTGATATGATATATGGATTCATGGAGCAACCTCGCTTTGCCAAACCCGATGAAACTGTGAGTTGTCATGCAATACTACGCAGTCAAACCTGGGATAATTGTAAAAGTGAACCCAATTTAACCCATTAGAATAAAATCAGATGCCAAGATGAATCGGAATCATTGCTTCTTAGGTGACAGTACTCATGACAATTGATCCAGCGGCTCAAAACAATAGAAGAATATAGGGTCGGGAGTAATTTCTCGTACTCCCTCCCAGGGGGAAGCGGGGAGCCGTCGGGGAGGCAGGAGCCGGCTCCCGGCCGGGCTGCGGAGGGGCAGCGGCCGCGCCGCTCTCGCAGGAAGGAGCTCACTGCGAGGACCCTGTGGCCGGGGAGCTGTTTTGCAGCAGCCACACGAGATGACTTCTCGCTTTGGCTTTGTTTGCCCGTTCCTCTTAACTCCTGCGACAGTTTCTGTCCTTCGCCCCTGAGCCATGTGACCCTCAGGTCTACGTGGCCAGCGTGGTAATCTAGCTAGGGGGGAAAAAAAAAAGGCAAGCAAGGGATGCTAATGATCTTCCTTGGAGTTTGTCAACGGAGCCCCGGCGGCGAGCGGAGGAGGCAGGGCGGGCTCGGCTCCCCGCCGGGGTGCGCACCGGAGGGTGGGGGTCCGGCCGTGCTCTCTGGGCAGAGCAGCGGGTCCCGGCGTGTCCCGGCTCTGCTGGGAACAGCGCAGTGGCACCGGGAGCGTCTCTCCCCGCCCCGGCTCCGTCGCGGCCGCCGGGGGGAGGCCCCGCGCCCGCCCTCCCGCGGGCAGCGCTGCGGAGCGTGGGCAGCCCGGGGCGCCGGGCGGGCCGTGCCCGGGGTGCCCGCCAACGCGGGGGGCAGCAAAGGGCACATCCCAAACACCAGCCGCGGCTCACCTGGAGAAACCGGCCGGGGACGTGTGGGTCTGGGGGCGTGTGTGTGTTGGTGTGGGTACTTCTGGTGGGCAACCTAAAAGCGAGTATGTCTCTGCAGGAGGAGTGGATTTAGGGTCGGGACCGTGAACTCTCATCACGCAGGGCTTGCTGTGCCGGCTCCGGGGCCATTGCAAACCCGTCTTATTCCAATGGTTCGGATGGCGAGAGCTTTTAGAATAAGGTTTCGTAAAATCCGCTGGCGACCAGGAAGTTTAAAGGCATCCCGAGCAAAAGCGGGAGCAGCTCCGGGGCAGGGGTGGCTGAATCCGTCTGTTCGTGGGTGCCGGGAGGCGGCTGAGCGCGCAGGGAGAGAGCGGCCTTCATGGGACTTGCTGTCTTCTTAACCTCCCTGAGAGAGCAGCCGCCATCTGCGCCAAGGTACAACAATACGAATTATTAGTATCATAATCACCACGCTTGTTATCGCTGCGACTTCGAGGGAGAAGCCCAGCCCGGCTCCGGCTTCAGCCCGCTGGACGCCCCAGCCGCGGACTCTGCCCCCTCCTTCCTCTTACTCTCTAAATAGCCCAAAATATTTTTTTCCCCAATTACCAGCGCTCTGCTATGGGAGCAGGACGCAGAGGAATATGCAAGGCTCTTAATAAGTCACCTGCTGAGTCGCGCCTAACTGATGTTATGCTTTATTTCATTACTGCAGCACCGGCCCGTGCGTTACAAATTCCCCACCGGGCACGGGACAGGAGCCGGCCCGCTGCGGGTCCGGTGTTCTGTCAGGACTGGGACTGATGCTCGGGGGCTGCACCCGGAGCCACGGGCGGTGCCTCGGCGCGGGCCCGGTGCCGCACAGCCCGCTCGGTCCGTCCGGAGCTGTCTCTCCCCGCAGTGACCCCCCTCTCCACCTATTTGCATGCCCACGCGAAGCTATATAAACAGCAGTAATAGCCTCATACATTAAGTCAGTATTTGTTAGCACAACCATTCCGAGTCATTTCAGATATTTGGACTCAGTCTGTTCAGTGTAGCTTCAACCTATTGACTTGCCAGACGAGATGTTCATGTGGACCTAGTTGCTAAAACCATGAAAACAGACTTTAGCTCTAAACTGTGCTACTCTCCCATCTGACGGATGTTAACACACAAATGAAACCCATTTGGATGTTTTTTGTTACCAGAAGGCTGCGCTGACGTTCAAATGATCTAAATCTTAGCATCTGGAAGCCTGTACAAGCATCTTTTTTGGAATAGCTTTCAAGACATTTCGTTCAACCCAAGCTGAGGAAGGATCAAAATGGGACACCAGGAAACTGACAATAGGTTCCCATCTGAATAAAACCGGTTGTTTCGTTTGAAAGCACCAAGAAGGAAAAAAAATATATCCCCCCTAAGCCTTTCCATTTACTTCAGTCCCTCCGGCTAACCCAAACCCTCCCAGCCAAGGTCCATCATGGAGCTGCTGCGAGGTACGGGAATGTCCCGAAGGCCACCAGAGCCTGCGAACCCCCTCGCTGGCAGAGCGTTCCGCGGGGACAGCAGGCTGGCTTAATCTCAGGAATACTTTTTGGCCTGGGGATTAATTTAGTGTTGTCTAGAGCCAGCAATTCATCGACACTAAGGTAGAACATGTTGTGTAGAGTGCCATTCAGCCTTAATGAAGATCTGCGGGAGAAGTCGTGCGAGACAATAAATACAGCGGTCCGGATGTCGGTGACTTTAGCAGGAAATAAAGGAGGGCTCCGTGTTAATGAAACAAAGATGTGTGAGCTCCTGGCAAGGGCCTCGAATGTACAGGAGTGCTCAGTACCTCCTGGGTGCTCATGAATGTCTGTGGTGCGCATTACACTTCATATCATGTTTGCAAACAGAATTCTCTTGTCTTTCTAAGGTTTTTACAAACTTGGATGCCAAACAAACCACTGTTGAACCAAATAAAAAGAATTTAAATTATTCAGGAACCCAAGTGATTCTGTGGACCCTTTCTTTCTCCCTTCCCCCACCTCAATGCCGGGGATTTAATCCTGTAGCGTGTCAGGGAGACGCTTCGGCCCTGCCCCAAGCGGCGGGATCATCTCCCGGGCCCGGGGGCCCGGAGACCCGCGGCAGAACCGCGCAGCCCGGCCCGGCTCCGCGGCGGCTTCCCCGCCTCCCCTCGGGCGGGCTCCCGTGCCGGGCCCCGCGTTGGTGCCTAGGCATGGCCGAGCTCGCTGTGCAGAGGCGTCGGAGCATCCTCCGGAGCAGTCCAAGGGGATGGGCTTATCCCAAAGGGCGGATTTTCCCGGTACGCGGCGGGAGCGCTCCGCCACCCCGGGCATCCGCCTGTGCCGGTGAGGAGCGACAGCCGGACCCGGCCGTGCTCACAGCACACACAGAGCACACAGAAACACAGCAACACAGCTCATACACAGCACACAGCACACACACAGAAACACAGCACACACATAGAAACACACAGCACACACAGAGCACACAGAAACACAGCAACACAGCTCATACACAGCACACAGCATACACACAGAAACACAGCACACACAGAGCACATAGAAACACAGCAACACTGCTCATACACAGCACACAGCTCATACACAGCACACAGCACACACACAGAAACACAGCACACAGGAACATAGCAACACACAGCACACACAGAGCACACAGCACGTACACCGCACACAGAACACAGCACACAGCACATACACAGCACACAGAACACAAACATAGCAACACACAGCACACACAGAAACACAGCACATACACAGCACACAGCACATACACAGCACACAGAACACAAACATAGCAACACACAGCACACACAGAGCACACAGCACATACACAGCACACAGCACACACACAGAAACACAGCACATACACCGCACAGAGCACAGCACACAGCTCATACACAGCACATACACTGCACACAGAACACAGCACACAGCACACACAGAGCACACAGAAACACAGAACACAGCACATACACAGCACACAGCACACACGCAGAAACACAGCACACACAGAGCACACAGCACACACACACAGCACACAGAACAGACACACAGCACACACACAGCACACAGAAACACAGCACACGCAGAGCACACAGAACACAAACATAGCAACACACACAACACACGCAGAGCACACAGAACACACACACAGCACACAGAACAGACACACAGCACGCAGCACACACACAGAACACAGCACACAGCACACAGGGCACACATGGAGCACACAGAACACAGACACACCACAGCGCACAGAGCACACACCACAGCAATACCCAGCACACAGCAATACAGCAAACACCACACTCCACAGCACACAGCCACACAGCACACAACACCCAGCATACGCCACCTTGCACACAACACCCTGCACACCATCACACATCACAACACACAGCGCCATCCGTCCCTGCCGCCTTCACCCTCTCAACAGTCCAAACTCCTGGGTATCTACGATTTTTGGCCATCACGTTGCCTACAAAAGTAATGTTAGACACACCCATGGGACTTACAGATTGCATATGCTCCTTTTCTTAGTTCCTTTTAAAGGGAAAATAATTGTATTATGGGATGGTAGCTCATTACTTGTAGCACAAAAGAAAGTGAAAGGGATTCAATGATGCGCTGTTGAAACTACACGTTCGCATATGGTTCATTTTGTGGTTTATAACAATTAAAACACATTCACTGGCAGTCAGGATCAGGTACAGCAAATGCCACTATTCCAGCAGTGGAAGCCACAGAGAGATGATGGGTTTCAGTTTCACAGCCACTCTCACAGAATGAAAAATTCTAATAGTCATCAAGAAAAAAAAAAGAGGAAAAAAATTGGAGTTGAAATGCGTCTTTTTGGACTCATTTTCACATTAACTTGTTCGTATGGACACTGTAGAAGAAATAAAAAAGTCCTTGTTGCATTACTTGGTAATCAGTATGGAAAAGCCCAACCCTGCTTATGGTTAACAAGAATTGTTAATGATATATAAATCATTTGATCTATCGTGCCCTCCAGTCTTAAAGGAAAATAATGGCAACCCCAAGCAAATGGTCTTAATTAGTGTCCAAGAAACCACTTCCTAAATGTATCCTTCCAACTCATTCCAGTTTGACTGTCCAGAAGAGTCTTTTGTTCTTAAATCCCTTTATTTTGTGTGCAACTGCAAAAATGCTCTGCATACCAGTGCTCCAAAAATAGTTCATTTGAGGGTACAGATCAGCACTGGGGGCAGGAGGAAGGACGAGATGATCCTAGTCTTCTGCTGTTGCCTGCAAATCGGTCCCCATCATTTGAAATTATATTTCCCCGAAGCCTTGCCTCCTGACAAGTCTCCTTAGAGAAGTACCAAAGGGGAATTAATCAAAAAACCGAGTCCCTGCCGCCACTCGGACTGCAACACAAACTTTGAAAAGCCAAACCCAAAACCGGATCCAGGATCAAACCGTGTATATTCGAGCTGTCTGTCACCTACTTTCACCCACTCTTTGCACCGTTTCCAAGAGTGATCTGTAGGTTTAATGCACCGTGGTATAGCCATGGATTCCGCACCTCATGTGGCACCCAGGTGAAGGTTCAGGCACACCCTGGAAGAGGAACAGAGCTTGGCCACTGGGTTATTGCGGCCTTGATCTTGTCTCCACTGAAAGCAGCACAACTCTCACAGTTTGCTCCCTCAGGAGGCCTCTTTCTCGGATGTACAAAACACAAACTGCCATTTCTCATTAGCTGGAGTAGCAGGTCCTGTTGCTTCATTAATATAATCCACTCTTCCACCGAGTCCAGCATCTTCTGTCACTTTTCTGTCCCATAACTACTCTATCACAAAACATCATTCCTGGAGTTTGAAACAAAGTGATGAAAAGCTGAACAATGTTGGACACAAAACGCATCTTGGTCACCTGGTCCTAGCATCCAGCATCTTGTTATTCGGTATGGTGGTGTGGGGTTCTTTTCTTGTGTTGTTTGGTTTTATTATTTGGTTTGTGTTTTTTTTGTTGGTGGGTTTTTGTTTGGTTGGTTTTTGGTTTTGTTTTTTTAAGGAAACAAACTTTCTGACATGGTTCTCTTCCCAAACGTGACTGACTCGCCAAGGGAAATAGAACTTCTATAAAACGACAGTCAGTTACTTAGTTGTTGTGTAGTGCTCCTCGTACTGTTTCCAGGAGATAACGCTAATGGGAAATGCCGCAATATTTTAACGAAGAAAATCTGGACTTTGCCTAGACTTAAAACGTCCTTGACTCATTTAAAGTCTCGGTAAAACACACAAGATGGGTTGCCAACTCCTGCTACCCCAGCATAAATAATTTTACTAAGTGGCGGAGACAACATGCAAGCTGATGCCGAGAGGTTTCTTACTCACGTGTCTGCCCGCAGAGCCGCCGCAGCTGCCCCTCTGCAAGCGGGCAACTTCGGAGAGCCCAGCAACTGCATCCCCTGCGCTCTGCTGGCCAGCCTGAAGGCAAAAGCAACCAACCTCGGCTCCCTGGAGCCTGCAGCTCTGGCAGGTTTCATATTGCAAGCGAGTTTGATATTGTCCTCTGCCTAAACGAAACACTCTTGCTTGGTGATTAAACGCGTTTATAAAGAAGTTAGATAGTCTGGTGTTCACAAAGGCTTGGCAAATCGTGGATGGGGACAGGTTACAGAAGCGTTTGCGGCAGCTCTAAGGTAACGTTTGAGTGCAGGCACAGCCTCGCCGTGTCCCCCGTCCCCTGGGGACAGCTCGCAGAGCCCCGGTGAGCCCGAGCCGGTGCGGGACGGGGACGGCCCAGGGACAGCGGGGCTGCGGGGCGGCCACAGCAGCGCTCGTTTCACAGGGGACCACAGGACACTCACACCCCTTTCACCTGGGACCTTGTCCACTCCCTAACACTACTCCCTCTTCTTTCAGCTTTTTTCAGCTCCTCGAATTTTACTTGTAAAACACTTCAGGCAGTTACCAGAAAGCATTTGACGTATTTTACTGCTTTTCAGAGCTTCTTGATCAAAAGCGATGTTTATCCCTCCAACCTCCGCGCTCCGAGGTGCCCTGCGGTGGCCAGCCCGGGGCCACCGAGCCGCTGCTGTGCGCAGGGGAGCGGCGAAGGCGCCGGGGAGCGGGACCGGGAGCGGGACCGGAGCCACTTAGCACATCTGCAAGCTGCTGCCGGGCGATTATCAGGTCATTTCTTCCGTAATGCAAACCATGCGCTCTCGTATCACACTAAACCGCTAATCGCGAATGATGCGCTCCGTACCGGAGGTGAGCGGCTGCCCCCGGCCGGGGCTGGGGAAGAGCCCTGGGCAGAGTTTGTGGGTCCGGCCCTTCCTTCTTCGAGCAGCGCCGGCAGCTCCCGCGGGGACCTGAAGTGCCGATGGGGACGTCTCCTCTGGGCATACCCGGGGTCGGTGTGGGTGTGTATCCTCTCCTGGGCATACCCGGGGTCGGTGTGGGTGTCTATCCTCTCCTGGGCATACCCGGTGTCGGTGTGGGTGTGTATCTCCGCCAGGGCATACCCGGGGTCGGTGCAGCCCATGCCTGCCCCCAGCCGCACCTCCCGAGGCTCTCCCGAGGTTGCTGCTCCCGAGGGAAGCGGCGCCCGGAGGAGAGCGACGGAGCCCCAGCCCTGGCCCATGTGTGGCTCCTCTGCGAGGGGCCGGTGGGTACACGTGTTGGTACATTTTAGGGATGGGGGTGTCTAACGCAGCTGTGCTCCCCGAGGATGCCAAATGCCACACATCTCGAGCCACTGCTAGCAAGGACTCCCTGGTCGGGGTGTGCCTGAAAGCAGTGTCAGTGCAAACATAATCTGTGCTTTGGTGTGTTTCGGTGTCACTTTAAACTGTACAGTTACTCGGTTTCTCTTTCCCCATACCTGCCTCCTCAATCTGTTTCTTCTGTGAGTCCAGTGTCAGTTTTCAGCACAATCTCAGACGGCACATGGTGTTTGTCAGGAGATACACCCTCGCCTTCCAGATCTCCTTGTCAAGTCTTCGGTCTCAGTCCCATTCCCAACCATAATGCCTGGGATGAAGCATTTCCTTGTCCCAGGTTTTTCAGTCTCAACACCGTGGGTTTCACCACAGTCAAGCATCTCCAAAAGCCTGAGCAGGAACTGAGCAGCTCAGGCTTGGTGGGATTGAAGCCTTGCTGCTGGACTCTGTCACCAGCCTCTTTGTTCAGCCTTTTCTAGTTACCTACATGGATTTTGACCTTTTTGTGAAGTTGTGGACTCAAGGTGACTCATCTCCCTTTCTGGTTCCTCTCCTGTTGTCCATTCCAATGTAGTGATTACCTCCTCACTCCTTTATGTTTTTGCTTTCCCAGACTTGATGGTTCTCAGGGAACACAGCTGCTCCTCAGATGTCCCTTTATTCCTCCTCCATGCTGAGTGTCAGTTTGTTGCCTCGGTTGAAGTCTACCCTCTGTTCTCTCCCACTAAAGTTCAACCCTTTCTGTTTCTGCGTGCAAATCAGACACTTTTCTCTCCCACAAGCTCTAAGACCAGCAGGAAGTGCAGACAGCACCAGAGAAAAGGCTTCTTTCACTGATTCCAGACTCAGACAGCCTAGGAAGACCCAAAAAAAAACTCCAGAAGAAAATTTGCAAATAAAATCGTGCTTTATCCTGAATCTGAGCATTTCTACCGGAATAATCAGAGAATGTAGCTGCACCTATTCTGCAGGTACAGCAGGACACATGGTACTTGCAGGCCGTGGCTTGTTACAGCTCATGACTTGGCCAAATTAGGGTACATTTTCACATATTTGGCAAAAGTTGCATTGCCCACACACAGAGCTCCTAGCACAGTATCTCCCAGTGTACTGCTGCTCCAGAGAAGGGGACACAAGTGGTGCTTAAAGCCTTTAGAACTACCAAGGTGAACATCACAAACCACTTCTTTTTTCAGTCTTATCTAAACTTATATGTACACGTATATGTATGTATAAAGGCTATATCTATCTTGGCTAAATTCTTGCAAAAAATTTACACTAAAGCAAAGAGGAGTCTGGAAAATAGGAGCTTAATTTATTAAATTATACCAGTTTTAAGGAGTTGAAAACAATGTGGCTTTACAGACAGAGAGATACTGACTACACTTAAAAATTTATGAAAAGTATATTATTCAGCAGCAGTGAATAATCTAAATAATTCTCTTTATAATTGAGTGGTTGCATCAAATTGGTTTCAAGCATTTAATTTTTTTTATAAATTCATGTATTGTTCTGTGTGGTGCCTTGAAGGATCCAAAAATGTGTACAACACTGTGCCCAGTCTAGAAGCTTATTTTCTTTCCTAGCACTGTCTTTACTTGCTTGATGTTTGCATCATCAGTCTAGTTCATAATTTATATAAATTATGAACCTTCCACCTGATGTCATATTCCATGAATTTGTGTCCTCAAAACTAGGCTCTAGGAAAATAATCAAGGAAATCAACATTTAACCCAGTAGTGTAATCGTAATTCACCTGACATTAACATCTTAATTTATAAATGACTGTGCAGGTTCCCTTTAAGCACTCAGTGACTTCGCTGATGTAAATCCTGTGGTGGAAGATGTAACCCAACTCTCCAAAGCTGCAGCCCCACAGGAGTCCCCTGGAACTCCCGTACCTGACTTCAGTGCACACATCAAGTTCTCAACAGCCACAGAGCTCTCAACTAACTGAAAATCTATACCTCCTATACCTGGGATTTATTTGGAAAAATGGTATTCAGGATAAGTATTGCAGCTGAGTTTGGACGATGAAGAGAAGATTGAGAAGGCATCTGGTAGAGGGGGTGTTGATGGAGTGTTGAATGACAACTGCTTATTTTGTCTTTACAGACTGAGTTGGTGGATTATGCTGTTTAGCAGTGCTGACCATAACAACAAATAATCATATCAGAAAATCTGTATATACTAAAATGTCACAAGCTGAAGATACATTTGTTTTCCAGCTGAGAAGCCTATTTTATAGGTGTGTGAATTATATATTTCACTTAACTGAATGCAGTAAAACCAAACCCACTTTTGCAGATGTTGGTCCCAGTTTCATAATCTCGGTAGGATTCAACTTCAGTGGCAGTTTGATAAATTCTCGTTTTCCAATGAAAAAAATATTACAAAAATTAGGAGCCAGTTTTCTTCATTTATTCCAAACCACCAAACCTTTGCTTTAGGAAATACCTCAAAAGAATCAGCAGGTAAGGCCTGTGGTCCTTATTTGTCCACAAGTGCCTGAAGGTGTGAGCAAATTGCTTATTTTCAGAGACCAACTCGATATGCAGAGCAGGCTCTGACTGTTGCAGTTGTTGCAGACAGGAGGCCCCAAACGTGAGAAACTCTCACAGGCTTTAGCTGCAACTTTGTAAAATTCTCATGGAGGAGAGTGCTTTGATAAATGAGAACTCTTCATTTCAGTGCAATGATGCTGCTGGAGTCTATTCTCACGTGACCATATATTCCATTGGGTTTGTGTTGCTGCACATGCTGAGATAGTGTTTAGGGCACAGAAAAGGGGCCCATACAAAAGGTCATATAGCCCCTGCATGTCTGAAGAACACAGGAGAGTAAACTTGCTGTTGCAGTCTACTGAGTCCTCCAAGATGATGGGGAATTTTTAAGAAAATTGTGTGGAATTAAGCCTTTAAAAAGCTCAGCTTCCTTAGATCTGCAGAATGTGCCACCTTTGCAGCACATTTTGGGAGCAATGGGACTGAGTGTGGCCTGTCAAGAAGAGCATCCTCTGCAGAGAGTCTAGTAGGGCAGGTTCATGGGAACACATCTTTCTTTGCCATCCACAGCCCAGAGAACTGGCACTTGTAGGAACAGCCAGAAGTGGTTTGGTAAATTCTTTGAATTTATCACAGCCTGGGGTGCTGCGATTCCTTCAGTGCCTGTAGCAGGGGTTCCTCAGGCATGAGGTGTGCAGGGTTCTGCTCTGACTAGTGTGTGTTTATGGGCTTTCCATGCATGTGACTTCTGAGCCAAAGCACTACATGTTTTTACCTACTTTTCTCATGGTTCAATTCTTTCCCCTTGTTTGGCAGCTTGTCCAAGGCAGCAGTCCCTAAATAAGGACATGTTGACATGTTGCACATCGTTCAGGCCTCTTCTCTGGATGTTAGGAGAGTTTCAGCCCCGGGTAATAGGAGCTCTTCCTACAGCTTTGCAATTTACTTGGTAGAGTCTGTTCCTTTCTAGTGACTGGCTCTAATTTCCTTCTGTATTTTTTCCTGTGTTCTGTGGAACATAAATCAGTATTTTTTCAAATCACAATTACAGACAGAAAGCCATCTGTGACAGACATTTGGAGGACATGCAATGTATTTTATTGAGAATCTTTTAATAGACTCTGCATTTTTGTATGGACTAACCTTTCTTGGAAGAGAATTAGAAATTTTTGTGAAATGCTTCTTAGCGAATCTTCTCACATTCTCAGCTGTCTACACTAGATAATACAGTCAGCTGTGAGCTTAGCAATGACAGGTATTTTTAAACCCAGAAAGGAAAACAGCCTTTCAATTTCTATGTGCTGATATATTAAAAAGCACATTATAACACTAAATGGAGCATGTGCTACTACACGGTGTGGTGCCATTGTGACATCTGAGCAAAGTAACCACAAAGTAATTAATGAGCATGCAGATAATATACAATTTAGCTTCGTTTAAGATTATCTCTGCTACTATCTGACTCTGGTTTCTCTCTTGGTGTTCCCCTCATCACCACTGCATTCTTAGCTAGAGAAAAAACAGGCAGTGACCCAGCTATAAGAACCTGATGGGTGCTAATGCTGCCTTACTCTATCATGATGTAAGGCAATCTTAGCAAAAATGAGAATTATGTCTTGAGTATCATCTCAGGCCCCCTGACTATATCAATATAAATCCTCTACACAGCTCGTCATGAAAGATAAAAATGCCTACAGAGTACTTTGAGGTCAAGGAAACTGGGGAAGGGGAGCAGTCTGAAATGCTCAGGGTCTGAGGGATGGTTGTAGTGTCAAATTCTCCTTAGCAGTAACAACCACTGTGATTTTTACAGTGAGCTAGAAAGGAAAGGAAAGAGCATAGTAGGGAGACTGCCATTACAGATGTGATTACTCACTGCTGTGCCTTTTCCCTTGACTTATTTTTTCTTGTATTTTGTAAAATTATCTCCTTTCTCATTTATATTAACATACATTTATGGTACTTAACTGTTAATAGGAAACTACAATTTAAGATCAAAGAGTAGTTGGTGAGTCAGAAGCACTTGTTCAACAGTTGGTGATTGCAGTAATTTGCTGTTATGTATTGCACTTGCAATCACCAACACACAAAATCATAGTATTGATATTGGCTAATTGAAATGCTGGATATGGTAGCATTTAATGGGAAAGGGCTGATTTGCTTTAGCCTCTGTTTCCCTCACTGCTTTTTCTCTAGCACATATGGAGGGATTCCATTGCAAGAACTAGCACTGGCACTTCAAGGACTTGGTGATTTTGTTTGTATAAGGCATACAGGAATGTAAAGGGTTCCACTTGAGAAGAGAGCCTCTTTCCTCTGCAAGTTGGATGAAGATTATGTTCTCTCACAGGAAAAAAAAAATATTCCAAAATTGTTATTTAAGGATTATAAATGAGGACACAAATATTTGTGGGTATTTGTAGAAGACTTCGAGTCATCATTTAGTTTTATCTCCAATAAGGAAAAGCTAGAGCACTTCATAGGTTTTTCTGTCTTTCCTAAAATGAAAGAGTTAAGCTGATTATTTAAACTAATAAAAAATTAAGCTAAAAATAACATGATTTAGTCTACTTCAAACCAGCAGTGAATTTTTGTTTCCTTTACCTGTGACCTGAGGTGGCAATCAGCATAAACCAGCATTCATCTAATACAGGGGCAAATAAAAACCAACACACTTGTTTTTGTGGTATGAGGGGGATTCTGTCAGAACTGATTTCTGCGGAGCTGGAAAGACAATTTAGAGGTGCAGACAGTAGACACAGGATCCATGTGGCCTAGAACCTGTTGGTGGAAGCCGCTCTGCTGCTGCCTGTAGAGATTGAATACATGTTTGTCCTTCCATCCCTGAAGGCAGCAGGTGGAGGATCCTGTCCCACCTTCAGACTGAGGGCTTTATTACCTGTCTTCTACTGTGACCTGTGGATGGCAAGAAATATATTTTTAGCAAGGGGCAATATTTTCTGGGGCAAGCTTCAGTATAAAAAGAAATTTATACCACGCTGTTTTTATCCCATACCAATGGTACAAACCACCTCACATTATTATATGGCAGAATTATTTAGTTGAAGTCATTTACAGAATGCAGGTGTATTAGCTAATTTCAATGGCAGGCAGAGCTGGAGAAAGTGCTCTGGGGGATTATTCTGTGTGTGCATATATGGGACATACATGCATCCTACCCCTGAGCCCAAAGAAAGTGATATAGAGTATATTTGGCAGCTAATATGAGTAGGACTAATTGCCTGGTCCCTGAGGACACCAGTAAACCTTCATGCCCTGAACAGCCTCACCTGGGCACCCTCCCATGCCCCGCCCCTGGGGCCCAGGGCTCTATTTAAGCTCAGCCCAGGGAGCTCCTCTGTGTTTTGGCTGTGTGTGCCTCTGGTGTTATCCTAAAGGAATCACGGTAAGAGTTCTGCTACTAAAGCTGTTTGTGATTACTGGGTTTCTTTTTAATTGTATTTGGAAGAGTAGTATATGTGCATTGGTGGGTTTCTTTCAGGAGAGAAGCTTATGGGAGTAAAGTATTGTAAAAACTATTTAATTTTCATAAATACCCAGTTGAACTGAGCTGCTTTCTCCTGCAGCAGATGTAATGGCAGCCTACAACTGTGCCATGGCTCCATGCTTCTTGCGTTTAAGCAAATGAAACTGGTGAACCCAGATAAAAATACCAAACATGAGGACTTCCATCTCAACCAAAAGCCAAAATTTTTTTCTCAGCTTCTGCCTCCAGTGGTTGGTTTTGACAGAGTGATTTTTCTTCAATGTTATAGGTGACTTTCTCCATTGAACATGTGGGTACCCTCAGTGGTTGCAGGGAATTGGCTCTGTTTTAATTTGGTTTAGCTTCCTCACAAGACAGCCTTTCCCTTGCTGTAGCTCTGATGCCCTTATTCAAGCTGTTTATCTCTGCTGACATTAGAAAAGAAGAAAACTCTCTTGGATGTTGTTTGAACCAGATTGATTGTTACGTATGAGCTGGTGGTGACTGGCTGGCATGGATCTGAACCGAGCTCTGAGGGAGCTGTGCCACACCTAGGAGGTATGAGATGCTGTTCCTGTCAGCAGTGGGACACAGCTTCTGGTCCCTGTTCAGGGTTGTTTTTACTTTGGAGTAATTCTTCCCCTGATATTTCTGTGCTTTAAAATAATGAGTAGTCAAGAATGGTTGCCTTGTGATAATTATCAGGCATTTGCTGATGACATGGTGATGATGAAATTATCGACGCTCATATTGTTTTTACAGATCTCATTTTGGTGAGGATGTCACTTTTGAAGCCTTAGGAGCTAGGAAAATAAGCACAGAGCCTTTTCTGCAGCTCTCTTCACCTAGCCCTGTGCCAAACACCAGGCAAAGGCTGTGTGTACACTGCAGGCTGTTGAGTGCAGCTTCTTTGGAGTGCTTGTTTATGACTTAGTAGAGAGCTGTAAACAGTTGTCTTCATGTCATCTAAATTGATCAGTATTAACATTAGCTTTTATTGCTTGTGCCTGGGAATAGTCTAATAAAGCAGAGTAATGCTCTTGTATTTTATTAATTTATTTATTTAGCTTAGTCAAATTGTAAGGAGACATTTGAAGGTCTTTTTTCACTCTACTCTTCAGAGAACCAGAATCGCTGTTGGGGTGAAGAGCTTTGTTTGTGGTCTACAACATCTTTTCATTCTTTCTGTAGCAGCTCTATTAATGCTTTCTCAGTTGCTCCTGTGCATAACTTGTGAGTCTAGGATCTGGCATGTGCCTCTTCGCTGAGTTCTTCCCATGTGTGGCAAAAGCTTTACAAGAGGAGCTAAATAAACAGCTCAAGCTCTCAGCTTGGACAGTCAGGAGTCATTTCTTTCTAACCCATTCTGGATCCTTGTCTCTAGAGAGCTCTGTTCCCTTTCCTCGTTGTATAGAGGATGATAAACCACCTGCCTGATTGGATCAGTGAAATTCACTTAGCTCTTGCTCAAAGGGACCAATGTTTGCCAGTAGAGTGTGGATTTCATGTGCATGCTACCAGCTTGATACAGAAGAGTTTTTTTCCTTGAGGTAATGCTCCAGGGTAGTGTGCATCACAATCTCTCTTGCTGAGTATATGAAGAAACCCAAACCAGCTAGTTTTGCACAGGAATAGTATTGTATACCAGTGAAATAGGAAAGAAATCTTTAACTGCAAAATTAGTATTGTTTTCCTGAGAAGCAAAAATCCTACCTTCCCCATTGCCTGTCTCTCCTGGTTTGAGAGCTCAGACTCTAAGGTAAGGCTTGATTCATTATTAAGAAGCACAACTGCATTTGAAACTAATCCATAGCCTTTGTTTTTTCTTTTATTATTAAAGAACAGCAAAAAACCCCTGCTTTGTTTCTTACGCTGAAAAAAATAATCCAAACAAACCCCCAAACCCATCAGGGTTAGGAAGATAACACCATTTGTTTATTAGCCAACTAAAAGCACCTACTAATCAGTGTGACTTCTGTAAAATTCCCCATATAGGGCCCAGATTCAACTCCTCCAAGACCTCACTGTCATTGCCTTTAATGGGGCGAGTGCAGCCTGGTGTGAGGAAGGACAAGGCCAGGCACAGCAGTGTGCCAAGGCACTGAGGTTTTAAAAGGATTCATGTGTCAACTTTGAATGTCACTTTTGTTTTCCTGGGCTCTGCCTCTTCAGCTGTGTGACACTGCCACCTTTGTGTGACAGAGCTGATGAAGAACCAGGTTTTGGAGAGCCCCTTGATTTTTCATATCCGGTTTGTGTAGTAGCTAAGCACTGTTGTAAGGTTATGTTGTTCATAGCATGAACAATGTTACTTATTTCTCTTTCTCTATAGAGAATGCGCTTTTAAAACATCCCATGAGCATTTAAAAAGCAATAACCCAAATTAATTCATGCTTGATTGTAGTCCAATAGATAGCATGCCAATGCTGAGCTTGTAGCAACCGTGACGCTGCACATTGCTTAAATATGCAAGATTTGTGCTCAGATCTTGGATTATGCAAGTGTTTGTGTCTCTTTGGTAAGTGCTAAGCAACCAACTCATAAGTGGGAAGTTTGGTGCTCTCTGGTTTGTGTGTTACTAACTAAAGATATTTGATTTTTAAAATGAAGTTCTCATTTCCACCATGCAGTGTGTTACGGTATTACACTGCTCAGAATGATGGGCAAATTCCCAGTAGGGAGAAACATCTGACGTGCATGCAGTGCAGGAGCCTGAGCACCTGAGCTTTACTGACCCTGTGTCCCATGGGCGCTCCAGCACCCCCCACAGCAAGGCATGGCAGCGATGAGGCACACTTCACATCTTAACAGACTTTGGCAGTGAAAAAAGTAAAGGTGTAATGGAACACTTCTAAAAGCAGCTCCCTTAAGTCTTGAAACGTGTGAGCATTTTGAGAGCTGGAAGCTCTCAGTTCACTTGCTTTTGCCTAAACCACAGGTCATCTGCAGTGTGGAGTTCAGCCTTGTTGTCTGGTGGGAGCAAGGAGCATC
This sequence comes from Catharus ustulatus, assembly GCF_009819885.2. Taxonomy (NCBI): domain Eukaryota; kingdom Metazoa; phylum Chordata; class Aves; order Passeriformes; family Turdidae; genus Catharus; species Catharus ustulatus. The sequence continues at coordinate 23,952,814 of NC_046229.1, forward strand.
AGACTTCCCCAGAGCTGGAACAGAGGCTGCAGCAGCGTGCTACCAGCCTGCTGGGACCTGGGGAGGGCAGGGGCTTGGCAGGCTCTGGTGTAACAAGATGGGAACATAACTTTACAATATATAATATTTGCTGTCACAAAAGCAAACCCTTCATTTCACATCGAATATGTATTGGTTGAAGATTTGGTGCGATTGCTTCTGCATCATGATCTGCCATGGCAATGCATTCACAAAGGGAGAGACCCAGTACTACACAACTCAGTCTTGGGGCAGGCTTGCCAATAATTCTCTTATATATCTGAAACTACTGCTGTTACCAATGACAGATTGATACTTACCCAAAAAAGAGGTATTTGCATGTGCTTTTGAACTGCAACTGTCTCTGCCATGAAATATGATTGTTTAAACACCAAAAACACAATAGAATAATTAAAATAGAACTTGATCTCATCTCGACTTGGACTGCATGAGCACTTCCAGCAAAAAAAAAAAGCCCTCAACTGACTGCTTTTCAGAGGTGCTGGACTCCTGCTTTATAGATGTGTGAACAAGGACAGGAGATGCTAGGTTTTGGTTTGCTTGTTTGTTGTCTATGCCAGTGATTCAGCCAGAAGCTGCCAACCTTCCTCAGCAATCTTCTCTTTCCAGGCAAAGGGAATTGTAAGATAGATGGAGGCACTGGAAACAACACAAAGTCCTCTTTCACAAATGTTTCAGATGGAGTCAGTAATCAAACATTTTGACTGGATTTTAAATTCATACCAGAAAGATATATTAAAAATATGATGAGCTTTGAGAATCTATAAGATCCAACCAGTAAATGAGCTCATAAAAAGTTAAAAGAGGCAGGGATCCTCCTATATGAAAGGTAACTATTTCAAACTTCCTGGACTTCCTAACTCAACTGTGTGCTTTGCTTTTGCTCAGTTCCAGAAAACAAACTTGGATGAGGTTAGAGTTTCTTTAGGACTGGGATTTAGAATACTTCTGCGTAGATTAACACTAGCAATTACACATGGTAGACTGAAGCATAAAGAAAGTGTTACTGCTCTCTGATGAAATATTTTCAAAATCCATTCTTGGTTTTAAAGTTTTTAGAGTTGGCAGCAAAAGTGCTTCATGGGATGGAAACACAATTGCAGTCTTTGAACTGCATTTTTTTTGAGTAAGAAGTAGAAATAGTTTTTCTAGCAGACATCTGGCAAAGCAAAGGGTCTGATCTTCCTGGCCATCTCTAACTTGAGTGTATAAGAACTATATTAACTAAGATGATTTTGAGCAAACACCTTGTGTTCAGGTGTTTTAAAGCATCAGAACAACTGGTTATATTTCATATGCATACTGTTCCCATTGAGTACTGTGTACAGAATTGCTCCCTGTTTAGGCACCTACGCTGTAGCTGCCCATACCTGACCTACTGGTTTTGTAGTCAAGTGACTGTATTCTTCTGAAGTACAAATAATCTCTGAAAAATCTGTCTTCCAGTCAAATAATTTATACTTTTGAGGTGTTTGTTTCTCCCCCATGGATGATAGACTGATTGCCTCCCCCTTCAGGTGTGGGTTTTCTGAGTTCTGTAGTTGAGAGAGATGCGTTTCCACCCGTCTTGTCCTTCCTATTGTGTGCTAAGTATGCTGACAACCTGCTAATTTCAGTGTGCTGGATGTTTCAAAATACACTTTTTTGCTCCTGTAATTATAGCTTAACAGGAAAATAAATGCTTTAGTCCCCTGTGTTACTGGGGAGCTGTTTTGACAGGAATGCTTCAGCTGACATTGAGCCTAGGGATGAACGCGTAAATGATCCCAAAATAAGCAAGATATCTTTAGGCAGTGACATTTTCTGCCTATCAGGGTCCATGGTTATTAGGTGTTCATGGCCTAACTTCTTAATTAGGGTTTTTTATGCACTGGCAGTGTCTAGAACGTAGGTAAAAAGTAGGGGTACATGAGCCAGATGGAAGAGCTCAGGAATGCCATGCCATCCATAAAGTGTGGGACTAGGAGCAAATTGTGGGAGAAGCACAATAATGAACATCCAAGGCTTGTATCGTGATGCAAGAAGGAAAAAAATAGGGTAGGAAGGGAAGACTCATAATGGAAAAAGCAATATACTAACCTGCCAAAGTTAGCTTAAAAGGAGTGATTTTACAATGGCAAATATAACTGCCACAGCAAAGCAGATTTCCTACTCTGTGTGGGAGGTTTCCATGCTGTGGTGAGACACTCTGAGCTGCATGGAATTACAGACTGGATACTGTGTGTGGAGGGGTTCCTCTAGGTTGTGTTGGTGGGACTGAGATGATCTGGAGGAGAGGGATACTGATGTAAGGTACTGATTTCTGGGAGTCATAAACCACCTTGTGAGTGCATGACTAGGACTTCAGCATACCTTGACAATAATGAGAGACAAAGCATGGTTCAGCTCTAATTTATGCCAGTTTCACATTAGTAAGTCAGCTGACAGCAGTGGAATTAGTCCTGAATTTTTGTGATATAAAATCAGAACTAAGAATAGTTTGTGTTGTTGGAATTTGGGCTTCCACACTCCATCAATTTGTATCACAAAGACTACATTATTCAGGCACGAGTTGTTTCATATTTAATATCATATTACATATGTCCCTTGATGAACAAAGGACTGTAATGTAATTGGGTTCAACCATCAGGTTAAACCCTCAAGAGAACAGAGTTCAAGCTGTTAATAAATTACTGCAGAATCCTGACATAAAATTGAACGTTGGGAATTCCATCTGTTGTTTTAATAGAGAGAGAATGATTACTTAAATATTTCAGAAAGGCTTGGCTGAGTAATAACCAGGGAGATGAGGTAGGATAGTATTTACAAGCCTGAGCTAATGACTCATTGTGACAGCATTATAAGACAAACAACAGGAAGCTACTAAAAAACTCAGTTTTTCTTTTCTCAGTCTTTCAAGCTTCCCTAAAAATTCTCCATCCTGGAATAAAACGTAGCATTAAAAAATTATGAAGTTGACATGGCCTTGGCTTCATTTCTGGAGGCATTACTGCTGTAAAATTGCAAGGTCTAACCTTGATTTAAGTGCCTCTAGTCTGAAACATCTTGCTCTGAAGCAGTTTTATTGCATGTTGATGGAACATAAGAAATAACTACCTGCTTTGAAGCTGATTGGTAGGAGCTGGGTAGAGAAGGCAGGAATAATTGGTTGAGCAAGAGGTATAAGGCAAAAGAAAATACTATTAATTAGAGGACATGTAATTTGGGCATTTCTCTTATTCTCAGAAGGAGCTAAAGGTGAAATCATGCTCAATTCAGCTTTGAAAGAGTAGAGAACTGCTTAGATATGCAATACAGAACTAGTGATGCTGCACATGGAGTTGTAGCTTGGCTGAGGGCTTGGAGGCAGCTGATTATCCTTTCCTCCAGCCTTTCCTCTGCAGAAGCTGTCCCTGAAATGTTCAGAGCACTCTGCTGGGCTGCTGGGGAATGCTGGCCCCTTTTGCTCCCTGTTTTTGGTGCCAGCAGCAGCTGCTCAGCAGCGTGGCCTGGGCACTGAAGGAGCAGTGGCTGTGTGGCCAGGACACCTTTATGGCCATGAGCAGAGTGCTGCTGCTGGGCTGAGACTCAGGCTGGCAGCACTGGGCACTGCCCAGCCAGCCTGAGTGCCAGCTCCACCAGGACATACAAACCCCCTTCCTGGGAGGGAGGGTGTCAGGATTTCTGTCAATTAAAACCAAACTCACTTTTCTGTCAGAATGTATAACGTTTTTGCATAACAGAAGGCTTCTTTACTGAAGTATATTGAAAGAATTAACATTGTGAGATTTAAAAATACATTGTATTGAGTTTTTTTTAAAACCATCACATTTTTGTAACTAGGTCATCTATCCATTAATTCACATCCCTTATTGCTCAGATATTAATATAGATATTTTTTCATAGCATTAATCTCCTGCAATATGAATATTCTTGTTTCTAAAATAAAACCCATTAAGCATTTACTGGTTCATAAAAGAATACAATAATCTGATATCCTGATTAGATGTTATTTAATTTGGTAATGGTGTATCAGTGGCTAGGGGGAAACTGTTAAATAAACATGGGAACATTGCTTTATTAAATAACAAATTATCCTCTTGATCTATCCTTAAACAGATCTCCCACTTCCTTAGCAGCATTTTTAGGAACAGATTAATGAAATCTGTGGAATAACTTGCATGTGCAAATTAGAAATGCAGTTACATTTTTGTAGTCACAGCAGACATAGGTGACAACACAACCGCCTTCAAGTTTTTGCCAAACTGTGGCGGTGCCCTATGACATTGGTAAGTTAATGCCCACATCTTCAACCCCTCTTGTCCAGAGGGAATGAACAAGAATGGCACAGACATTGAGGACAGAGGCAGCACTGGGGAGGACTGCTCCATGTGCAAAGTGCCCATGCCTTGGCTGGTCGCACTGGGAACGCAGGGCGTTTCTCGCTCCTGTGCGTGTGGAGGTGCTGATACGCCTTGACACCACCTCTGAGTCCCAGGAGGCTGAAAACATTGAACAAGAAGATAAAACTCCTGCTGTTAGCTAGCTATGCACTGGTTTAGGAAGAGGAAGGTGGGGAAGGAGGTGGGAAATGGAGCAGGGGGAGCTGGCACAGGTGTCACATAGGATCTCAGGAAGAAGGATTGCAGCTTTCTTTATGATGTTGGAGAACTGATCCTAAACCAGGAACTCTGGGAGGTGTCAGGGCAATTTTTGGCTACTGCAGTAACTCACAGTCCTTGCAGAGTGAAGTTGCTGCTGTGGAAGAATGAGCTGGGATTGGTGTTTGTCACAATGGGTGGTGCTATTCCAGTGATAAAGGTGTTGGGGAGCCTTTTCCCATAGCCCCAGGGTTCCTCCAGGAAACAGAGCCTATGTGTCCATGCACAGTGCCCAGAGCTGCAGTGTGTGCCCCCTGTGATGCCTGTGCAGCAAATTGCATTTGCTCCAGTGGAGTTGCTCCAATTTATGCCTGAACAGAATTAGACCTTCTACACGGTTTGGATTCAAATTATTGCTTGTCACAGCCACCAAAGTCATTTGATGTTAATTCATTGGGGTACTGAGGATTGTCTGTGCTCTCATCTTGTCTCTTACTGTCAAAGAAACATCCCCAGCTGAAATGTATCCAGGGCTCATGCATAGCAGCTCGCCTCCTTTTCCTGCAACTCACAGGAAAGGAAAAATGTTTTTAGTACACAGTGACAAGAAACTAGCTTGCCAGTCAGGTATAAACTATGAGAATGACACAGAATTATTTTAACAAATAAATAGCTTATAAGTATTCCTTGTGGGGATTCTGCATGAAACCAGTTAGCAGGAATTACTGGGTTTTAGGCAACCAGAAAACATTTGTGTATATATTTAATGTTTTCTATTAAGTGCAGCCTTTCTGCAAATCTCTCTTCTTACCTTACATGCTGCTATGTTGCTCGTTTTTGTGTGCTGCTATGGGGCTGCTCTTGCTCTTTGGCTTGCTTGGCTGGGGTTTTTTGGGGGCTTTTTGAAAATTAAAAAAAAAAGCAACCTTTCTTTCCAATCTCTTGTGGGTGATGAAGAAATGATGGGAAATGATGATAGAACGTGATTTGTTTTACAAGTCTGGAGGAGCTCTCTGTAGAAGCCAAGATAGGACCTGGAACAGGGTCTTAGTTTGAGGATTACAGATACCATATGTAACCCCCAAAACCATATGTGGATCTCATCCAGTATGAGAAAAATGTGAGATAATTATTTATTATTGCATACTTAAAGTATTTTTTCTGAAGTGAAGACTAACTAACTGGAAAGGTTGTTTTGATGCTTTTTTAAAAATTCTGGTTGGTTTAATATAAAATAGTTATACTTATTTTTTAAGGTTATGTTTTGAGAAGTTTTAAAATTCAAGTGAATTTTATGTAAGTCTTTTCAGACCTTGGTTCTGTTTGCATTATCATTCAAATGCCCCTGGCATGCTTTAAGGGACAGTGGCTTGAATCCCGTAAGAATAAAATAATTTTAAATGGCAAAAGACATGTCAAAATGTCTATTTTATTTCATAGTGGAATAATTAGTCTGATTTGTGCACGAATGAAAAGTGTATTAGAATATATCGCTAACTAATGGAGAAAAGGTTAGGCTTTTGTATTATCTTAGTAAAAATATGTTCTTTGGATCAAAGTATTTTAGTCCATGTTTCTCAGACATGGATGAGGGAATGGCTATTTTGGATGGCTTTCTTGTGCTCTTTTTGCCCTTTATTTCAGCAGTAGGGTCTTGTGGCTTGAGCAGGTAACTCAAATATCTTACAAATGCAATCTAGACTACTGATGAATCACATAGTCTTTGCGAGAAATAAAAAAAAGTGCAGATTTTCTCTGAAAACTGTGTGCCAGGAGTTGGAACTTTGTAAAGGATGATCAGCTTTTTGTAAAGAGCTCAGGTTCTTCTGCATAGTATTCTGTAAAGATGCCTCTGTTAGCAACCAGACCACAAAATTCAGGGTGTGAGAATTTGCAAGTGATGCTCCAAAAAATACTACTTTGTCTTTACGTGAGATGTGGAGAAAATGCCAGAGGGATCATCCACAAGATGACCCTCTTACATCTGCTAACTTTCCAACTTCTTTTAAGGATGCTGTCTAGGAGATCCTGCATGTCTAAAGAATGTACAAGTGAATAGGATCCTGCATTTTGGGAGTCAATGCTTATTTACAGCATGTCTTAGTCCTCATGCCATTGACTTTGTGAGCCATTCTGCCACTGATCTTTGAGATTTCTAGAGTAGTTAGTTCTACAGAATTACCTGGCTCTGGTTTGCTTTGGGCTGAGGTAGTGGTGCTGTGTTTGGAGGTATTGGGTTTCTTGAATCCTCACTAAAGTTCACACAGAAGCATTGCCACTGTTGGAAAAGGTGAATCAAGTAGCTGAGCTCCATTTCTTGTACCTCTGTTTACTTTCTCCAGTAAACACGGAACTTTAAAGGACTGCAGTAACTACTTGAAATAACTGAGTGTTTCAGGGTTTGGACTATTTTGGCTGGTGGAATTCAGGAGTTGAATTGCACACAGCCCAAGTATAATCAAAGCTAAGATACCTTTTGCTGCTGCAAAAAAACTGAAACAACAACTTGGCCTGAGGTAATCTTCTCTCAATGGAAGAAGTGTTTCAAAGCACTCACACCTGTCTGGGCCTTCTAGAAGTGCTGAGCAATTACCTGTGTGTGTAGGCAAGCAAGGGCCTTGAGAAAGCAAATGCCTTGTACCTCTCTGTACTTACATTGTCCATCTGTCCATTGAAATAATGTATTCTCAAATATCTAAAAGCCTGTCAAAATCTGTTCAGTAGGCCTGGAACCACTGGGTTCTCAAGTTTTTTGTTTTTTTTTTTCCATCTAAACTGACATTAAGGTATCAGGTGGAGGAAGGCTGTCTCTCAGGAGGTGGGAGAGAACAGGGAGCTGTACTTTCTCTGTCGGTGTTAAAGGGCTGTGGTGGTTCTGGGCAGCAGAAGTCAGTAGGGCTCAGACAGCAGGATTCATTTCAAAGGTGATGTTCCCATCCCATCTGGGATTAATCCACACTACAGGATGATTCATAAAACTGCACGGAAATGATGTCTGTTTATCCAATACCTTTGGCACTCAGCACTATTCATAAAAGCTTAAATGTTCTGCTCCTTTGAAACAGGGACCTGTCAGTGTATAGGGTTCCCTGCTTCTTGTTAGCATCCCAGCTAAGCTAGGAGTGGACAGGGAACATTTTCATTTCTCCTGTGTCTCAGGGGAAGGGCAGATCAGTCTACTTCTGCATTATCCCGCCTACCAGCTATATACTAGCTATAAACTTATAAATGATAACTTTTCTGCTAAAACTGCTCTTGGATGAATTGAAGATCAACTATGCAAAAGAGTTTGGTATTCACTATAGAAAAATGTAAAACACTGCCACTAGAATTCTCCTTGGACTGTACTTAGGCCCTTTAAAACTACCACAAATGTTACTGAAACAATCAACCCCAAAACAACCCCCAACATTTTAAGGCAAAACAAGCTCTGGGCAAAAGTAAGTAGAGCCTCAGCATTCATTATACATTAGAGGATGCTTATTCCTATAGCTGCAGGTGATCTAGGTACTCCATAGCAACAACCTTGAAGCATTAAAAAAAAAGTATTGTATCATTAAAAAGTAATAGTTGCAGGATTCTTAAAATGCAATTTTAATACTTGACAGACTACTAGAATTTTGGAAACTGAACTTTATAGTCACTCTCATGACAAAGATTTTTAGCAGAAAACTTTAAGAAACCCATAAAGTAATACTCCCCAAGTGAAGGAGTGGGGTTTCTTACAGTACTTTTTCATGCAAGCTCAATTCCAGAAGGAGCAGCTGCATTATACCACAGGCAACTTTGAGCAGCAGAGCTGGGGGAAAATGGCTGTACAGCCTGTTGGTGTAATCAGACCCCGATTAGAAAATTGAATGAAAACCTAAAGCTTGCCTCAAAAATTTACATGGAAAGTCCTATTAAAATGAGCAACTCAGCCACAGAGTACTTCTGAAAAATCTCATTTTACAAGTTAAAAATATCACTTTACAGGACCACTTTTGTTTACCATGCAAATAAAAGGGCATTGAGTGCCCTTTGTCAACAGTCTCAGTAAACACAAGTGGGAGATTAGTCTAACACTTGTATTCAAGAGCCAGGGATCTAAAGTCACAGGCAGCCTGACATGACAGTGTTCTGGTACCTGGTGACAATCCAGAAAGTGCCCTCAGGGTAGCTCTGTGATCCTGAGCTGCTTGGTCAGTCATCCGGGATGCAGGAAACAAACTGTGACATTTCTGCAGTGGAACAAAAAGAAATGGGGGAACTTCAAAGCCTCTCATGGAACAGTTATTTTCTGCCTTGCTATGTTATCTGCTTGTCCTTCTTCATTTGGAAAGTATGGATTGCTCTGTGCTGGGGATTGAACTGAACCTGGTGTGGGTCCACGGTATCCACCCTGGTAGCTGGGACTGGGCTCTTCCTTGTGCTTTAGTCCAGACTCAGGATGCTGATGTGAGCCTCAGTACAAGTAATTGTGGCCTGTGCAGAGCAGCAGAGCTGTGGTCAGCTTGTTGCATTAGCACATGTTTGGTTTCAGTATAGGTGAAGGGATGCCAAATCAAGTGAACGTACCTCAGGGCCAGAAATAGGATCCTGGTGCTGGGCTGTAAGGTGGCCTCACATCAAACTCACGTTAGTGAGGGGAAGAAGAGTTTTTCTCCCCAAGAGTTACATGTTAGGGAGGCAACTGCTGGAGCTGTATTGCTTCTGAAAGCACTGGGAGTACAAAACCTCAGTGGTGGTAGCTCTGGTCATAAGGGCTGCCTCTGGCTCAGGTGAGTGGGAAAAATGCATCTGGAGCTGGCTTCTGTGATGGAGGAAATGGGGCCACCTTTCTTTCAGACTTAACTTCTGCACTGTTCACTTCAATACATTTCTTGTTCTGGCATTAGTGTGCTGGGCAGGATGTGAGCACAGATTTGAATGTATTCAATATGTGCAGAACAGAGCAGCTGCAGCAAGCAATACCAGAACCCAGGCCACCAAGCAGCATCTGCTCAGTGCCTCCCCTGAGCACCAGTGAGGGCTGTAGCAGCTCTGGTACTGGGAACAAATGGCCTCTTCATTGACTGAGGGGCTGATGCTTCTGGAAAGCCATGTGTGGCCTGGGGGAGACTGCAGTGACCCAGGGCAGGTCTGAAAGGGAATGTTTGTGCCAGTGCCTGGTCCTTCTCCTTAGGGTGTTCCTGTTTGCTTGCAAGCATATGCTGTCCCTGTGCTTGCACATCGTGCTTGGGCAGCTAATTCAGTGTCTGTGGTGGAAGCAAAGGTCTGAGAACACTGACGTGAGAATGAAGGCTGCAGCACCTCCTCAAAGTAAGTGTGCCAAATGGACTCTTAATCCCTAAAATAGCCAGTTTAGTAAAACACAAAATGAGGTGCTCCTGAAACAGAAGTTCAACTGTTGCATCAGAAAGTTATAATTTACATGTTTTCTAAAGAAATCTTCATCTCCTGGGCCATTCCTCTTGAGCCTGCAGGTCTCAGTAGCTGAGTTAGTCCCTTCTAGCTCCTCTGGAAAACTCTCCCTCACCTCAGAGGTGGAGTTGCTGGAGTGGCCACTGGCCAGAGGTGATCCTGCTCTTCCTCTTCTGCCAGCTCTGGAAATTGCCTCACCATCTGTGGGGCTTGTTCAGAGCACTGAATTGGCAGAAAACTACCTCAGGGAGCTTTTTAAAGGCTCTTCCAGATGAGTATGTTCATTTACTACTAGAAAGGTGTAATTTCCCTGTCCCTTGGCACTGTGTTGTCTGACCAGTGTGTGGGTGCCAGCACAAACTGGTTGGGCCACAGAGAATATATAAAGACTCATCAAAAATCACCCTTTTTCAGAACAAGGTGGGTCTCCTTACTGAAGCAGCCCATAAGGATTGTGGGCTATAATAGGTGTTGGTGTAATGAAAATCCTTGAGAATGAAAGATGAAATTTTGGCATCATTAAAATCAGTGGAAAAATTGTGCTGAATGCCATTAAAGTCTTTTACCATAGAAACTAGGGGTCTCCTTCAACCCTTATGACTTAAAAGCAATTTGCTGGTGCAGGTTTTTATCTTGTTTTCTGGAGCTTAGAATAATATCAAGCTCCATACACTAGGTCGATGTTTCCCCTTCTACCTTCCCCTTTGAACTTAGGAGACAGTAAATGCTGCAATCTGTTTTCCCTGGCCCATAACAAAAGAAGGTGCTCTCTCAGCCAGGCACACTTTAAAAGTGCAAGCTCAAGAGAAATTAAGAGAATTAATGAGAAATATTAAGAGCATGTAGTTACTGAATGTTGCAGAAGTCTGCATCTCTCGATTAATAATTATAAACCTTGCCAATCAGCACTTCTTTTCCCAAAATCAGAAGAGAGCTTGTCCCTTAATTTCCTGTTAGACCATGAGATAAGTCATGCTTACCCAGGTGAAGTTTAGGTTTGCCTGTGTTGCAGCTTGAGGCCATGTAGAAAATATGGTCCTTCTGTTTTTTTGTGTTTAAAAATCTAAAGCTGCACTCTTCCTGCTGGATGGGCTGGAGTGCTACAGAACCAAAGGCACTCTAGTTTCAGCTTCGGGGAGATGGTGGTGACAATGCAAATGCAAAAACCTTTTGCAGGATTTGAAATGTAGATTATATTGGTATTATATAGGACATTGGGGACATAGGAGTCATTTGGCATTGACTTCATGCTGGCATATTTATATTCACGTTTTTCTATTTATGATCGTTTAGGAATAGGATCAGGAAATGGATATTGAAGCATCACTTGCCAAAAGCAAAGACGACTGAAACAGATGATGTGATCTTTAGAGTAATTTTGTACAACTGGGGAAAGAGAGCAGTAAAGGAGAAAACCAGTTTACATGTCAGTTCTGTGAACTTCAGAATAGAAAGGCCAGAAACTACAGTGAGAAATGATCTGAAACAGTCAGCAGCATTGCTTTATTGTGAGAAATGATGATGATAAACTTGGCTACAAAGACAGTGAGAAATTTTGTGGTGTAAAAGATCACAGTCCAGAGTTACCAGGTTCACAAGACTGAAATCAGAACTGGAACTGGATGCCAGCAGAATCAGACACTTTGGCTCCACAGAAGAAAACTGGGCAAGAATAAAGATTTTTTCATCCAAATGCCATGGCTCCAGTCCCTGACTCTGAGAAAAACATGCAGAAGAGCTTGGTTATTGTTTTCCCTGAAGATGTCTTGTACAACTTGATAAAGCACAATAAATTTCATTTACTTATTAGGGTGTTCAGAATAGGGCAAAGCTCTAGGCTAAAGATAGGCGCACAGGCTGTAGGTTTGGAGTGACCTTTTCAGTTGATGTTTTTTACCCTCTCCTAAGAAGCTGTGCTGTCATTATCCTTTCATAATTCACTTCTCTGAAAAGAAATCTTATTTCCTCTTTAAGTCTCCATGAAGACTACTGTTCTTAGCCCAGTTCCTTGAGCTGCTGCTATTATAACTTAAGCTAAAAACTTTTGGTAGCAGCAGCTTCAAGTATAGTTGGGAAATTGGATCAGCTTCCCTCCCAGCCTTGGTTTTCCTAAGCAAGATGAACCACTTGCCTCTTTCTACCAGAAATCTCATCTGGCATGAGAATCTCTTGTTTCCTCTGTTCTGTGTTGGCTTCACCAGTTTGTATCAGCTTCTGTTCTTACTCCTAAAATGCCCTTGGAACTGGTTATCCTGTGGCTACTTCTGAAGTCCTTCCCCTACCATCTTCCTCACTTAACAATTCCAGATAGATTAAGCAAATTTTGTTTAAGAATATTCCAAGGGTCTAGTGTTAATATCCTGGATGATTTCAGGAATTTTTAAAATTTAGTTTCTCTTCCTTAAAATTTGGTCTTATGAAATAAAAATCATGGAGATGAACATTTGTTTCTTTTCCCATTTAACTAAACATAAGCAACTTATGATAACTTAGTTCAAATTTATTTTACACATGCAACTCTCTTATAGCATGATTTCTGAAATTCTAATATAACCTTGCTTGTTAGTTTGATAATTATTTCATAAAGAGATCTGCCAGCTGCCATGTTTAGGAATAACTTTTTCACATCATTAGAAGAAACACTGGTTCATGTGAGCAAAACTATGATTGCTCATTATAGAATTCTTGTTAGCATTCAACTTCCTGATACGAATGGGTTTCAGCAGTAGGTTATGGAAGTGATTTTAGCAAAACCTCTTCTCATGCTTCTTCCACATTTTGAAAAGGTTTAACGTTTTTAACTACTGATCTCATTATAGTTTATTACAACATTGATCAATAATAAACCCTGTAATAGGTCTCTTACGCTTTTTGTTTCTTCATGCTAGTTGTAGGTACCTGTACTAGGATTAGGGTGAGGTTCCCTTGGTTTTGAGTGCCTGTATAATGTTTTCAGCCAAACATTAGCAAGTTTCGCTTCTTTTTTTCTGTTCAAATATCTTGTATGACACAAGACAGTAAGGGTAGGCATCCATTTTCAACTACATTGAAGCTTTCCATGTAAACTTAGATGTTTAGATCTACTGAGCAGTTAAAGCAGCTTTGCACAGCTCCAGGACTTTATGTACTTGTGTGTATGTGCAGTGACTCACTGAGTGCAGAGTGGTTATGCATGTGCAGGAGCTCAACTCTGCAAGTCAAGTGGTCACATCAGATCTCCAGCCTCTATCACCTGAGGTGCCCTTAAAATGAATTAATATTTATGTGACTACTTTAACTACTTACACTTTACAATTAAAGTTAACTACTTTACAATGACTATTCTACTGCTTTTTTAAAAAAGCCCAGTAAGCAACTAGGAGATTGTAGAGAGAGGGTTTGTTAAGATCTGTTGAACTGGAAGAAACTGTTTTTCAGAAATAAGCAACTGACCAAGATAGTATTTGATGTGAAATACTGGGGCAGCAATGTCATTGCTGTGGTCTGAGGTTGCACGAGTCTAGCTCAGTGCTATGCAAGAGGTTATTTTATCTTCCAGGTTTTAGTTCTCTGCCCAGGAGACAGAGAATCACATTTAGCTTTCTCATAATGGTGGTTTGTTAGGATTAATTTCTGCAGGCTGCTGAATTTGGCAGATGAGGATCTCCATAATTCAGACAATCTAGACATGAATTGCAATCTGGACCCTTCCTTTGGGACCCCTTTGGAAGGCAAGTACATTGAGACATTTTCTCTTGGATTATTGTACAGCAAAACTGCTATAGACGTACTAGCCAGTTTAACTTTTTTAGCCTTTTCAATATGTCCTGTCTCTTACAGAGCCCATTATTCCTGACAAAATCATCAGAAAGTTGTGTTTTGAAGTGTGGACTGTTTGTTCCTCACCACAGTTGTTCAGGACTTGTCTTGGCTTGTCATGTGACTGTGTGCCCAGAGACCAGCTGCAGTTTCAAAGTGAATTTGCTGTGCAGCGGTAGAAATCTCTTGGAAAAGAGGTAATCTGATATATTAGTTTATATCAAACCATGAGGACTATTATTCATGCTGTTCCTGGTCTTCATCATCGTGGCTGTCAGCCTGATATCCCTCCTAATCAGCTGGGTAGACAGGGTTGAAAGCCTCAGGCATGTCTATGAAGCAGAGAAAGAAGCAGCACTCCAAGACTGCCTGGCAAAAGTATCCTTCTCCTGTCAGTGGGTACAAAAAGAGAAGGATGGAGGTCACATTGAGGGTTTTTTGCTTGAATTTTCTTGTAGGGTTTGGGGAAGGGGGGAGTGTGCTTTTTTTTTTTTTGTTTTTGAGGAGGAAGGAGGGAAGAAAAGCAGCAGTGTAGCCTTTGCCTATGCTTGATTTGGCTTAAGAAAGCACTGCGAACCTGTAATGTATCTCTGTGTCCTAAACTGCAACAGCAAACTGAGATAACATTAAACCCTGACCCTGGGGACTGTTCATGTGAGACTGCTGTCACCCAGGTCCAGTTCTTAGAAATGCCTTTAGTAAGCATGGTTAATGTAGCCAATCTCTTGGTGATCTGAGCTAGTGAATTCTTTTTTGGCAAGTTTTGCTAGCCACAAAATCAGCCAGTCATCACCAAAGCACATGAAATGCTTTGAAAGAGAAAAATACATGCCAGATTATAAAGGTAAGATTTTAAACATGTAGTTATCTAGATAATTGGGAATACTGGAAATATTCCTGGAAATACTTATGCATATACTTAAGGTTAAGCATACACATAATTCTATTAACTGCAGTGGGACTATATATATTTCTAAAGTGGATCACCTGTGTGTTTGAGAAGACAAAGCCATTAAGCTCCTCTGCATGCAGAATTTGATCCATGACTAAGTCTTTGTGTATCATACTGTAAATTTACCCTGGAGCGTGCCATAAAGTCAGTGCTTTTAAAGAGTATATTTGAAGAGCTCTAGTAGAGTCTCAAGGCAGTTATAATAGCGAGTATTTGATTTACAGCATGCCATTGAATTAGAAGGGTATTTGAAAGAGGATTTATGTTAAAATAATGTAGACAGTGATTTAGAGCATGGATTGTGGCCATAAGTATGGGCAAAACAGAAGAGCTTATTGCAGCAAAGAGCTCATTGCCTTCTGCGGAAAAAACACTGAAGTAGAAAATTTGGAGATTGTCATCTTGGCTGAGTATATCTGTTCACTAAAAATACTGGTCAACACATGGCTTTTCAAAGTACAGAGGACTTTCAACAACATTTTGTGTAACCAGCACTGGATAGAATTATCAATGAGCTGGAACAGTGATTTGGAAAGGAGAACCATGGAATCAATAAACCAGCTGGGACAATGAATCCAAGAACTATACATTTC
The DNA here is from genome assembly GCF_009819885.2 of Catharus ustulatus. Lineage (NCBI taxonomy): Eukaryota > Metazoa > Chordata > Aves > Passeriformes > Turdidae > Catharus > Catharus ustulatus. The sequence goes on from NC_046229.1 coordinate 23,968,179, forward strand.
TTGGAAAATGACAAAGCATTTTGGCAAGGAGTGCTACAAAAGAAAGTTGATCTGAGAATTTTGCCAAATTCCTCAATGATACTGAGATGGCTCCTGAATAGACACATGCCTTGACCTCATTAGTAAACATTTGGGTTTTATACAAAAATCTAGAAACAAAATCTTAAAATAATTTCAAATCCTTTTTTATAACTCTCTTGATTGCTCTCAGTATTGTTTTCCTGATTTCTTATTGGAAGCTTAAAATGCAAGGCCAAAATATCAGCTGGCTAAAATTACCTGACTTTTGTGAAGATGGGCTGGTATGAATGATGTGGAACTTATCTGTCTCCTTCAACATGTCTCTTCCCTGCCTTTAATTACAGTCTGTCATTTTGGATTTAAGTGGATTTTAAGATACATGAGGCTGCTGTGAAAAATCAAAACTTATTTTCAACACAATGCTGAATTTTGCATACACTTGTAAAGGAAAAACTTTGAAAATCCCCCTCAGTGTCAACTTGTACCAGGAGACAGGCAAAGGCCACAGTGACTCATTTGGTGACAAAGTGCATCTGAGCCAGCCCAAAACGCTTCCTGCTGCTGCATGGCGAGCACACGGCTGTGCCGGAAGGTGAGACGGGCGGAAACGGTGGGACTTGTATAACTTCTTGGTTTGGATTGCTCTCTGTAATTCTGATACTAACAGCTGATTAGGGGGTTGCCAAGCTGATGAGTTGAACTCTCAGGTTCTGTTTTTTTTTTTTTACTTTTAAATTTTTTTTTAAATGCTAACACTTGGAAAATAAACCAGCAATGATTGTCTGTGGGCTGCAGTTCCCTGTTGAGAGAATCTGGTCAGGCTGCCTCACCCATGAAAAAGATCATATTCATTCTTATAACCTGAAGTCCCTGGGTAAAACTTTCCTGGATTCAGTGAGAGGCAGCACTGCTTTCTGTACCAGCAGCCTCAAGAGAAGTTCCTCCCCAGGACTGTAAGGATAGAGCAGATAAAAACTGATATGGGACAAAGGCCGAGGACAGCAAGGTCTGTGCAGTGAAATGATGCATGAAATATTAAGGGGGCGGTGTTTGGCAGCTTCATTAGGAGGCCAGGGGAAGCATTCTGCACACCAAGAAAGGATGAAGGCAACTGTGTCTTGGAAACTTGACAAAGAGATCTTTGTGTTCTCCTCTCTTGTTTGGTTTAACATCGTCACACTCCTCTCTCTTCCCGGAAAATGCTGTCAGCCACAGCAGAGGAGCCTGTGTTTCTGTTTGGGTGGATGTGCAGGTCTCCCTCCATCCCCTACCCTGACACACTGAATCAGTCTCCTGCTGGATCCACATGGATTCACACAAACTATGGGAGTGGACAGAGGGAGCTCTCCTGCTCTTGTTTCAGGCAGGCTGTATGTTCAGCCAGACATTTCAAGATCAATTATTCTCAAATTTGAGTTTGAACTAGTGAATGAAAGGTTTTGAAAACTTGAATGATTTCTTGGTTCTTTTAATGGGAAAACACAACTTTATCCCAGTGCTCAAGGGATGATGTGTGCCTCAGTCCAACATGGAAAGAGTTGATGGCAAAAGCACAGATGATGGAGCTCATAAATAAGTGGCAGCAGAGCTGCTCAGAAATAACAGAAATAGTGCTGGAAATCAAAGAAAATTAACTCCCTGCAAAAAGAAGAAACTTGAAAACAATGTGGAAGAAAAAAGTAGTCCAAAGAAAATTATTTTGGTGATATTTGGGAAAATAGTATAGACAAGGTGGAACTGAATATAGTCAGATCGTGATTCCTTTTTTGGCCATGAAAATTTGGAGATTTCCAAAACATTTAATAATATAAACTTCTTACCCCAAAAGTGGTTGCACAGAATATTAAAGTGTTCTTTGAGACCTAGAATGCTAATTAACATTCTCAATGTACTTTATTGACTTTATAGACATGAAAAAAATTTAAAAATTGTAACTACTTCATAGACACAGATGAATAGGCAGTAAAATCTACAGAGCTAAATACAGAGAAAACTGCTTTTAAGGTAAATTAATCACAATGCATTGAAGATATTTTTCTACTTCTGTTGAAGCAGAAGTAGGAAACAGCATTGCTGCTCCTTGTCACAGAAAACATCCTGCTCCATATGGAAACAAGAAAGTGCAACTTCTTTTGTCAGAGGGCTTTAAGAAATTTCCCACCACTAGCACTCATCCTTTAGGCCCCTTTGTCAGGCACCTGTTAGCTCCTTTATGGTTCTGCAGAGGTAAATCCCCTGTGATAGAGGGGAAGACAGCCAAGGAAGCAAGGCAGCACAGTGACCTTGCAGGTCACAGGTCAACCAGTGCTTGTCCCAGTTGTTTAGGATCCTATTTGCCTTGCACTCCAGCTGCAGGACAGATGTTTTCAATATAACTGTTTCTAAAGCTCTGAGAAGATTGTAGATTTCAATTTTATGCCATCAAGAAAAGTATTCTCTGTTGGCAGGCATTTTCATGGTCTGGTTCTTGAAATGCTTTCTCTTAGATGCATAACTGTGAACAGTCACCAGGAAACAGGGATCCTTTGCTTGTCCCTAGTCAATGCACCTGGGTTTAGTGCTTGGTTTTAAAGTGCAGGATGAGTTTAGCAAAAGAGTAGCTATAAAAGCAGAACTGCCATACTTCAGTAATTATTGTGAGTGATACAGATCTTCTGTAGCTGGATACAGCAGAGGGACTGGAGGGATGCTGGTTTGTTGCTTGCATTAAAGGTGGTTTTTGCTGATTCTTCTGTTGCAGGGAGTGGAAACCTGCAAATGTTTGGTTTGAGAAGTGCAGTGAGGTTACTCTCCTTGATTCTGAATGAGTCCAAAACAAAATAGGTAAGACAAATATCTTTACTGGCAGTGGATGACTGTTCCTCTGCCCTGTGTGTGATGAAAGATGATTTATGTTATGGGTAATACCTGGATCTATTGAAAATATTGGTTGACTTCCTCGGCAGGCCAGAAATCATCTTGCAATAAAACACAGAATGTTATTACTTCTCTGGGTTACTGCTGTTACAAGTTGATGACCGCATGATGAGGAAATTTAAATTTTTCAGTGATAACATTTAACAGAGGCAGCATCAGGAAAAAAGCAGAGGCAATTGCAAGTACTTGGGTAAGTGCATGGGCACTGCAGTTAGACTATTTCAAGAACCCCTTACTGTATCCATCATAACAACAACCTCTATGATGTGAGAAGATTGATAACACACTCTGTGCTGTACATGATTTTCATTCAGTCTGTAGATTACAAAAGTGAAAATAAGTTGCATCATATCAGAATCACAGTATATTATGTCTCCAGGCTAAACTAGAAGTCTTTTTAAGGAGGTCCTTCAGTTCAAAACAAGTTTTAATTACTGAACTAATGCCTGGAAATACCCTGTAGTTGTACTGTGGAGAGGAGTTCTTTCTTCTCTCTGTCTTTTTTAAATTTTTTTTTTTGTGTACTGAGTGCTTGATTATACTTAATTGTCATCCCAGGCTTATACACTGAAGAAAGAAAACTCTTTTTGCAAGATTCTGGCTATATTTTGTAACACATTAGAGGAACTCTCATATGGATTACATCTCCTGAGTCTGCTGGTGCCTGACATATGTTCTGTGAAAAAGAAAAATGACATATTGTTCTGTGAAACTATTCCCCGTGTCTCCCAACTTGCCAAGTTTACTATACATTATGTGAGGGGGAAAAAATGTCCAGAATATTTCAGGAAAAGTAGAACAAACAATTGCAGTTGATTGTGACAGCAGTGAATATACTTGTAAGTGTTAATGCTGGTATCAGGAATGTTCTTTATGCTCTTTGAAATGCTTTCACTTGGCATATTTCAGATTGCCTGGTTTATAGCCTGTAGAACCGCCTAACCCTGTTTATCTATATAAATTGAGTGTCATTAAGCAATACTAGGTGTGATGAGCAAACCATGGATGACAGATAACAGCTTCTACAATGCTTTTTGAAATGCACTTCAGTGATGCTTTGGCATAGAAGCCGGTATACAAAACACATTTAACAATTGCCATTAAAGAAACTTAGGAGCTAGTAGATCAGAAAGAACATGTCCTTGGACTAGTTTATAGTTTATTACATTTTAATGTGTAAAAGGTCCTCGAATGAGGTATTTTAGCTTTGTTTTGTCTGGAGATTATAAGAGAAATAAAAAATTGATCCTTGGAAATGAGGATTTCAAGACAATTTTATTTCAATGTAGTCCATCAGATCTTATGTGCTGCTTCTGATGCTGTTTGGATAGAAACATGCTGAGATTAACCACTTCAAGAAGTGGTGGTGATAAGGGTCAACTCTAAATTCAGAATTAAGGGAATTCCCTCTTGTTTGGCGTTTTGGGATCTTAGGCTCAGTCCCATTGTGTCCATCCACATTGGCTGACTGCAGTTCACCACAGCTCTGAGCTGCATTTCACACTCAGGCTGTGGTGTGCATGATGAGGTTTCTCTTTGGTATCACATGTGTTTGCAGGGATATTTGGAGTCTAAACATCTTGTGAGCATGAAGATGAATTTTTGTTTAGCCCTGTTTTGAATGCTTGATGGCATTCATAGAGAATTCCAAATGCCCTGTCCACTAGAATGGTGACAGGATCATACACAACTAACCCAGGAGGTTTATGAAGCATACTGAGGACGTTTTGTTGTAGAAGGTGGTGGCTGAACTGATTGCTGGACCCATTACACACAAAGAAGGAAGAACTGGTTGAAAGGGTGAAGGTCAAGAGCAGCCTTGGCAGCAGTGACTGTGAGACTTGGCAAATCCCCATGTAAGACAGACTTGGAGGAATAAGGGGCCCAGGAGAGCGAGTCGGTCTTCAAGGACAAACCTCTCTAGGGCATAAGAGTAGCCTATTGCAATAAATGGAAAGTAAAACAAGAGTGACAGAGGGCAAGCATGGGTGGAGAAGGGATTCCTGACCCAGCTCAGATGCACATAAGGAGCACACAGAAGGTATTCAGAGACCCTTCTTGAGCATGCAGAGAAAGAACTGCAGATATCAAAGCTCAAGCTGAGTTGAAATTAGCAGATGGTGTAAAAGGCATAAAGGGCCTTCTTGAGCTTATATGCCTGGGAAGAGTGGCCGGTGTCAGCCTGGGTCCTGTGACCACACAACAAGTCTGTTGTGATGAGGCAGGTTCAAGGTCAAGGCAGGAAATCGAGCCAACAGGTCAGGATCAGGGAGGTAGAGACTGGGCACTGACACAGCTGCAGCACAGCTGCAGTGTTGCTCAGGCAGAGGCCAAGTGCAAGAGCCTCAGCTTGAAAGCAGCTCCCAAGGGATGGAGAGGCAGGCAGGCCTTGCTGAGGTTGTCTCTAGCTTTATTCCCAACAAATAGCTCAGATCAGCAAAAAGGCTGACCTTGAACTCAGTCACATAAACTCTGAACCAACTAAAATCCTGGCAGGGGGAGTTGAATCAGGGCCCTGATGCACTACAGGCTGGGGATTTGCTGTGCAGAAATCAGTACTGCAGAATGAAACCTGGGGGATCTGGTGGACAAGGAGCTGAGTGTGAGTCAGCAACATGCTCTTGTAGCAAAAGCAGGCTGACAGCACTCCAGGCTCTGGGAGCAAAAGGCCAGGCAGCCTCTGAAGGGGAGGCATTAGTCCCTGTGTTTGTTTACTCTGCCCCATTTTGGGCTCCACATCCCAAGCAAATGGAACACTAATGCAGGGCTAGTGGAGGGCTGCCAAGATATTGTGTGGCTGGAGTTTCTGAGAGGGGGGAGCTGCTGAGAGAGCTGCGCTTGTTCAGCCCTAAGGAGAGATGATTCAGGGAGAACCCCCCTGGTGTATGTAGCTACTGAGGGGGGTGAGGAGAAGATGGAGCCCAAGTTTTCCCAGAGGTGGACAGAGGCAGTACAGATGTGTTGAAACATGAGAAATTTTGATGTGATGCAGTGATTTTCTGTTTTGCTGAGAGGGTGGTCGAACACTGGAGTGAGCAGGATGCCCAGGGAGGCTGCAGTATCCCCCACCCTTGGAGATGCTCCACACCAACCTGCACAGAGCCCCAGGCAGCCTGAGCAGGAACCAGAGGGGAGGGGAGCATCCCACATGTAGAATTTCACAGGGCAACAAGGTGTTTCAGTGTGGTGTTAAAATGCAAGTCTGAGGATAGAGACCTGTACTTAGCAACATTTCTAATTCTCAGGAACACGTACATATCATTCTGCTCCAACATCTGTTAATAATAAAGCATGAAACAATACGACTGTCTAATGGAACTGGTGAGAAGAGCAACAGATGGAAAATTCTGTGCAAAATAAGTCATATCAATATGATTTAATTTTTGTGTTTGCCTGGGACTCTGACAACAAACTGGCTTGATTCTGTGGCAGGAGTACCGCAATGTTTGAGAACTACTACAAGCCCTGTTCCCTTCACCATCACTGAGGAGCAAAGCCCTGAAATAAAGCAGGTGGCTCCACAGGCTTGCTGTTGTCATCTTTCTGAACTCTCTCAGGCACAACCTCTCAAACAGTGTGGTGTTCCTCCCACCCTTCTCCTCTAAAACTGAGTGTACAGCTCCAGTGGTTAGGGCAGGCAGCAGGACTAACCCCAGTAAATAAAGCCATCAGCTGTGCTAATGCAGCAGGGCTGTACTGTCCTTTAGGACAGCCCACTGGCCTTGCCTTTCTGGAGATGTCACTTGCTTCTTCTGAGCTCGTTTTACCTAGCTATTAAACTCAAATTCTTCAGTAAGCATACTAATAAATATGGAAGTTTATTGTATTAGTTAATTACTGGGATTACACTCCCATCTGTTGTGCTTAGACCCTTACCATCCACTTGTGTCTTTGGTATCTGATGCAGTGGTGAGTCAAAAGCGGCAAATTCATATAGGGACCTTAACCCATCTTCCTGAAGTATCTGTAACTTCTTAGCACAAAATGGCAACTGGGTCTGTTGTCCTTACACCTCTGAATGAAGAAACCTGCAGAACGTGTATTTGATAGTTCAGTGATTTCAGTGATTGACCTGTGATCCAGTTGCATAAGAAAGTGCTAAAACAAACAGCAGTGTAGGAAGTCTTCCTTAAATACCTGCCATAAACCTAATCAGGATTCATACACTACACAGGGCTATAACTTTTCCTTTACAGGAAAAAAAAAATCAATAAAATTTGTTAGAGGGACTTTACTTATTCCTAAGAAGAAAGGTTGGCATTACTGAATTACCTTCTAGAATGAATTAGGAGCAAAGCAGCCTCAACAAAACATGAGGACAAATTGCTGGCCAAAGAACCTGGCACTGGGGCCTCCCCATTATGTCAGCCACAACATTAGAAGAGGGTTAGGGATATTCTACAAGATCTTTTGATAGAGGAAATCATACAGTAATTTTTAATTTTTTATGCACATAAATATAAAAATGCACCATCTCTTTTGGCTATTTGTAAATTATATGCTGTTTGTAGAGCTCAGAGACTGGCTTTTTAGAAATAATTATCATACAAAATATTTGTCAGTATATACTCTTTTATATGTATGCTAGTGCATGAATAGGGCCTTAATCCATGGCAAGTAAATAGCTGGAACCTGTTCTTTTAGTATTTAGGATTCCTTGATTAACTGCTTGAATTTTTTTGGTAGACACAGCAGACAGTTTCTAAAGCAGCTTAGAAACTTTTAACATCTTCATTTTAATAAAGTTCAGTTCCTAATTTTATGTATATTTGGCCTTACCACAATAAGTCCACATTCAGAAGATTACAAGAGTAGGAAATTTTTGTCTGATAACAAGAATCAAAAATACTGCTTTGAATACAACTTTTTAAAAAAGCTCATTGTAGTTTTAATGAGTACCAGATTGATCAGGTAGCCTGCAACCTGCAGCATTTAAAATATACATTTGAGAAGTATGAGGAGTGTATCCTTGCCTAAAGAGAACCGAATTTATTCAGCAAGAAAGCATTCAATCTGGTGAGGAACTTTTACTTGCAAATGACTTGAATGAGTGATTTCCTTCTCCTGAATCCATGCATATTGAAAGATGCCACCTGACCCTGCTGCTTCACTAAAAATTATTCCTTAAGTAAATTGTCTGCTGAGCTGAAAAAATCTCCACAATAGTCACTAAGTGTGGGAAAGAATTGGGTATATTCCCTTAATATTGTCATAAATGTTTCTTGAAACTCTCGGATTTTTTTTTTCTATGCAAAGGAAAGAACAGCTTTTTTCTTTTTTCTGTCTTTCATTTCTTTGAAGTTCCTAACAGGGAGGCCGGCTGCAAGGTGTCTGACTCGCATCTAAACTGGAACTGGGCAAAGACCACCCCTTGTTTTCAAACACTCCTATGAATAATCAGCATCCACTGCAAAGCACTTGGTATTTGCTGGCTGAAGGCTGGATTTGGGCAGCAGACCTGAAAGGTGGCTTATTCTACTGTTAGATTCTGCCAGCTGTCATGTCTGAATAAATTAGAAGTCCACCCAAATTTTCTAAATTGTATATGAATTCAAGTTAACATGCATAGAAATATTACTTTTGTTTAATTTCTAAATTAATTTGCATTTAAACAACTGATAAAGCATCCAGATTGCATAGGTAAAACAAATGTATGGTTAAACTTTATAAAGGCTTGTAAATATTTACTAAATGCATATTTCACATCTTCTGTAGACTATGATGCAGATCTAGCTAACAAACGAAAGGTGTGTTATGGATCAGACTGCAGACATTTGCAAATACTGCCAGTAAACCAAATGCTGAGCTAATACAGCTGTAACATAAACATTTAATTTTTTGAATGTCTTATCTCTCTGTAGTTATGTTCATAAAAGTTCCCCTGTCTCCTTTGTTAAACTTGTAATTACAGCTGACCTGATTATGAAGACCTGCTCTCTCAGTCTTGTTGGGAGGGCACATTGATTAGAAAGCCAGGGAATCCTCATTTCCATCCAAGCAATGATCTCTGCCCAGGAGTCCAGTGATTAATTAATGAGTGTGTTTACCTGGGTGTGTGAGTTTGTGCAGATTAGCCTTTGCACACAGCCTGGCTGCAAGGACAGTGACAGCTGGTGGAATGCAGCATCCCTGAGCCTTAATGACAATGTACCACACACATCACATGAAAGTCCTTACCCAGCCATGGTGAGGGTCACTTGTGGTCATGTCCACCTTAAACCATCATCTGTCCCTAAGCAGGAAAACTTGAAGTCCCTTTTTGAGTAAAAAACATTGAAAGGCTAAAAAAGATGTTTGTATGATCACGCAAGGAGTCAACAAAAATGTGGAATACTTGTAGCCACGTATATTCTCTATATATGTATTTAGTTAATAAACAGGCTTCTTGAAAGTGACCTATTTCAAATCTTGAGAGAGAGTTCCTAAAGAAACTGAATGATGAAATCACATAATGTAGGTATGTGGTGTTTTTTTCTAAGTACAGTATTTTGTATGTAAGTATTGTCTCATGACAGTATTATGGCTAAGAAGTTTAATGGGGAAATTGATATTTGTGAATTTGGTAGTTTGGAAAACTTTGCATTGGGGAGACGACATAGTCACTCATTTACAATTTGGGATGGGTGTGTGTAAGATGCAAACAAGGTGATAAAACCCCCAAACCTCCAACCCCATTAAAATGGGGCTGAGAGCAATCTCTCATTGTAAGAGATGCTTTTCAAGTCTGTGAGGTGTGACAAGGTGATTATGTTGTTAGGAGATGTACCGATAGCTGCTGAGATAACATAAACCTACTGTAATTTATCGAAGGAACAAGGATTAAAACAGACCCAAGTACACTCAGGGGTGAGTGAAGAAGTAATTCTTGGTACAAGGTATCATATCAAAGTATTCTAAAAAATATTTATTATGGCCATAGAGTGAGAAACTCCATCGTTTTTGATTTTGACAAACCCATTGGGGTTCTCAGGGGAAAACATTTCTTTCAGCAGCTCTGCTAACAATGTTAGCATAATTCCCTTTATGGGTTTCAGCAGCACTTAAGAGGAAGATCACTTTATTAGTAGTATGCTTTACTATTAAATGAATTATACCTGGCTAGTGAGGAATTCTGTGATGCTAAAGATTCCTGAAGTGACAATATGTATGCTTCAGCTTAGTGTTTTCTACCTCTCAAAGTCTTGCTGGAGTTATTTGGGGTGCAGATTTAGATCTGTACAGAACTGGATTCAGTCAATGATCCTTAAACCCTGTTATTTCATAGGGTGGTATTTGTGTGTAGGGTAAATTCTGTTTCCTGTGCTCCCTGTGAATCTCTCCACAAAGCACGGGTGCTTGCAGTTTGCATTGGGAGGATTTAAATTCCCCCATGCTAAATACTGAACAGAATAATTTTTATCTTCAGAGGTTTTGTGCTTTTGTCTTCCCTCTGTCCCTTTTATGCCTTCTGTGCTGAAAGAAAATCACAACGTATGTGAATATAGTGGTATAAACTTAAAAAAAGTAATTGACTTCTTGAGGAACTTCTCTTCCTTGCTCCACCATTTCCAAGTGACACGATGTGTGGCCATTTTTTGTCTGTTTCTCATCTCCCTTTTGGAGATCTTAACCCTGCTCTGCACCACTTTTATAGACCCAAACCCACATGGTTTTGATTTGGCAGAGAATGGCAGATTGCTAACAGAAAGGATGTGATGCTTGTTTTGGCATTTTGCTTGGTGTTTTTCATCTGCATCTCTTGTGTCCATATTGAGCTCGGTTGTAAACTAGAAACTGTGCTCTGACGTTTTTTGGCTGATAACAAATCTTATGAGGTTTGGGAATCTCATGATGTTTAGTAAGGCCAAGTGCAAGGTGCTGCAGGAGTCCAGAAGGGGCCACCCAGTTGATCAGAGGGATGGAGAACCTCTCCTGTGAACAAAGGCTGAGAATTGGGTTCATCCAGCCTGGAGAAGAGAAGGCTTTGGGGTGACCTAATGCAGCCTTCCAGTACCTGAAGGGAGCCTACAAAAACCACAGACAGTGACATTTTACAAGAGCATGTAGTGACAGGGCAAGGGGGAATGGCTTCAAAATGAATGACAGTAAGCTTAGATTATGGATTACAAATAAATTATTTGCTCTGAGGGTGGTGAGGCCCTGGCACAGGTTTACCAGAGAAGCCCAGCATGCCCCATCCCTGGAAGTGTTCAAGGTCAGGTTGGATGGGGCTGTGAGCAACCTGGTCTAGGGGAAGATGCCCTTGCCCAAGGTAGGGGGCTTGAAACTAGGTGAGCTTTAAGGTTCCTTCCAAGGTAGGTCATTCCATAATCCTTGAGATGGAGCTGCCCTGATTGCACTTCCTTTCTCCTCTTATCTGATTCAGATGAAGTAGACTTTTGAATATTCTTTCATTCGGCCTCTTACTCCAAAGCATAACTAAATCTGAGAGAAAATTAAGGCTTGTAGGTCCAATTCAATTTACATGAGACCTCTATTACTGCCAGTATGTAAGAGCTGAATTGTGTAAGTATCTATATCAGTTTTAAAGCTCCTTCTCATTATTAGACTGGTAAAAAGATGAGTAGTGAATATCACCACTGGTAAACTACAATGGAAGATTGAGTAGGAATCTTCATCTCTAAGTTCCTTGTTTTTCAGTTGCTCCTATCTACAAAGCAAATGTTCATCTCCCACTCCTCCAGCAAATCCTTTTATATCAGCTTCTATGCTAATCTTTTAGATGTAATTTAGGTCGAGGTCAGCCATTTTCATGTTATGCAAAACATAAAGAAAAAGGCTTTGTGTCTTCTGGATTACATGTAAATCACCCGATTTTGAAAAGTCCAAGAATCAGTTGTTTCATGGCTGTAATTTGGGATGGAAAACCAAAGAGTAAAGAAAAGTAAACTACACTCACAGCTTCAGAATATACTAATATGCTCAATTTGCTGCATATCTAAGTGATTTTGCTTTCAGTTTTTCCTTCTTCCTTGGCCCTCTTCCAAGGAAAAGCTGAAACCAAGGCAGCAGCCAGAGGTGGTTTTGAACACCAACACCTTTCCTAAAACATCATCTTTCATTAAAAGCTGTTGTGATTGCAAAACAGTCTTGAAAACATGAACTAAGTGTAACCTGGACAAAGATGTGTGCTTAAGCTTTCACAGAGTCTGAAATAATAGCTCAGAGAGATGTGAGCCTCATCTCAACAGGGTGTTCTCTCATATGCCTTCTATTTTAAACTTGAACTTTCTCTACTCTTCCTGCTCTTCAGGCAAGTGAGGTTTAGTCACTGCATGCAGTCAATTTACTCCAGTGACAAGGCAGGTATTTACTTTGGGAAGGAAACCCTACCTATTTTTTCTCCAATTATGATAAAATGAAATCTAAGGGACCCAATGGTCCCATCTGCCATGACAAACCCTAGTCCAAGAGTGGCTGGAATTGCATGGCAGATCAGCTTGACAGGCCGCCAGACTACTCTTCTGTCTGCAAAAGTGGCAAGCATCAGCAGCTCAGGAGAGGGGGGAAATAAATGCACACTAGACTTATAAAATATTTATTGTATTTCAAAATACAGATTTACTGAAATCCTGGGGTGTTGGGGGTTTTTTGTGGGTTTTCTTTTGGGTTTTTTTGGTTTTTTTTTCTTTCTTGTACACTTCAAATGGAAATTTTTCAAAAGTATAATGTCTTGGTGTTTGGACAATCATCTGATCCAGATTCAATCGTGTTAAAGTATTAGCTTTTTTTTTTTTTTGGAGAAGAGACTCAAATTCTGTGTGCTTTACAGTAGGTCTGGGGGCAGAGATGGAGGCAGAAAGATAGAGGTACAGACATGACTGTGGTTGTGCCCCATACCCTTCCCTGGGTGCTTCTTCTCCTGAGCCCAGCTTTACCCGGTACTGCAGGAGACCTTTGGTTCTGTAACATCTCCGGGTGCTGCATGCCTTGCTCTTCCCATCCCCTTGCCAGAGCAGACATGGGCATTGCTCCCTTCTCTCCTGCTTCTTTAGCCCACGCTGATCCCTCCAGGGAAGTTCAATTTAACAGTGGATGAATTGCCACTGCCTGCTATGAGGGCCTCTCACAGTATACAAAAATTTGCATTTAACATTTCTTTTTTCAAAGAAACCCCTGAGCTTCATGAAGTGCGTGGTTACATGTTAAGGATACAAAACCCTAAGCAATTTAATTTACTTCAGTGGGAGCTGCAAATACTGGCTGCTAAAACACAGCCAAAAATTACCGCAGAAGGTGAACTGGGAAAGAAAGTACTTGAAACCCAAGAAAATCCCCAAGCTAAGGTTACTACTGCAACATTCAGGTCTTTTTGTTGCACATCTATACGGTTTGCTATTAGTTAATCTATGTCCTGTGAGGTGTGTAGGATGTGCAGTGAAGCCAAAACAATATTGGTTTGGAGAAGTCAGTTTTTGTAATTTCCTGACTTTTGAATATTTGATTTTTCAGCCCCAGAAATGCACTAATGCTGTTTTATGTGTTTAATATATAATTGGCTTGAATTTTTTCATCTTTTCAACTGTTGATACGATGATTAGTTTCTGGAGGAAGAGTGAAAAGAATGACGTTTTTTCTTTGGCCCAGTACCACAGAATCTATTTTATACACTTTTTCATTGCAGTGTTACTATGTTGGTGAGGGAAACTTGGTGTAGGTGGGAATTTGGCCTCTCAGATGAATGAGACTTGGAAGCCTCTCAAGGACGGTGTTATTTTTATTTCCCTTCCAAACTCGAGGGAAGCACTCGAACACTGAAAGCTTTTCATGTGTGTTTACAGGACGGTGGGTTCGTTCGCTCCAGCCGTCCCCCGCTGCACCAGCTCTTCAGCACTTTGGGATAGTGTTTGTTTAGCACTCGATAAAAACAAAACCTAAGCAGATTACCGCAGGTTAAAGTAACATTTATGACCTTTAGTAGGAAAAGCTCCGCTTTGCTGCTGTGCTTACAGAAGGTGCAAGGGCTGCTGCGATGTGTGAGCGCACCCAGGAGCCGGACCCACGCTCCGGGCCGCGGTGCAGCGGGTGAAGGTGCCCGTGAGGGGCCCCATGCCGGTGCCGGCGCTGCCCGGCCCTGCCCGCCCGCCGGGCCCGCACCTGCCGCGGAGAGCACGGCCCGCCCGCCCCCAGGTGACACCGGCCCCGCGGCTCCCGGGCCGCCGCCGAGCTTCCTGGTTCCCAGAAGGTGCCGGAGCGGCTGCAACAGGAACTGAGAGACGGGGGAGGAGGCGGTGCCGCCGCTCCGCCGCAGTCGCGGCCCGAGCCGGGGGAGCGGAGCGGAGCAGCCATGGGCCGCCGCCCGCCGCGGCGCTGAGCCGCCCCCGCCGCCCCGCGCTCGGCGCTGCCCCTTCGCCCCTGCCGGGCGGGGCGCTTGTCCCTGGGGGCGCCGGGGCCGCCGCCGGGGGCCCGCGATGTGACCATGGACAGCAGGTTCAAGTGAGTGCTGGGTGCGCGGGGCCGCGGCGGGGCTGCGGGGCGCGGCGGGCCGAGCCGAGCCCCCGCGGCGGGCAGGCGGCGAGCAGGCCCCGCGGCAGCCCCGGTCCGCCGTGCGGCAGGCGGGGACGGCAGGAGGGGGAGCCCACCCGGCGGGAGCGTGCGAGGGGCCGGGCGCGTCCGCCGCGGCCGCTGAGTGACAGCGGGAAGGGCGGGCGGGAGGCGGCGGGGCCGGAGCCGGGGCGAGGCGGGACCCGCGGCGCGGGGGGAGCGGCGGCGCCCCCCGACCCGGCCCGCGGCGGCGGCAGGAGAAGGAGGAGGCGGCCGCAGCCCCGCCGGCCGCTCCCCCGCCCCACGCCGCCTCCCGGCCCCGCGGCGGCCCCGGCATCGCCCGTCCGCAGCGGCGCGGGGGACGCGCTCGGCAGCCGCCGGGCCGGGCGGGCAGAGGCCCCGGCGCCGGCCGGGCCGTGCCCGGTGAACGGGGCCGTGCCCGGTGAACGGGGCCGTGCGGGGCAGGCAGCGCGGTGCCGAGGCCGGGCCCAGCGGAGCTGCCCGCAGTGCCCCTGCCCGCCGCGGGCCGAGGCTGTTACAGACATCCTTCCCTTTCGGAGGTCACAGAATTGTCAGGGCTGGGAGGGAGCTCTGCAGATCGTCCCGTCCACTCGCCTTGCCAAGGCAGGGTCAGGTAGAGCAGGAACACTTTCAGGTGGGTTTGGAACGTCTCCAGGAGACTCCACGACCTGCCTTCTTTGGGCAGCCTGTTCAGTGCTCTGCCACCCTCAGGGTAAAACAGTTCAGGTGGAACTCCTTGTGTTCTAGCTTATGGCCGTGGTGGTTGCAGCCCACCCTTCTGCCACTGCGGCATGGCAGGTGCAGAAGGTTCTTTGGGTGTTTGGGAGCTCTGCTGTCCAGGCTGCCCTGCGGCTCTGGTGACATTGAGAGTGACAAGATGTTCCACGCGGGTTTCAGGCGGCTGACAAACAGCTCCGTGTCCACACGTGCTGAGCAGGCTGGCACCGCCGAGCTGGCACGGAAACCAGAGATGAGAGACGGGCTCACGATTCTCAGATTAGTTTGACACATTTTTGACACTTCTAAGCGTAGTGGGATGTGAAGAGTAAACTTAGAAGCATTTTCCCGCGAAAGCGGTTTTAGAGTACTACAGTGAAAGACAGAAGGCAGTATTACTTCAAAGAACTTTTTGTCATGAGTGTAATTCTGCCAGGAGTTGAGTTGGAAGCACTCGTTTGGTGAGTGTAACACGAACTGATTCACAATAAAACCCCAACCTGAGAGGATAAACCCAAGGCCTAAGCTAGAGCAGTGTCATGGGGAGATGTCATTTCTTTTAAATGAAGGATTTTTCTGGTTCAGTTTTCTAGGTGACTCAACCAAGCACAGTCCTATCAGTTTCATTCTGAACCTGCTCACCAGCCGGAGGAACGATGTACAGTTTAACACCAGAGTAAATCTCCAATGTCCTGGATTTAGGCTGTTGTAACTCAGAACCAGAATTTCATCTCCTATACACAGGATCAGTAGATACAGGATTTCCCCAACAAATTTCTTTAAAATCTGAGGAAGGAGTGTGATATGGGCAGGTTATGTCTTCATAATCTGAATTAGACTATAATTGCATATCTCGATGATGGTGCTGAGGTCAGTGAAAGCATGTACTGAATCAATTAATTTGTGACAGCTGAGTTTTTCCCCAGCTCAGCCTTTGGATTTCATTCAAAATTTTATTTAAAGAAACAACAGTGTGTTAGTTTGCTGTATGCTTTATGTGAAGCATTCTGGAAACCTGGAACCAAGTCTTGGTTTTTTCTTTTCCGTGCCTAAATCTCCAGCTGACTTCAGTGGGAGTGTTACACAAGACAGGAGTTCAAGTGTGTGCCTTTTATGTGGTTAAACAGATAATTGATATGGGTGCGGTTATACCGCTTGTTTTTAATATAAATAGCAGTGTGCTTGGTAGGCAGAGAGGGCTGGTAATGGCATTTAGACCTGTTTCAATGAATATGTAGTTTGGGATTAGGTTGGGTGTTAATTGCTGTTGGCACATGCAGTTTGTTATTACCGTCAGGTGGAAGAGGCGCCGGCCATCACCCGCAGCTGCCCTGGATGGCTACTGCAGATAGGGCTGGCTAGCTCGGGCTTGTGTCCGTGCTTTAGCCCTCTCCTGCTGGCTAGCTCGGGCTTGTGCACTAGGCAGTGCACTCTGTTGGCTCTCACAGTGAATCACGCCTGAGCCTCTGGAGTCCCAGCTGGTGATCAATACCTGGTGAAAGAGGAAGCCAAGTGATTCTCGGCCTTGGGGTGGTTATCAGATGCATTGAAAGGAGAGTGGCTAAACACAGGGAATTTAAATGGAAGTCTAATGATGGGCTATTGCTATTTAGTAGAAGTAAGACGTAGCTTTAGAAAAGGCTGCCTGCGACTCCATTAATGTTTCAGATTGATTGATTGATAAGGAGCTTAGTAGCTCTTTTTTCTCAACTGTTAGGTGGGGTACGGTGGAGTGACTTAAAAGCTATTTGACATATGAGGCAGTGACAATATCACGTAAATAAATCACATAGTTTAGCTTGTTTATCTTTCATAATCCTTAAGGTTGTGTGACTTTTTGGTTCTTCCTTTGAACTAATCTGAGTACTAATTTTATTTTAATAATGTTTTAATTCTATTTATTATTCTATAAAAAAAATGGAAAGGATATAACAGCAAGAGCTGAAAAATATATATATGATAATTGCTTGTGTTTGTTTCTTCTAGGGAAAATCCAGAACGTACCTTTGATTTGGTACTGAAAGTAAAATGCCAAGCTTCAGAAAATGAAGGTAATACACTGTGCTTATGATATTTATATAGAGAAATGAAAGCTGGAAAAAAATACTTGGTGTCCCAATCTAGTGTTATTTTATACTTTTAATTGTTTTTGGACTGAGAATGTGTTGGAATGTGCCTATGATTATTTTATTGCATTTTAAAATCTATTAATTTGTAGTTGTTGTGGGGTTTTGTTATGTTTTCATTTTAGCTGTTGTAAAAATATTTTTGTTCTGCATGATATATTTGCAAAACTTGGACTTGAAATGTATTTTCTACTCTTAAAATGTTGATTTTGTCAAAGATTTAATTTTAGAAGAACAGTTGACTTCTGTCTAGCAGGAGAATGTTAATTTTTAACAGTGTGATAGAGACAAAGTTATTTTCTGAAAAACAATAGGAAGAGCCTTTCTTTATAGCTGATGTTTGGCAGCTGCCTTGGTTTGCTGCGCCATTCAGACAGCCATGAGAGCTGCCTTGAGCCGTCACTTTCACATCTCTATAAACACAAGGTGAAAGAGATGTAGTGGTGCAAGGGTTGTCTGAGAGAGGCTTTTTTTCCTCTTGGGTAAAAAGAAGATGGGCTTTCCAGTACTGAAATTAAAGTGACCTCTTGAAAGTCCACTGGGGGAACTCGGTTCATGTTCTCATCCGAGGCTGTTGGCCTTACAAAAGCAAAGGGAGAGGAGGAGTCTTGTCGCAGCTGTATTGTGGTCATGTTAGTCTGTGACAGCTGTGTCTTAATCACAACTGTAAAAACAATAAACTACATCTTAAAATAGTCTATATTTCTTATCCTACTGTGCTAATGATGCTGTTTCCAGAGTTTACTACCTTATTATTCCTTTTTGCATTTTTTTGTAATATTTTGGGCAGGATTTCTATTAGTGTTAGTTGTGGGAACGTGCCTGATGTGTTTGGAAAGAAAAAACAAATTGTTGAAGCTAAACAATTGTAGTTCTTCAGGTCTTTTAGCAAGAATCCTTCAGTTTATTGCCTGCTTTTTTGATTTGCTGTTGGTATTGTCATAGTTTGACAAATCAGGTGGGCTTTCCTAACTCTGATAATTGTTGTGGCTTGTATCACAAGGCACTCTGCCTTCTTTTCTCTCCCTTTTGTGGTTTTTGCCTTAGTGATTTCATAGATGATGAAATCCTGGGAACCCTGCTTATCTACTTGGCTTTGGATCTGTTCTTCCTTGCATTGTGCCTTTAGTCTCTTCCTCCACTCAATATCCCTTCCTGGGGGCCTGTTTATGTCTTGGTTTAGGCCTAGCTTTAGGCTGCAGATTTTATTCCCTTTCTTCCTTTCCCTCCTGAGATCTAGACTGTTGGTAATCCTTCCAGGCCTTCATCTTGAAATCTTGAAAAATGTGGGCTTTTTTCTTCTGTGATTGGGACATGGATCTATATCCTTTTAATTCCTTTTATCTCCTGTTTGACTTCTCATTTTTCTTGTGTATCTCTCTGCCACTGCTGCCATAAGAAACCACTTCTCATTGTGTGCAGCTCTGTGAATGACCACCTACACCTGAATTTTGTTCATAGGCACTTTGCTTGCCTCTCTTGGTTGGTAGTTTTGCTGCTTATCACTTGTCCTCTGTGGAGAGGATCACCTTTAAGAAATCTATGTGTATCCTCGCACTGTGACAGGAGTTAGTGTGGAGACTATGTGACTATATTGTGGTTGCATTCTCTGCTATTCTCCTTTTTGTCACAATTGCTTCTATTCTGTGTGGGCTCAGTTGCTCTTGGTTTGTGGGGTGGCCAAAGACAGGAAGGAGGTTTGATACCAGTAAATTTTTGGAGTCTGCAGTGTGTAACTGGTGAGGGGCTTAGGGTTCTTTAGCTGGCCTGGAGCTAGTGTTGATTCTTGCATGCATCCAGAGATTGGGACAAAAGTACAGTCCCCTTCTGCCAGTCTAACTGTGCTGGCTGAATATTCCAGTTACCATCCTGTTGTACTTGGTGACCCATCTGGGATTTGCTTTAATGTCTTTTATATCATATCTAATTCAGATAACAAACTCACTCCAGTGAGGGCTTGACATCATATTTACATATGGTAATATGAGCACAGTGATGTATCAAATTAATATATCTGAGTGTTAAAGTTATCCAAAGGAAATTCGCAAGGGACAAAAGTGTATTGTCTTCACTGCCACTTTAGAAATGGAGCACAGGGCTTGTCATGCAAAACAGGGAGCTTTCAAGGTTGGGTTATTATAAGGCCTAACAAATTTGACAGTTACCCTGTATTGTAGGTCTTGCCTTTAAATAGATTTTCATGCTAGGATAATCTTTTGAATATATCATACTTGAAAACATGATCCATTCACCTGGTTCTTTGCTCATGCCTCTTTCTTTCTTATGAAAGAGATTTGTGTTTAAATAGGGGCTTTCTCCCTCGCATCCCATCTGCTCCTTGTACTTGATCCTGAAGCTATGTCAGGACTGAATTTGTGACATCACTGTCACCAGTGTTGCCGTGGAAATATCACAGCCACAAAATTATGATCTCCCTGCATGAGTGAGCAGCAGGAGAAGCTGACTTAGGAGAGAGGAAGACCTTAATGTGACCCGTGTATCTCTAAGGTTTTTCTTTGCAAGCTTTGCTATAGTCTGTGTTCTCCTGCATTTTAATTTTCCTGTTTCGATGTGTAACTGTTCTAACAAATCAAAACTGAGGTGGCCTTACTGCATGTGGAGCTCTTACTAAGATGTTTTTATGAGGATGCTAGATGCCTGCAGCAATGTGACACGATGAAGAATTTTGCTGTTAAAATTGTTAAACGCTTTTGGAAAAGTATTTTTTCACAACTTCTTAAATATAACATACCTCTCAAGGAATGTCAGTTTTCAGATATTAAATTGTCCTAGCCCTGTTCCAACTGTAAAGGATCATATATATACATGAAATGCACTAGCATATAATTTCTTATATGTGTTAAGAAATTTGTTCTTCCATTATTCCAGTAATTATTTTCAACATAGGGTGTTTACATTGAGCAGAAACCAAAGAGATTTCGTGTAGGTTAATACGAATTTTTCACTTCGTATTTGGTAGCTAGCTCTTGAATTGTTTACAGTCTCAGTTGTGCTAGCATGTATTTATTTGTAACTGGATCAAAATTTTGTTTCCCACTGGATACATAGTTTTTGGATTCTTTGTGATTTAAGAGTAGCTTACATACTTGAATATTTGTTACTCTGTTTTAAAGTGCAGGAGTTCACAGTAGCATTGCTAGAACGGTGATCTTCCAACCCTTTCCTCAGGCGTGAGAGAAGAAAAAGGATACTATGTACTTAAATATTCTCATAATTCCCTCAACAGTTTAGGATCTATTGCTTACTGTACTTTCAGGGTAAATCTCCAAAAAGGAGACAAAATCCTTAAGACCAACAGAGTGTAGCCCAGATCATAACTTTGAGCCCTTTGCAGTGCTGAGGGTGGTGAACATCAATTAGTAACCAGTTGATGTGACAACATTTAGTTACAAAAATTCATGACCCGTCTCTTGCAAAACCTTGAGATGAATTAGCTTCTGTTCAGCAGAGTTTGCTAAGTGACTGGGACATAAGTGCTAAGCTATTCTAACAGCCTGGTATTTGTTAATTGTGAATTTGCCTTGCAGTATGAGTAGCACCTTACAGAAAAAAAGTTTTACATTGCCTTCCAGGCAGTTGCATATTTTTATCATTCTTTTCTGTGTTATTCCTTAATGAACAGTGAACAAGAAATAGCAAAAATGTGTGCTCAATTTAATATCAGCAGCAGGCCTTCTGTATTAAATTTTCACTTACAGACCCAGAGGGCAACTTGATAACAAATGTTATCAAAACTGCCGTGTTATTTTAAGGATGAGAATTGCTCTTTAACTTTAGGGTGAAAAGTTTTTTACACTTAGGCTGAATCACCCTTACTGGGTATCAGGAGTAAAGCAGTGATAGAGTTGTCCTAAGTGCACAGTCTTACATAAGGCTATTGCTCAACGGCTGCTCCTACAGCAACTTTACTCTTTTCCTGCACTCTTCTGTCCCTTGAAAATTACACTGCAGCTGGGACTGGAAGATGGCCTGGAGCCCAGGAATTGCCAGAACAAAGCTGTCTGTAGCTTCCTCTTTGCCATCCAGATCCTTCTATCTTAAAAAGTAAATTGAATTTCTGGAAGGTCGATGTTTCTGAACTCTTCCACAGGACATGTCCAAATTAATAGTGCCATTGTAATCTTTGAGAGGAGTGTGTATTTGTCTGTGTATTGTATCTATGAGTACACAAGCATGTACAGGTTGTGCATACACCCTCTAAGTCTGAACTGTGGATTTGAGTTAAATGGGCAGAGATGAAGTTGGCAATTTAACTCAGTCTATAAATTCTATATCCTGTGCATTGGTTCTGTTAAAACTGGGCTGCAGATGCAAAAGGCAGTGCAGATACAGCAGCCAGCAGTAGAAAAGTAATGTGCAAGAGCTTCTGTGAACATAAAGACTTCAGCATTTCTGTCCACAGTTTCCCAAGAAGATGACTTAGATTGGTTTCAGTGTGGTCAAGAGAGTACTGCTGGCTGCACCTTCATTTCTTTGATTACAGCACATAAAAAAAGCAACAAAAAGGCTCCTTGGAAGTTGCGGGTAAATCCAGAAAAGTCAACCACTGAATTGTGGTTTGGGTCTAAAGCAGTCCTGACTGTTAAAGTTTTACTTGAAAACCCTTTTAAAAAGCCCTTGAAAATCATTTTCTGTCCAATCTAAGAATAATTGTTAGAACACCCTTGAAATTTGGTTGCTTTGTCTCTATTCTTTTTTTTAAATGCTGAGGAGTTGTATATAGCTCTAGGGCTAGATAATGTGATTTTCAGAAAAGGTGTTAAATAGGTTGTGTTGAATTGCATGAGTAACTCCTGTAGTTTATCTTGCCTCTGCCAGAATGATAATAAATCTTAGTGATGTGTGATCTCCAAATTATTTTTCTTTAAAGGGTCTTATATTCATTAAATTTTCAAAAAAAGGCACAAATCCAGTTTAATTGTGTGTTGGTAGAGTTAAAAACTGTACGCATTAAGTCCAGAAATTAGTTTAGAAATGCAGAATTTGTTGTAGGAAGTTTGATTGCTCTCTGTTAAGGTACTAAAATAACAAAATACGTAAATCCAGATAGGTCCCAATTTCAAAAACAAGTTTAATGCTGTTGGTAGTTTTGTCCAAGAGTAACCTGTCTTGCTTTGATAAAGTTTTGATTTAGAGTCTTCCAAAACTGCCCCTAGGATTGTGGACAGAGCAAGCACCACTTTTTCTTCTTCTGTTTTTTCTTCACTCAAGAGAGTGGTTTGTTAACCACATACTCAGCCAGTGGGTGTAACATGCTGATCGAGATAAGTTCTTTCCTCTGCTCTACATTTTTTGTACAGCATCTCTTGAACCTGATGAAAAAGATAACTCAGTGTGAATACGTGAAGAAGTCTGCAGGATTTTTTTTTAAGAGCAGTTAAAACTTTTAATGCAGTGTTTATATACTGTTAACCTTTTTACCTGTTGGTTTTAGTTGAAAGGGTACTAAATAAGTACTGGCTCACAGAAAATTAGGTTTCTCTACTTTTTTAAAGCATGCTCTGTTCTTGAGGTGACTATGGAGAGCTACTATATGTTACTATGAACTAGAAAAGCTTTCTTACAAGTCTCTCATGTATATTTTTAGTCTCAAATACTGTATTAACATATTAGAATTTGTTTTACACCAATGAAAAGTTAAAGGGTGCTTTTTCAATTGCTAAACTGTCATTTGAGAGCATTGAATATCTGCTTATAGTCTTAGTTTAGGTGCAGTTTTTGTGTATTAAAAAAATAAAACGTTCTTTTTATATTCTTCAGAAGTTTCATTGAGCTTAACATCCGCTCCCCTGCCCCAACTCATTAACTCATGTGTTGTTATTTAGGTTAGTGTTACTTTCCTGTAGTGGTTTCTTGCTTTTCTGTTGAAAGTTGGAAGCTAAAATGGACATTTAATCTAGCCTGGCTTCTCTGTTTGATTGATTAGGAGAAGAAAATGCCAGAGTCTTTTGTTGAGGGTTATGTAAATGCTTTGAAGACAAGAGCAGGTAGTGTATGAAAAGCAGGTAGAGCATCACTTTTGTCCTTTTGACACAGCTAAGGAATATAAGCTGGAGTTTGGCTGAAGTTCTCTTGTGTATGCACACCAAGCATAGCTGTAAATCCTTCATAAATTATAATCTTTAAACCCTCCACTTGTAGCTAAATGAGTAATTTCATTGTGTTCAAATTTCTGGCATTTAATTGGAAAGCCCCTGAGGGTATGAACAATGTCTTCTGTGTGTTTGGACTGTCACTAGCACGGAGTGGGTGTAGGAAAATTATGAACAACAAAACAAACTAAGACAAGAATGATTTTGCATCTAAGATAAAGATTGGCATTTTGATGCTTTTTACCTTTTCCTTCTGCTCTCCAGAGACTGAGAAATGCAGTGTAGTCTCTCCAGCTTTCTGTTTCTCCACAGATGCAAAAATGTGGAGGAAAATGGTGCTACTTTTCAGTGTCTCATTTCCTACAGGTCTTTTTTTTTTCCACCAACCTCCAGAGATTCTTGGATGTATGTGTAATTTGGAGGTGGGTGCAGATATGTGTGTGTAGGAGGGGAAGGGGTGAGAGCTGCAGAAGAAATAGGTCAAGGAAGCCCTTTCTCCTATCTGGCCTGCATTCTTTACCAGGGTGAAGAGACCTCGGTGGGGAGGGCAGCCCCTGCTCCCCAGCAGCCAGAGGACAGTGCTGGGAGGAGTGGCAGGCTCTGCTCTGCTGTGCTGCAGAGATTCCAGCTGCAGTGATGTGGGGGCAGGCACTGTGCTCTGAACGCTCGCAGAGATGAATTATTCCCCTGCAGGCACTTGCCCGGCTGTGTCAGGTTTTCATGTAGTGCCATATGCCACTTTCAGCAGTGTGATTGGGTTTTGGGCAGTGAAATTAGAAGGGAAAAACTTGATGAGTTAAGGAATATAAATGCTAAACTGGTATGAAAAGAATTTTGTATAAAATTGAGTAGAATGAGCAAACTAGTATTAGTATAAGTAAATATAAGTTGAAAACAGCAATGTGTGTAATGCAGTCAACCAATATGAAGGTTGACATTCTAATGCTTTTTTCAGATTTAATTTTAGTTTCATTTTAGTACTTCACTATTTGAGATGGCTGCCTGGGGGCTAGTTTGTGGGCTTTTAAATTGCTTGTATTCAGAAGTGTTAAGAGTTTGCATATTTTCCTAAGCTAATGTCAGCATACTTCTGCCCTCCCACACACTGAACAGCGAGCCCATCATACACAGGGATTTATCTTTCTTCAGTGGGATATTTTATGCTGCTTACTCTCTTCATATATGGTGTAATGACTTTTTAATTTTTTTTTTAATGTGCGGAGAATTTAAAATCTGGTGAAAAAACTTTGAAAACTGGTTAAACGTCAAAGATTTAAAATGCTTTTTTTGAGAAGCTGTAAGACACTTCTCTGTTTACCACTAATTTGAAGAGGCTGAAGTGTAGGGTTTCCTGTCTGGTTAACAAAAATAGTTTAATTATTTTTGCCACTAATGATGATATCTGGAGAATGGCAGATACTCGTAGATGTACATACTCATCATCTAGCTGTTGAAATAGATACTTCTGTTCATAAATAAAATAAAACATGATCAGGGCTACAAAGGGAAGAGTTACATAAGTGAAGGGTTTAACAACCCCTGAAACCAAGTAAATTGGTATTCTTTTTTCTTAAAGTGACGTAGTAAGAGCAATTTGAGCACAGCATTGCTTTGCAACTAATATGTTATGAATCTGTGTTTTTTCATGACAGGTTGATATGTGATAACTCCAAGATCCTGGTAAAAAAATTATATTTACAGGCAAATACTTAGGATGGAATATTCTATGTGACTGACAGATAAAGTAATAAAATGCTGAAAACATTAATTTCTGATAATAGCCTTTAGCATTTTTTATGTATTTTGGAGAACTTCAGCTTTATGCTTAGAACTGAATAATTTGGGTGAACAAAGACTTTCTATATTTTGTGAATCTGGTTTAGGAGAAAATTTTAAAACTTAGTAGTGAACTTTATATGGAAAAAAGAAGAGAAAAAGCAGAAGTTAAAAGAAAAGGCCTGAACAAGATTTTGGGTGTGGTGTCTGT
This sequence comes from Catharus ustulatus, assembly GCF_009819885.2. Lineage (NCBI taxonomy): Eukaryota > Metazoa > Chordata > Aves > Passeriformes > Turdidae > Catharus > Catharus ustulatus. The sequence continues at coordinate 23,993,564 of NC_046229.1, forward strand.
GCTTCCTGCACTGGGAAAGCCAAGGCAGCAGTTTACAGTCATACTGTGTTCCTTTGCAAAATTCTCAATCCTTGTTTGGAATGTTTTGTCCAAGTGTTAAATCCTTAATTAGAAACAAGGTTTGAACAACGCCCTTAGATGATGTTTCCTGAATCTGATTTCTTTATACATTTGAATGGGTATTCAGATGTAGATTAAAACCTAGCTAAAATCAAAAGCTTGTGTCTGAAAAGAGCACATTGGTTAGGGTTTCTTTGGGATATATTTTTATAACTTTCTTAGTTAATGGCAAGTTTGATCATCATAGACACACAGTCATCACAACCAAGGTATTTTGCCATAAGTGGCTTAACACTGCATTGTTCCTTAAACTCAGAATGATAGAATGACACCAATACTTCTATTCATCTGACTTTAGATGCTGTTCAGTATAAAGGGTTTTATTTGTTGTGCCACTTGAACCTGTATTAGAGCACATGTAAATATTGTTGTGTTGTCATTGTGTGGATGGGGTGAAATGTTTGTTTTTGGGGGAGGCAGTTCTTTGGCTGTGTCAAAGGACTAGCTAAAGGCAAAAATCTACTGCTCTTATTTAAATACTGGATATTTTGACTGTATTGAGATAGATGCACTTGACACAGAGAAGCCATGCTGATAATGATTATAGGCAAGGCATTATTTCCTTCAGAAGTTACAAAGAAAAGCTTAACATTTTAAGGCAGCTGTTTCCAGGAATGAAATTAAGTTATTAGGGAACAGTGATACTCTTTATATCCACAGGTTAAGATGCAGTAAAAAAAAAAAAAGTGTTTGAATGTGTTTGTGTTCTGTTTAAATGCAAACTAAGAAAAAGTAGC